>NC_143013.1:61885520-62236020 GCF_055824585.1 Amblyomma mixtum | reverse complement strand
CGCATGTTCCACGGAGCAAAATTTCTTCGCATGCCGCGAGCTCATCTTGAAATGAAGAGCTAAAGGCTTCAAACGAACACTGTGCGAGCATGACACAACGACGGGAAAAGGTTTCGCACTGGCCGTACACCGAAAGAAACGATTTAGCCAATAAAACGGCTGCAGCGGTGCGGCGGGGTGCAAATCTAACCAAACGGTGAAAGAGAAGCGACGAGCAAGGACAACAAAAACTTCTCAAAGGTGCCATTTCGAGACAGGCGAGCTTTATTGACACGCTTTCCCAGACTCGCCGTTGCAGACAGCTGGCGATAAGGAATCGCTTCGTAAGCTCCGCCACTGGCCGGGTATCAAAACAAGGCCTGCAAAGTTGCGCTGCCAATGCACCGCACACACATAAACAGGCGGCGCAACAAGAGCGTTATAGAAAATTACAGAATTCGGCATAATGTTTTGCTAAAATAATTTACCTATTTTATTAGACGTGGCATTCAAATATTTTTTTTGTTGCTGTATAGAATTTTTATCTGTATTTTTGTATTTCTATACAAGAGTGTTTTGAACCCCAGACTGGCTGTGCTGCAGTCGCGCTAAACCATTTTTTGGCCCAGCCTTCACCACCATGCTACATCCGCCTTGGAAAAGCCACAAAGGTGGCATGCTGTATGGGCGAGTGAGTTAGAGCGCATGAGATATCTTATCAATGGACGCCTTAAGTTAATCACTCGGGTGCGCTCGAGACTGCAGAGTAAGCTAAACAACCCTACTGGATTTCCGGTCCTTGAAGATGGTGTCAGGAAGCGCAGATATCAGTCGGAAGGACAGATATCAGTCGGTTTCTGCGATTTCGCCAAACTATTCCAAATCAGCAAAAGCGCAAATCAGCAAAAGTTCCATAAGTACCCGGATACGTCAGCGGGTGGCCTCAAGGGAGCCGTAGCGCTCCCGAAACGTCATACTTTATCTACCATGGAGAATGACCAGAGATCTTCATTAACCCTTTCGGCCCTGGCGGTGTCAATTGACACCACAACACAAATATTACGCTCACGCCTCAGTAACAGAAGAAAATACTATTAATTTTTAACACAATAGTTCTTTAGGTATCCCTGTTGCTATCGACATCGCTGTTCACGGACTTCCATTGAGCTGTGCGGTCTAAGGAAGAAGAAGTAGCAGCATGGGAGGCATGGAGTGAAGAAGCCGAGGTGTAGCAAATTTCTGCATTTTTATCTCACTAACCATTCGTTCTTCTGCGCTCAGATTTTTATATGTTGTGTGAAACGCCTATCCAAGCTCACATCCCTGTCGTAAATATTACTGAATGCGTAGACGCTGCGTTTGAACACATTTTTGACATGTGCGATTTTGACACCATCAGGGCTCAACGGTTGCCAGTGGTGGCCATTGAGTGATGATAGGTCATCTTTGTAGAATAGAATCTGCTAGTATTTTAGCAGATGCACCTATACTAACGGCCTTTTTGGACTGCTGACATGAATGTTCATTACAGAAAATGGACAAAATCTTAAAATTTGCTTTCTAATGAATTGGAAAATGAAAATTTTCGCTATTATACATGGTGAATATTCGGATTGAGCCTGGAAAAGACCATGCGGATGTCGGCGAACAGCAACAGGACCAAAGAAATAGCGAGAACATATGCACGCCTGACCTTGCGCTTTTATTCCTTTTTTTTACCTCTTTCCTCCTCCTGTGAGCATCGACACTGAGCTGCAAGAAGCGACCGGGGTATTTACACAGAAACTCACGCTCCGCCGCTCGTGCAGCACCTGTGGCGCGCCCTCGACGCTCGGATCAATGCAGCGTGTTTGGCTGTGTTTACTTGAGAAAGCGTATTTGGTGTGCTGATAATCAGCTTCTTCTTTCTCCCCGGCCGAGAGATATCCCGAACTCATAAGCCTATGGATGAGAGGGAATTTCCTGTCACCTGTAGGGAACAGCATTCGGTCAAGACACAGACACGACGAGATTATGTTCCACTTTATGAATTCTTCTATAGCAAACAGCTGGTTTGAAAACAGGTGCAAACCAGATGCAGTGTGCCGCGCGCAAGCTTAGAACTCAGATTTGCCGACCTTCGCGCTGGGCTCTACGGAAGTGCTTCGTGAAGCTCGATAGAGGAGGGCGTTACAGATTCGAGGAAAGCCTTTATCTTGACCACAGTCGCCTTCCAGGAAGGCTACGCAAGTTTTGAACATGTGAGCTCTTGACGTGACGTACACAAGCTGGAACACAAACCTGACAGGAACAAGAACGCGGAGGTAAGATACAAAACGCAAAGTAAACAGGAGCGAGCGAAGTTTTTTGTGGAAACTGCGAGATTATCTATCCCTTACAAAGTAAAAAAAGCTTCCTTATAGCTCTCAACACTGCAAAATAACAAATTTTTTCGTTAATTTCTTTCTTGTCGGTTGCGGTTACCAGAACGGTCCCACTAGCATTTTACACCCATTGAGCCCTGATGTCCGATTTTGACACCATACCTGTAAATCGATTAATACTCGCACCACAAGCTTTAAATTTTTACTGCGTGGTTATGGGGCCTTAGGCATTGTAAAAACGCGGAAGAAAAAAATCTACGGCCGAAATAAAAAATCCAGGGCCGAAAGGGTTAATCATTTGCTGGGAATCTCCATACAGTGGCGGGCTTCAAAAGCTTCTCTCCTTTCCTCTAGGAAACGCATACATGCGCAAAGATGTTGCTGCAACGAGTTACGAAAATTATTGTTTCCTGTTTATTCCGAGTGCTCGTTCACGTTGTCTCCGAAGCTGTCTGCGCCAAGTAAGCTGAGTGCTGGCGTTGTAAAGGCAGCGACGCAGGGAACAAGGAATGTCACTGCAGTTCTGGGAACGTCAGTACCTGGTAGCCATGAAGCCCCCAGATCCGGCTGCAGGGGGAGGAGGATGGCGGTACTCTGAAACTTTTTCCAATGACTAATCTCCGTGGTCTCCTAACTTTTCCTTTTCATGACCCTCAGGAAAACCGGCTTTGTGGGCTGTGCTGTGAACATAGGGAACCTTAAACCTCAACTCTTTTTTAAAATGAAATACAGCTCAAGAACGCCGCGGCTTTCCCCGTCAAAAGTTACCCTTCAGCCAATGGCGTCGGTCGATTCTCATGAGCCTGCTAGAGTGACAATGCAGGGAGCGGCGCCACAATGGAGAGAGGGGTCTATCCCTCACCATAAAGGGACGGATTTGTCCTCTTTCATCTACCACTCCCTGCTTTGTTCCACTAGCAGGGTCATGGGAATCCGATGACTCCATTGGTTTAAAGGGGGTCCTTAGACCGGGAGAAGCCACGACGTTCTTAACTTGTATCAACAAGGGGAAGCTTTGGGCCAGTTGGTCAGACATGTTGGGGAGGAGGGATAACCGCAAACTTGACAGGACTGAAGATCGAGACACTCGTTTACCGCTCGTCCTGTCCTCTTCTCGATCTTCAGTCCTGTCAAGTTTGCGGTTATCCCTCCTCCCTAACTTGTATCCGACTATAGATACCTTTATGGTTGGGCATAGACCACTGTCTCCATTGTGGCGCCCCTCCCTGCATTATATCACCCTAGCAGGGTGATGAGAATCTGCGGACGTTATTTTACTGGAAGTGGGTCCTTTGACGGGGAAAAGCCGCTGAGTTCGTAATCTGTATCTGACACATAGTTTCCGGCAACCGTAGGCAACCTTTTGTCCTCCCACCCTCTCCCCCGGCGTCACGCCTGGTTTAGAGTTACCACTTTATTCCTTATCATATATCCTATTCTTCTTTACCAGAGATTATTCCAAGAATGTCACAATGAATGCCCCTATTCCGAGTTTTGCCCAAAGGAGATAAGAAAAAAACGAGGTCGCAAGGGCAGGATTCCTTTTTCCTGGAATTCTTGAGACCTGCACAATACACGTGCGCCATTTTCATATCCACGGAGATTGTGGATGAGTCATTCCCATCAGTTAACCAATCAGCTTCCTGGCTTTACGTTCTTTGACTTCTACAACGTTCACCGAAAAGGGGTTACTCATAGGAATGCGCGGTTTTGAAGTCCGGCGGCATAAAAAGGCGACCAGGCACTCGTCGGCGCCAGTCGTCAGAAGTCGCTCGCTGAACCACTGCCGGTATGGAGGCCTTTAGGAAAGTAATACTGAAGCCCCGAGACTACAGCTCCAACGTGGATTTTCTGCGCATCTGCTGGAGTGAGTAGCTCTAAGATTTCAGCCCGTTTATGCGAAGCGCCCTGCATACACAGGGCGTTTAACCTAAGACTTTACAAATTTTTTAAAAATTGGGTTTGTGACTTAGATGAGCCGTTTTTTAGGCATAGCATTGTCAGCAGTGTAGTACAGTCGGGGACAAAAGTCTCCGAACCACGTGTTCCTCAAACGAAGCATATAGCTCTACTATCAGACCGGCTGGAGACCGCACTTGTGCAGGTGAAAGAACAAAAATTTAACTTTTACCTCCACAAGTGTGGTCTCCAGCCGCCGACTGAGAGCAGAGCTATCGGCTTCGTTATAGGAACACGTGGTCCGGAGTCTTTTGTCCCTGACTGTACATCAGAATACAGCTAAGGCGTGCAAACTAGCGGGCTGGTTAACTAATATTAAGTGTTTAACTTTCTAACTATTGCTGTCAGGTTCTTTAATTCTAGATAGGCGTGTAGCCCACCGCAAGTAATACTCGCATCAGTTTCTAGTATTTCAAAAACGCGCGGCGCTATGGCCCAACCATCTTTTTCTATTTTGACGAGCTGCGTGCGCTGGAGAGGTTGCTTCGCCTGCAAGCTTCTCGAAAGCGTGTGCGTTCTGGCGCGTTGTCGCCAGAATTTCTTGGGTCATAGCGCCGAAAGTAAGCGCGTTTTCGAAATTAAAAAAAAAAAACTGATATGGATATTACTTACGATGGGCTACACGCCTCTCAATATATATGGAGCCTAACAGCAATGGTTGTAAAGTTTATTCAATATTAGATAACCAGCCTGCTCGTTGGAACGTCGTAGCTGTATTCAGATGTACACTGCCTCCCACAATGCTATGCCTCCCCAAAAAACGCGCTTGTGAGTAAACAAACAAGAATTTTAAAAATCGTGTCAAGTCTTAGGTTACAGACCCTGTATATTCTTTTGCGGTGGGTGCCAATATATAGTATATGACTGTGGTGTTCGTTTTTGGAATTACGCCGTATGGTGTAAAGTGCGCAGGGATATTTTCATACGTCTTTACAAAAGGCTAAACAACCAATTTAAGAGGTGTGGCTAGAGACGACAACCCGCATTGTCATTATGAACGGAGGCACATTCAAGTGAAAATGGCTACCTTCACAGTAAACGCTCCGGTTCACGCAGCTATTCGTTATATGACGAAAAAAATAGTATGTGCCGCTTGTATACGTTTTTTTTATTTTTTTTCTGCCGAAATTGCGCATCTGTAGAGAAATTGTATCCTCATGTATAGTTTTTACGCGTATAACACTAGTTTTACGTATGCGTGTATCAAACTATACATATCAACAAACGTGCAGTTTTTACGTTGCATACAATGACGCTCTTCTAAAAGCACGCCCGATTGGATAAGGAGAAAGTATGTACTAAATGAATAAACAAATATAGGTCCGTCAGTTGCTCAAGTCGCCGTTTGTTCAAACAGTATGTAGCAAGCCTGTTTGCGCGATAAAAATTCTGCTACTGTGCATATCACTTTGTTCGCTTGTACGTGGACTCATTAAATTCTCATTCATTTCCTCTTTCCAGTGGAAACTGAAGACTCGGAGGCACTCGACAGGTGTGAGAGTGCCGAGGTCCAAGAGCCTCCCAGTTACCTCGACTGGCTGGCAACAGCCGGCGACCACACGGTCCTTGGTGAACCACGGGCATCCACTCCAGACTCAGTCAGCGAAGACCTGGAGTCGTCCACATGCCCGTCACCCTCGGTGGAGACGTCTGTACTGGCTTACCGTAGTTCCAACGTCACAACATCCCTACGCCCTGGTTCGACGGCCAGCACGTGCACTCTGCCTCCTGTCAGCCCCGTGCCCTGGAAGTCGGGATGCACGCCGCCGCCAGAATGGCTGCCACGAGAGTGCCGCGAGCCTGGCAGGCTGTGCAGAGCGACCGACGGATGCGCACGGGAGGCTCGAAACTTTTGGCAGCCGTCGCCGATGCTCCGGTACTACATCTGGGAGCAGCAACGAGACCCAGGACCCACGACGCAACTGCGAGGAGTGGAGCGATGGCTACAAGATCGGGAGCACAACGATGGTGTCGAACCTATCATGCCCAGCTGAGCACCAACTGGCCTTGGTGTTTAGGTAAGCTGAGAAAATCAATGCTATTTATGTTGTAAAAACATATTACGAGTTAGCATGTCGACTCTCAGATATACTGTATTTAAATTAGAATGATATTTATAATCGGAGGTGTGCATGTTTTCACAGTCGGTTCATTCAGCCCTTGGTTTCATTCAGTGTAAACCAACTCACAGGCCAAGGACATAGCCGAGCGTCTTTCTGTAACATTTTTTTTTATTTGTTCAGTCGCTTGTCGTTACGTCAGGGCACAAGATTTTCTCTTTCTTTGGCTGCAGTAACCTTTCACAAGCATTTTTGAGTTATTTCGCTGCAGTGCTCTTTCTTTGGGCAACAAGGCTTGCCTTCTTTCTTTCTGGCCTAGAGTTTCAAATCGAGGATGTCATACGAAATCCCTTTGCAGCTTTACCAAGTGACTCAAACTGAATCGTGTTCTTTTTGCGCCCACAGAATTCACGCTGCTGCGTGTTGGCGAGGCTTTGACGTTCTCACTGGACCGGTACCTGCACCGCTACCCGTCTGCAACGTACCACGAGCAAGCTCCCCGAATGCTGTCATATTTGTATCGGCGACTAACAAGCCAGCAGCGATTAACGTCATGCTTTGTACAGAGCGCGGAATAAAGCTGTCTATCTTTTCACCACTTTCTATTTGGGCGATTGTTTCTATTCTCAACTCGCACGAACAGTGTCGCCGCCGCGCGGCCGCCACTGGTAGCGTCCGGCGTAACCTCTCTAATGTCTGTTCTGTCAGCTAGTTCAGTGCCGCAGTAAGTTTAGCGTATTTTGCCTTCTAGATTGCTTTTTTCTCTCAGCCAAGGTACAAGGTTAATATATTATACATCTGCTCGGGTCACGCGCACAGTACAGACTGCAAAGATGAAAGCAATCGCGTTATCTGTCTATCACAGTGCTCGAACTCGGCGATTAAAAGTGACATAAACGTGCGCATATTCTCTCGAGATCCTGCACAAAATAAAGACTGAGTTCTCGTCGCCTACATAGTTTAAGCGAAAACAATAGTTTAGTAATCTTGCAAGTTCAAAACAGCGGTAATATATGAAGGTGGCCAAGAAGCAGAACGGAACGACTGTAGTCGGTTACAACTGAAGAACGCAGCGGCTTTTCCCCTTCAAAGGACGCCCTTCCAGCCCGCGACCCTCATGGGCGCTACAGTCGCATACAACTTAAGAACAATGGTTTTTTCCTGTCAAATGATCCACTTCCAGCTAATTAATGCCTTAGGCCAATTCTCATGACTGTGCTAGTGTAACAAAGCAGGGAATAATAGACTAAAGGGGTTTATCCGTTCCCTCTATGGTCAGGGATAGTCCTCTCTCTGCATTGTGACGTCGCTGCCTGCATTGTCACGCTAGCAGGGAGATGAGAATCAGCCGAAGGCATTGGCAGCTGGAAGGCGTTCCTTTGACAGGGAAAAGCCGCTGAGTTCTTGAAGATCTGAACTCGCTTTTTACCGCGGGAACTCAATCTATAGGTTCCGAGCATCCTTAGAAACTTCGAATTCTTGACCTGTGCGGCCGATTTCCCTACTTTAAATCGGATTAAACGTCTTTGTTCCCGCTTTTTTTTAACTCTCTGCTGACGGTAGGAGGAGTCAACCAACGCGTGGAGTGGCTTTCAGCCACTTCTTTGTCAGCTTGCCGCTCTGCCACCGGCGGAGTAATACGTAGCGATCGGCGACAGCACAGAGTCCACGCGTATTTTTATTTCCATTTGCCTAATTTGCAGCTATGTAGTCTCTGACTGGATCTACGTATTCACGTAAACCTGAAAAACAAAATAAAAGCGAAAGTGAAGCCACCATGCGACTGCCTGGAAGGCACTCCACGCATCAATTGACTCCTCCTACCTTCAGCGGTGAGATCAACAAAAAGGCGGGAGCCGGGACGTTCAATCCGAATAAATTAAGAAAACCGGCCTCCCAGGACAATAATTTCTAAGAATGCTCGGAACGTGTAGATCGAGTTCCCGCGGTAAAAATAGGCGTTCAAATTCCTCTTTAGTGTACCTTTAAGTTGTATCCGACTATAGGAACAGGGCGGCCGTTGTATGGCACCACCGTCGCCTCAGCAGAACAGCGCCGCCCGTGGCAAAACACTCGGCAGAGGAATGAGGAGGGAGCGGCGTAGCAGATTGCGCTCGTTGAGAATGGCTCCACCCGTCGTTCTGCGGTGCGGCTTTCAAAGCTTAAATAATCGCACGCAGTTTTTCCGATCAGGCTATCTCGAAAAATGGAAGAGCCTTCACGAGGCAAGCCACGTGTACGACCAGCCCGAGTGTCAAGGTGTGGTCACGCACTTATTTGGTGAGTGCATACCACAGAGAAAGTTGAATGCGCCAAGCTAGGAAATGGACCTGGAAGTAAGCGCATTTCATTCTTCCTGGTAACCGTTGGAATACACAAAACGGCATTCACATGCCGTATTACTGACTGTATGCAGTTGGACGCATCAAGGAACATAACTTCAGCAAAATGTTCCTCCATAGCCGGCGTATACATACAGACGACCAATGCAAACATGCCGCGGAGCTCGCATTCGCCCTTTTTAAAGAAACAGCGTCGTGCACGAACGCCAGTCGAAGTTGGGGGGGCGCCTTCTAAGAATATTGTTACGGGGAAATACTATTTACATTTATTTACAAGCGGTAGGATAATAGTTCCTAGCGGCGAGCATCAGGAAGCACCAACGCCAGCAGGAAGCAACAACACCCTCTTCTTCTTCGTGCGACCCTTTCACGCCGGAGGCCACTTCGACTTCCACTTCCTCTTCGTCGTAGCATGACCCCCGGCGGCGTGTCCGGCGTTAGGCCGGTGATAGAGGAGCGGCGTGGTAGGGCTTGAGGCGCATAACGTGAACAATGTCGGTGGGTGGTGTACATGAAGAGGAGGCAGGTGTATGAGGAGCAACTTCATACGTGACATCGGTGACCTGACGCACAACACGATAAGGACCATGGTAGGGAGACAAAAGTTTTTCAGAGAGACCGACGCGACGGCAAGGGGACTACAGAAGAACGAGCGACCCCGGTTCGTAGGTGACATGACGATGGCGATTATCGTACAATGACTTCTGCGCTTGTTGGGACGCTTGGAGCCGAGTTCGGGCGATTTGGCGAGCGTCTTCAGCTTGAGCAATGGCGTCCCGGGCGAAGGCGGTGACGGGACGGTCAGCGGATGGCACGAGTGTGTCCAATGGCAGGACGGCGTGTCTGCCGTATAAGAGATAGAACGGAGAGTAACCAGTTGTGTCATGCCTGGAGGTGTTGTAAGCGAACGTCACATAGGGCAAGGCGAGATCCCAGTCTTTGTGGTCGGGGGAGACGTACATAGACAACATGTCTGTTAATGTTCGATTCAAACGCTCGGTTAGCCCGTTTGTCTGTGGGTGGTATGCTGTGGCAATCTTATGCTTGGTAGAACACGAACGCAGGATGTCGTCGACAACTCTGGACAGGAAATAGCGTCCGCGGTCTGTGAGTAATTGACAAGGGGCACCATGTTGTAGAATAAGACTGTGCAAAAGAAAGTCAGCGACATCGGTCGCGCAGCTCGTAGGCAGCGCACAGGTGATCGCATACCGAGTGGCATTGTCCGTGGCTACTGCGATCCACCTATTTCCGGAATCCGAGGTCGGAAATGGTCCGAGGAGATCGAGCCCTACACGGTGGAACGGCTCCACAGGCACGTCTATAGGATGCAGAAGACCAGGAGGTGGTGCCGAAGGCTTCTTTCTGCGCTGACAAAGGTCGCAATTGGTGACGTAATGCCAGACTGTACGGTATAATCCAGGCCAAAAGAAACGGCGCCGTATGCGGTCATAAGTTCGTGCCACACCAAGGTGGACAGCTGCAGGCAGGTCATGGAGTTCTGCAATTATAGAAGACCGCAGCTGCTGGGGAATGACTAGAAGGAGTGAGGGCCCGTCAGGACGGAAGTTGCGGCGATAGAGAATGTCATTTTTAGTAACGAAGAGCTGCAGGGAGCGCTTCAAGCTTCCAGAGCTGAGGCCCTCGATGATGGTTTGCAAATATGGGTCTTTGCGCTGCTCCTCGGCGATGTTGTGTAGATCAGAAATGCCAAACAGGGAAGGGATATCGTCAGTGTCACTGAGAGCAGGTGGCTCGACAGGGTACCGAGACAGGCAATCAGCGTCTTGATGGAGACGTCCAGACTTGTACACGACAGTGTACGAATATTCCTGAAGGCGTAGCGCCCAGCGGCCAAGACGCCCAGAAGGGTCTTTCAGCGAGGACAGCCAGCATAGGGCGTGGTGGTCCGTGACAACAGAAAAAACACGCCCGAACAAGTATGGCCGGAATTTAGCTACAGCCCAAACCAGAGCGAGGCACTCACGTTCCGTAATGGAGTAATTTCGCTCGGCAGGTGAAAGCAGGCGGCTAGCATACGCAACCACGTGGTGTGGGCCCCGGGAGCGTTGAGCCAGCACGGCTCCGATCCCGTAGCCACAGGCGTCCGTGCGGAGTTCAGTAGGGGCCGCGGGATCAAAATGTGCCAGAATCGGGGATGATGTCAGCAGGCGGACAAGCGTGGAAAACGCATTTTGTTGATCAGAGCCCCAGGTAAAGTCTGTGTCCGTCTTCAGGAGGTCAGTGAGGGGACGAGCGATAAGGGCAAAATCTTGAATAAAACGGCGAAAGTAGGAGCACAGCCCAAGAAAACTGCGCACGTCTTTCTGAGAATTTGGGCGAGGGAACTGTTGCACCGCTGCAATTTTAGCTGGATCAGGACGTACACCGGAGGCATCGACGAGATGTCCCAGAATGGTGAGTTGCCGGCGGCCGAATTGGCATTTGGACGAGTTGAGCTGGAGCCCAGCCGTACGAAAGACAGTCAGGATACTCCTGAGACGTTCAAGGTGCGAGGCAAATGTGGGCGAGAAGACAACAACATCGTCAAGGTAGCACAGACACGTAGTCCACTTAAATCCGCGAAGGAGTGAGTCCATCATCCGTTCGAAAGTAGCTGGTGCATTACAAAGTCCGAACGGCATCACTTTGAACTGGTATAAACCGTCAGGTGTGACGAAAGCTGTCTTTTCGCGGTCTTGCTCGTCAACGGCAATTTGAAAATAACCGGAACGAAGGCCAATGGAAGAAAAGTATTGAGATCCGTGGAGACAGTTGAGAGCGTCATCGATCCTAGGGAGTGGGTAGACGTCTCTTCTTGTGATGCGGTTCAGGTGGCGGTAGTCGACGCAGAAACGCCAACTGCCGTCTTTCTTTTTAACAAGGACGACTGGAGAGGCCCAAGGACTGGACGACGGTTCGATTATGTCCTTAGCGAGCATCTTTTCGACTTCCTGTTGTATCACTTGGCGTTCGGAGCTGGACACCCTATATGGCCGGCGGTGCAGAGGAGTGGCGTCACCAGTGTTGATACGATGTTTCACAATAGTCGTACGAGCTAAAGGGCGGTCATTGAAGTCAAATATGTCCTGAAAAGATGCCAGAAGATGGGTAAGCGCCTCGGCTTGGTCGGCAAAGAGATCTGAAGCGATCATATTGGCAAAGTGGTCAGGTCTCGAAAGAGCTGTGACATGATCGTCCGGAGAGGACGATCATGTCACGACGAGGCGTAGTTCCGTCTTGCCGCACCTCCATCAAGATGTTACGGGGCAATACTATTTACATTTATTTACAAGCGGTAGGATAATAGTTCCTAGCGGCGAGCATCAGGAAGCACCAACGCCAGCAGGAAGCACCAACACCCTCTTCTTCTTCGTGCGACCCTTTCACGCGGGAGGCCACTTCGACTTCCACTTCCTCTTCGTCGTAGCAATATTTACCCGAAATCTAAAAGGCTCTGATAATGGGACGATGGTACTTAACCTCATTATTTACGGCAGAATCGGCGCGAGTTTAAGAGTATTACGAGGGTGTTACTTCTATTTATTTATTTTTATGTTTATTCCATTTTTGACATCTTATTTTATTTTTCTCTCTTTCAGTCAGTGCAGAATTGAAACATTACATGCGTTGAATTCAATTTGCCCATAAAGCCATCGTCCCGTCTGCGATCTCCCAGCTAACAGGTACCCTGTCGTCGCGACGTCCACTCTGTCAGCCTATACCCTATTACTACCCCGTTAAAAGCTCCTCTTTCCAGCAGTTAACCGCCTGTGTCTTGGACACTCCCCCGTAGTGGGTATGTGCCCCTTTACTTGAGGCCTCCGCGGTGGCTCAGTGGTTATGGCACTCGGCTGCTGACCCAAAAGACGCGAGTTCGAGCCCTTTCACCCTTTTATTGGTCGTCTAAAAAAAGGTAAAAAAACATAAAAGAAAGAGAGAGGATGCCTGGACCAGCAATGCTCTGCCAGGCTTAACGCCATTTCAAAAAAAATGAAAAAGAACTAAATGTTCCAAAGAAGAAAAAAAATATAAGCGAAAAACACAGCATTTAAAAAACAACTAAAAAGAAAAAAAAAACAAAAGGCTCATCACAATAAAAGTTAGTCGCAGGCAGATAGCCAAAGCACAACGTGCAGTCCACGGAACAAATAATAATAATAAAAAAGAGAAAACACAAGTCAGTGCTAAGTCATGGTCACAGTAACAGTCTAAGAAAACACTGAGTGCCGGCCACAAAATAAAAATCAGAAAAATAAAAACATAATAAAGACAAAACTGAAGGTACAGTCAAGACACAGTCAGACAGTCAAGGACGCAGGCGCAGTCACACCACGACCAAACCGCCTATGCTCAATAAAGGAGCACGGGGCTCCGCTCTGTGCAAAGCTTGGGGAAGAGAAATTAGAGGAAAAAGAGAAATCAGCGTGAATAATCTGGAATTGTACTACTTATGAGGTAAACCATTTGAAGCAGAAGAGCACAAGCAGCAGGGTCTCGGAGAACGGAGGGGTAAGCAGATGGTGTGATGTCCGATGAGCAAAGAGATTTTAAACGAGAAGCTAAAGAAGCAGTAACAGAACAGTCCCGGAAGTAATGACGGAGATTTTCACATAACAATCCACAGGAACGAGATGAAGACGGAGACAGGCCAAATCTTTTAAAATAGAACGGAAATCTACCATGCCCAGTAAGTAAAGTAATTAGAGGATTCCTGGGTAGACGAATAGGGGGAATGTTAAGTGCATCAGAGATCCGATTGAATAATTCAGTGCCACCATTATTCTGAGTTCTAACCCGGACGCCACGGTCGAATTTCGATGGGGTCGAAATTCTTGAGGCCCGTGTACTGTCCGATGTCATGGCACGTTAAAGAACCCCAGGTGGTTGAAGTTTCCGAAGCCATGCGGCGTCCCTCAAAGCCCGAGTCACTTTGGGACGTTAAACCACAATAAAACAAATAAACCAGTTTATTTGAGGCCAACCAACGACAACAGCCACCGGAATGCGTTTCTAGAATAAACTCCGCTGGAGAGTAAACAATTGCTTTGTGCGGAAAGGCAGTGCTTTTTGGCTGGATTGGAGGAGAAAATCGCCGTGCCAAACTTCTCTTGCTGTTCCTTGAACGAAAATTCCAAGGGTGCTTTCAAGTATGCTTAGGTGTAGTAACGCGAACGCATCTCTTTTTCTGCTGCCGATTATGTCGCTGCGTGTTCGTTATCTTATGCCTTTGCCGTTTCTAAGTCGTGTCCCCGCTCAGACTTCGGTTCTACCGCATCAAAAGACGTGGGTCCCGTTGCTAGGACAACTAGTAATTAAATTGTCCATTTAGATAATTAATTGACTAATTCATTAATTAAACCAGCAGTTCGATTTAATTCCCGAACAACGTAAGAACTCACAAATTGCTAATTAATTTGGTGAGTAAGTTTGTGACCTAACTGAATATAATGCAACTCAATTATTTATTTAATTAAATAAGTAATTAACAAAATCACAGGTTCGGTTAAACTAAAGCTTAATGTGCTTATTGATTATTTCAACTATTTAATTACTTCGCCAATTAATTATGTTCCCTTTTAACTGATCATCTTAGTAACTTAATTATTCATGCATGCTAATTAAATATTCATTCAATCAACTATTTTATTAATTAACCCGATAATGGATGATTGACATTGCGTGCGGACGTGTCGTTTCTGTGTTTCCTTGTCAGCCCCTTTGATTGCGCGGATTTAAACTTTCAGGGCACACGAGTAGAGGGCGTCAGCCCTGCGTAATCGCCGTGAGTCGATGCTCAGATGCGGCTCCTCGTCTGTTCTTGTTGGCCGCTGGTGGAGAAGCACACACCCACAACGGATTATCTACGGTCATCCTGGAGCAGGTGGCTGGCTGAGCTTGCTCGTCCTCTGCGAAGCGCACACTGATATGCGCACTTCTCAGCACATGTGTGAGCAGCGGCGCATGTGCACACGCGGCACTCCAATTTGACGGAAGCGATGTTGTCACTGACCGCTATCCGAGCTTCGATCCCAGAATCTAGGGAAAGCAAACCCGCGAACATCTTCCACTGCTGCACTCGTTTTCTCGACCGGCTCGAGCAGCGCTAACAAGCGCCATTGGCCAATCGAAGTGACGCACGTTTACGACGTAGTTACGTGCGGCTATCCCGCCCGGACGAATCTCCGATGCACGCGGATTCCAAGCGGCAGTGCTGAACGCGAAGAAAACATGCCTGCGAAGCAAGAGTTCGTCTGCTACGTGCACCTCAAGCATGGCGGCCGGCGGCGGCGCACAGCAGTGTCGCAACGCGGCTATGCGCCAGGACATACCACCTATGTCCACCTGTGGGTTTTAAGGCGGTTTCTTTAAAGTATTTATGCATGGCAAACTGGGCCTTTTCGTCAAAAAGTACTTGGGGCAAAAAAACGAACCCGCTTTCTTTATCCGCCAGCAAAAGGGAAAGGTCGGACTCACTGAAGTGATTTGCAATATCACGCAGCACCGGCAGGCTGTCCTTCTGTCCACTGAGGCTCTTTTGAAGCATGTCGACGCCTTCAGCATGGCACCAAACTTTGTCGTCGCTGTCTACCTTTGCTGCCATCCTGCGGACCGAAGCCAACCACACGTGCTTGTCGAGCGCTGTCTTAAGAGCGAACTTGGGTCCACGTTCCAGGACTCGCTGAATGGAAGGGGGGACCGAAGCCTCCCCTAAGAAGGTTACCGGGACAGGAGCTGTCTTTCCGCCGGCTAAGGTAAACTCGAGACGACTCTCGCCCAGAGGGTTTCCTCTCCAGCTCTCACAATCGTCTGGAAGTTGTCCAAGCTCTTAAATTCAGAGCCTCCGTATCCGGCCAGGTTCAGGGAAAGTATTCTCAACCAGTCGTTCAAGACTCGCACTTTTCTCCAACATTTCGATTTCAAGATCTTCGCAATCCTTTTCCAATGTCCGACAGAAGGGGGAATGCAGCCTAAGAGGGATGAAATTTGAGGAGGGCAGAAGTTTTTCCTCAGACAAAATGCCAAGTACCTTGCTTTGCATGTAGTGACAATAATGAAGCTTGAACATTGCACGCACTGTTCCTCGAGTGGTAGGACACAAAGAAAAGAGCCCAGCGTAGAAGAAATGAACTTGAGCAAAGTGGTGTTCTGAGCCAGTTGGTAAAGCATGTTTAAGGGAGGCGTAGCGCGAAAAAAAGACAGGGACGAGACATAATGACTCTTTGCAGTTTTTAGATCTAAGATTGCATTTTAACATGACAAGCCACATTTGTTGGGCCCATATGCCACGCTATAAAAAAGCACCGTCACCTTTTCATTCCTCACATTAAAAACTTGTCAAACGTGTCATTGCTTCTCTGCCTTTTAGATCCGCGCTTTCCAAGTCGTGTCCCCACAAAGAGGACTTGAGTTTTGATCTGCAGGCCACACGCCTCAGGAATGCAGGCTACCCTGCATCGTTGCTCACTGCTGTTGTTGAGGTTTTGCTTAAGAAGTTGCGAAACCAAAAAAAGAAACCTGATTCCGGCAATGGAATAGAACATGAGAAAAAGGAAAAGAAATACGAGGTGGTATCCTACATTCACCCCGTATCTCATAACTTGAAAAGAATAGCGGGAAAGTTTGGTGTGGACGTCATCTCCACGGCTCCTCGCAAATTGTCGAGCCTTTGTGCACTTTCAAGTCGAAGCCAGAAGAAACCGGCTTGCAGCGTTAATCATGTAACTAAGTTTGTTGAGTGCAAAGTAGTTGTCGTGTACGAGATCCCTTAAAGCTGTGGCCGTGTTTATATAGGGCAAAGCGGTCGTTGCCTCAATGAACGCCTAAGAGAACATGCTAGGTCCCTCATTTCAGACAAAAGTAAGAATCTGCCTAAGCATTGCTCAAGTTGCGGTTGTCGTCCGCTTTTCGAGAAAACTAAAGTTCTCGGTCACTCTAAAGAACAGCTAGCAAGGGAGGTTCTTGAGGCTTCATTCATTCATAAGCTGGGAAGAGATAAGGGCATCAGTGAAACGTCGGTAGTTCTGCTTCGAAAGGAATCCATCTTTATAAATTTTAAGCAGTCGCTTTCGCGTTACCGCTCGAAGGTTTGGCACGGGGCTGTCCAGCTCTTGTCATGGTGATTAGGTCGTGTTCGAGTCGTGCAAGGTCAGGTTTATCTTTCCGCTTCATCTAATCAGTTGTTGCTGGGCATGCGCGTTTGGTTCCTCGAGCTCGGGAATTCGCTTCATATTTTTCAGTTGTAAGTTAGCGCTGGTCCTGTGTATTGTGTCTCTCTCGTCCCTGTCTTTTTTTCCACGCTACGCCTCCCTTAAACATGCTTTACCAACTGGCTCAGAACATCCCTTTGCTCAATGAAAAAGGGTGACAGTCAGCGGCGCCCGAAGACGAGTCAGCAATATGTGGTGGAGCCAGGCGAAAACGATCGAACATGACTTCTGGGAAACACAACCACGCAGATTCCTTCGAGCTGCTGTGGGTGCCGAACACGCCTTTTTAGGCAAATGTGTGTTATCCGCAGCCGTTTGGTAATCGCTTAAGCCTACTTGACCGAAATTTCGCACACCGTAAAAAGGTTGTTTTTTCATAGTACACCCCCGTATTATGCTACCCACAAAACATTAAGTTTCAGTTTCAAGCAGTTAAGGTGCCAACGGTACGAAAAAATCCGAGTTTTCAAAACCGAAACTTGAAAAACGGGCGCCATTGCTGCCCGCTGGAGGTGACGCATGTTTGAGACACGAGTCCGGACAGGTTCGGAACTCCTGCTCGTTGCGGCTCGTGCAAAGCTCTGGTACCGGTAGCGCGTGCAGCACTTTCCGATATAAATACTGGTTATATATGAAAACACTCATCTTAAATCGGGCGAAACGCCCCAGAAAAAGTTTTAAACGTATTTTGTTTGCTGTAGTAGACTAAAAACTCCTCGCTCAACCTCAGCGAAGATGATAGCACCGCAATTCTAGTGAGCGTTCTGTGCCAGGCAGTATTCGATTACAACCTTTGCAAAGTTCGGACATCACGAAGGAAGGAGGCATATTTAAATGGAGAGCTCGTGTAGGCGCTGTTTTTATTTTCCTTCCCGCAGATTGCATATTCCCGGCTTAATGTGACTCATTTAGAATTGTTAAGTCGGGTTCAGCGGGAATGGCCTTTCGACGGAATGCCACTAGACGCAACCGTAATTCATCGACTCTCACGGGATAGCAAATGTGATGGAAAAGTACATTTAGGCACAAACATATTTAAAAAAAAAAATGTTGAACGCAGCGTACAGTGATTGGCATCCCCTCATGGTGAAGTGACGATTAAAACTCACCGAAAACTTGCCGATAAACTTAGCAAAAAACTTTACTCGGCGTGCCTCTTTCATGAAGGATTAGTCAGCTGTTCGGCTCCTTGAGTGCTTTTCCATTGTCGGACGCAACTAAAGAACGCAGCGGCATTGGCCCGTCAAAGGGACCCGTCCCATCCAATAGCGTCCGCTCATTCTCATAACGTTGCTAGTGTGACAAAGCAGGGAGTGGTAGAGGAAAGGGATGACCCATCCCTTTATGGTCGGGCATAGACCGCTGTCTCCATTGTGGCGCCTCTCACTGCATTGTCAAGCAAGCAGGGTCATAAGAATCTGCTGATGGTATTATACTGGAAGTGGCCCCTTTGACTGGAAAAAGCCGCTGAGTTCGTAAGCTGTATCTGACACATAGTTTCCGGCAACCGTAGGCAAACAAACTCTTGTCCTCCCACCCTCTCTTCCGGCACCACGCCTGGTTTAGAGTTACCACTTTATTCCTTATCATATATCCACCAGACCAGTAAGGAGGTGCGGATTCCCAGTGTCACAAACCTATTCTTCTTTGCCAGAGATTATTCCAAGAATGTCACAATGAATGCCCCTATTCCGAGTTTTGCCCAAAGGAGATAAGAAAAAAACGAGGTCGTAAGGGAAGGATTCCTTTTTCCTGGAATTCCTGAGACCTGCACAATACACGTGGGCAATTTTCATATCCACGGAGATTGTGGATGAGTCATTCCCATCAGTTAACCAATGAGCTTCCTGGCTTTACGTTCTTTGACTTCTACGACGTTCTCCGAGAAGGGGTTACTCAGAAGAATGCGCGGTTTTGAAGTCCGGCGGCATAAAAAGGTGACCAAGGCAGTCGTCGGCGCCAGTCGTTAGAAGTCGCTCGCTGAACAACTACCGGTACGGAGGCCTTTAGGAAAGTAATACTAAAGCCCCGAGACTACAGCTCCAACGTGGATTTCCTTCGCATCTGCTCGAGTGAGTAGCGCTAAAATTTCCGCCCGTTTATGCGAAGCGCCCTGCATTCACAGGGTGTTTCACCTAAGACTTTACAAAATTTTTAAAAATTGTTTTGTGAGTTAGAAGGGACCCTTTTTAGGCATAGCATTGTCAGCGGTGCAGTACATCAGAATACCGCTCAGAAGCCCACTACAAGTAATACTCGCATCCGTTTCTAGAATTTCAAAAACGCGCGGCCCTATGGCCCGACAATTTTTTCTATTTGGACGAGCTGCGTGCACTGGAGAGGTTGCCTCGCCTGCAAGCTTCTCAGAAGCGTGTGCGTTCTGGCGCGTTTTCGAAATTAAAACAAAAACTGATATGGATATTACTTACGATGGGCTACGCGCCTCTCAATATATATGGAGCCTAACAGCAACAGTTGTAAAGTTAACTATTCAATATTAGATAACCACGCAGCTAGTTGGAACGTCGTAGCTGTATTCAGATGTACTATACCTCCGACAATGCTATGCCTCCCCAAAAAACGCGCTTGTGCCTAAAAAACCTGGTTTTAAAAATTGTGTCAAGTCTTAGGCTAAAGACCCTGTATATTCTTTTGCGGTGGGTGCCAGTATATAGCATATGACTGTGGTGTTCGTTTTTGGAGTTACGCCGTAGTGTATAAAGTGTGCAGGGACATTTTCATACGTCTTTACAAAAGGCTAAAAAAACCAATTTAAGAGGTGTGGCTAGAGACGACAACCCGCATTGTCATTATGAACGGAAGCACATTCAAGTGAAAATAGCTACATTCAAAGTAAACGCTCCGGTTCACGCAGCTATTCGTCATATGACGAAAAAAAAAGTTTGTGAAGCTTCTATACGTTTTTTTTTCTTTTTCTGTCGAAATTGCGCATTTGTAGAGAAATCGTATCCACATATATAGTTTTTACGCGTATAACACTAGTTTTACGTGTGCGTGTATCAAACTATGCATATCAACAAATGTGCAGTTTTTACGTTGCATACAATGAAGCTATTTCTAAAAGCACGCTCGATTGAATGAGGAGAAAGTATGTACTAAACGAATAAAACAAATATAGGTCCGTAAATTGCTCAAGTCGCCGTTTGTTCAAACAGTATGTAGCAAGCCTGTTTGCGCGATAAAAATTCTGCTACTGTGCATATCACTTTGTTCGCTTGTACGTGGACTCATTAAATTGTCATTAATTTTCTCTTTCCAGTGGATACTGAAGACACGGGGGCGGTCGACAGGAGCGAGACTGCCGAGGTCCAAGAGCCTCCCAGTTACGTCGACTGGCTGGCAACAGCCGGCGACCACACGGTCCTTGGTGAACCACGGGCATCCACTCCAGACTCAGTCAGCGAAGACCTGGAGTCGTCCACATGCCCGTCACCCTCGGTGGAGACGTCTGTACTGGCTTACCGTAGTTCCAACGTCACAACATCCCTACGCCCTGGATCGACGGCCAGCACGTGCACTCTGCCTCCTATCAGCCCCGTGCCCTGGAGGTCGGGATGCACGCCGCCGCCAGAATGGCTGCCACGAGAGTGCCGCGAGCCTGCCAGGCTGTGCAGAGCGACCGACGGATGCGCACGGGAGGCTCGCAACTTTTGGCAGCCGTCGCCGATGCTCCGGTACTACATCTGGGAGCAGCAACAATACCCAGGACCCATGACGCAACTGCGAGGAGTAGAGCGATGGCTACAAGATCGGGAGCACAACGATGGTGTCGAACGTATCATACCCAGCTGAGCCCCAAATGGCCTTGGTGTTTAGGTAAGCTGAGAAAACCAATGCTATTTATGTTGTAAAAACATATTACGAGTTAGCATGTCGACTCTCAGATATACTGTATTTAAATGAGAATGACATTTATAATCGGAGGTGTGCATGTTTTCACAGTCGGTTCATTCAGCCTCGGGTTTCATTCAGTGTAAACCAACTCACAGGCCAAGGACAAGTACATAGCCGAGCGTCTTGCTGCAACAATTTTTCTATTTGTTCAGTCGCTTGTCGTTACCTCAGGGCACAAGATTTTCTTTTTTTGGCTGCCGTAACTTTTCACAAGCATTTTTCAGTTATTTCGCTGCAGCGCTCTTTCTTTGAGCAACAAGGCTTGCCTTCTTTCTTTCTGGCCTAGAGTTTCAAATCGAGGATGTCATACGAAATCCCTTTGCAGCTTTACCAAGTGACTCAAACTAACTCGTGTTCTTTTTGCGCCCACAGAATTCACGCTGCTGCGTGTTGGTGAAGGTTTGGCGTTCTCACTGGACCAGTTCCTGCACCGCTACCCGTCTGCAAAGTACCACAAGCAAGCTCCCGAATGCTGTCAGATGTGTATCGGCAACTAACAAGCCAGCAGCGATTAACGTCACGCTTTGTACAGAGTGCGGAATAAAGCTTTCTATCTTTTCACCACTTTCTATTTGGTAGATTGTTTCTATTCTCAACTCGCACGGACAGTGTCGCCGCCGCGCGGCCACCACTGGTAGCGTCCGGCGCAGCCTCTCTCCAATGTCTGTTCTGTCAGCTAGTTCAGTGCCGCAGTAAGTTTAGCGTATTTTGCCTTCTAGATTGCTTTCTTCTCTCAGCCAAGGTACCAGGTTAATATAATATACATCTGCTTGTGTCACGCGCAGAGTACCGACTGCAAAGATGAAAGCAATAGCGTTGTCTGTCTATCACAGTGCTCGATCTCGGCGATTAAAAGTGATATAAACGTGCGCATATTTTGTCGAGATCCTGCAGAAAGTAAAGACTGAGTTCTCGTCGCCTACATATTTTGAGCGAAAACAATAGTTAAGTAATCTTGCACATTCAAAAGAGCGGTAATATATGAGGGTGTCCAAGAAGCAGAACGACACGGCTGTAGTCGGTTACAACTTAAGACCGCAGCGGCTTTTCCCCTTCAAAAAACGCCCTTCCAGCCCGTGACCCTCACGGGCGTTACAGTCGGATACAACTTAAGAACAATGAATTTTCCCTGTCAAAGGATCCACTTCCAGGTAATTAATGCCTTAGGGCAATTCTCATGACTCTGCTAGTGTAACAAAGCAGGGAATAATAGATTAAAGCGGTTTATCCCTTCCCACTGTGGTCAGGGATATTCCTCCCTCTCCATTGTCACGTCGCTCCCTGCATTGTCACGCTAGCAGGGTGATGAGAATCAGCCAAAGGCATTGGCGGCTGGAAGGCGCTCCTTTGACAGGGAAAAGCCGCTGAGTTCTTTAAGATCTGAACTCGCTTTTTTACCGCGGGAA
Source organism: Amblyomma mixtum (assembly GCF_055824585.1). Taxonomy (NCBI): domain Eukaryota; kingdom Metazoa; phylum Arthropoda; class Arachnida; order Ixodida; family Ixodidae; genus Amblyomma; species Amblyomma mixtum. The sequence continues at coordinate 62,213,786 of NC_143013.1, read as the reverse complement.
CTCGATCTACATGTTCCGAGCATCCTTAGAAACTTCGAATTATTGTCCTGTGCGGCCGATTTCCCTCTTTAAATCGGATTAAACGTCTTTTTTCCCGCTTTTTTTTTAACTCTCTGCTGACGGTAGGAGCAGTCAACCAACGCGTGGAGTATCTTTCAGCCAGTTCTGTGTCAGCTTGCCGCTCTGCCAGCGGCGGAGTGATATGTAGCGATCGGCGAAAGCAAAGAGTCCACGCGTATTTTTATTGCCATGGGCCTAATTTGCAGCTATGTGAGTGGATCTATGTATTCACGTAAACCTATAAAACAAAATAAAAGCAAAAGTGAAGCCGCCACGCGACTGCATGAAAGACAATCCACGCATCAATTGACTCCTCCTACCTTCAGCGATGAGTTCAAAAAAAGCCGGGAGCCGGGACGTCTAATCCGATATAAACTAGGAAAACCGGCCTCCCAGGACAATAATTTCTCAGAATGCTCGGAACGTGTAGATCGTGTTCGCGCGGTAAAAATAGGAGTTCAAATTCATCTTTAGTGCACCTTTAAGTTGTATCCGACTATAGGAACCGGGCGGCCGTTGCATGGCACCACCGTCGCCTCAGCGGAACAGCGCCGCCCGTGGCAAGAGACTCGTCAGAGGAATGAGGAGGGTGGTGGTGGTGGTGAAAACATTTATTAATCATAGAGAGAGGTGTTGGGGGTCGTGACCTGAAGGGTCACGCCCTTACAACCACTAGGTGGGATGCCTAGTCAGGCACACCATTGGCGTTTGCCGCAGCCCGGGCGCGCTGCGTTAAGGCCCTTTGGGCCTCGAGGGTGCAGCAACCGGGCAGGGTCGCCTCCCAGTCCTCTCGGGTGGGGTTCGGGATAGGGGGTAGGGATGGGTTCTGCTGGCAGGCCCACACCATGTGGTAGGTGTCAGACACCTCCTCACAGTGTGAGCACCGCCCGTCGAATTTAGGATCGAAATGCTTTAGAATTGCCGGGCACAACTTCGTGTTGGTGAGCAGGCGCAGGAGTACCCGCTCGTTGACCTTCCCCAGGCCTTTGCATGGGGTGGGAAGAGTTTGGTGCGTGGATTTGTAATAAACGCATATTTCCTTAAAAGTGTAAATCGGATTGAAATGGAAGTCCTGGTCGGCGTCGGGTCCCGTGGGAAATGCCCGGAGAAAGAGCGCGCGGGCGGCGGCGTCGGCTGCCTCATTTCCGTGGACGCCTTGGTGACCTGGAACCCAAACGATAGATCGGTGCGCGGGATCCGAGTCTCGGCTACAATTTTAGTAAATACGATAAGCTAGGGGAGTAACCCACCCTTGCGTGACGTTTCGACAAGCCCCTCGTGAGTCAGTGATTATGTATTTGGAGGAGGTGTCAGAGGCTGCCAAAGCGATGGCAACGTCTTCTGCGTGAATTGCTGACTGGGCCTTGAAAGTAAGGGCGTCTACTGTTTTACCCTCGTGGACGACCGCGGCCGTGTACCATCCCCTGGAGTCCGGGCCGGACGCGTCCACGTAGAAGACTCCTGGCTTGCTCCGAAAATGGCGGTCCAAGGCTTCCGCCCGCGCCAGGCGCCTGCCATTATGATCCTCTTTGGACATATTGGAGGGGAGAGGCCGCACGTGGAGGGCGCGTCTCCAGTGTACGGGAAGGCGGCATCTCTCCTCTGTGAATTGAGTGTGCTGGATGTGTAGTCGGGCTAAAAGGCGGCGACCCGACCCTGTCTTTGTGAGACGAGTGTATTGGTTGTTGAGGTGGGCCTCCCGAAGCTCCCTAAAAGTGTTCACCATTCCCAGTGCCATAAGGCGGCTGGTAGAAGTAGAAACTGGGAGGTCCAGCGCTCGTTTCATGATTTTGCGGAGGATGACCTCGAGGGAATCCTCCTCCTGTTTCCGCAGGTGGAGGTAGGGAGTCGAATGCAAGATTCGACTGGTCACGAATGCGTTCGCCAGCCGCAAGGCGGGACCGGCGTAGCCGATTGCGCTCGTTGAGAATGGCTCTACCCGTCGTTCTGCGGTGCGGCTATCAAAGCTTAAATAATCGCACGCAGTTTTTCCGACCAGGCTATCTCGAAAAATGGAAGAGCCTTCACAAGGCAAGCCATGTGTACGACCACCACGAGTGTCAAGGTGTGGTCACGCACATATTTGGTAAGTGCATACCACAGAGAAAGTTGAATGCGCCCAGCTAGGAAATGGACCTGGAAGTAAGCGCATTTCATTCTTCCTGGTAACCGTTGGAATACACAAAACGGCTTTTACATGCCGTGTTACTGCCTGTATGCAGTTGGACGCATCAAGGTACATAATTGCAGCAAAATGCTCCTCCATAGCCGGCGTATACATACAGACGACCAATGCAAACATGCTGCGGCGCTTGCATTCGCCGTTGATAAAGAAACAGCGTCTTGCACGAGTGCCAGTCAAAGTTGGGGGGCGCCTTCTAAGAATATTTATCCGAAATCTAAAAGGCTGTGCTTATGGGACGATGGTACGTAACCTCAATATTTACGGCAGAATCGGGGCGAGTTTAAGAGTAATACGAGGGTGTTACTTCTATTTAATTATTTTTATTTTTATTCAATTTTTTTACGTTTATATTATTATTTTTTTCTCTTTCAGTCAGTGCAGAATTGTAACATTACATGCGTTGCTTTCAATTTGCCCATAAAGCCATCGTCCCGTCTGCGATCCCCCAGCTAACAGGTCCCCTGTCGTCGCGACGTCCAGTCTGTCAGCCTATACCCTATTACTACCCCTTTAAAAGCTCCTCTCTCCAGCAGTTAACCGCCTGTGTCTTGGCCACTCCCCCGTAGTGGGTATGTGCCTTTTATTTGAGGCCGCCGCGGTGGCTCAGTGGCTATGGCGCTCGGCTGCTAACACAAAAGACGCGAGTTCGAACCCTTTTACCCTTTTATTGGTCCTCGAAAAAAAGGTAAAAAAAACATAAAAGAAAGAGAAAGGATGCCTGGACCGGCAATGCTTTGCACGCTTAACGCCAATTCAAAATAAATGAAAAAGAACTAAATATTCCAAAGAAGAAAAAATATATAAGCGAAAAACAGAGCATTTACAAAAAAACTCAGAAGAAAAGAAAACAAAAAGCCCATCACAATAAAAGTTACAGTCGCAGGCAGACAGCCAAAGCACAACATGCAGTCCACGGAATAAATAATAACAATAAAAAAAAAGAGAAAACCCAAGTCAATGCAAAGTCATGGTCACGGTAACAGTCTAAGAAAACACTGAGTTCCGGCCACAAAATAAAAATCACAAAAATAAAAACATAGTAAAGACAAAACCGAAGTCACAGTCAAGACACAGTCACACAGTCAAGGACGCAGGCGCAGTCACACCACGACGAAACCGCCTATGTTCAATAAAGGAGCACGGCGCTCCGCTCTGTGAAAAGCTTGGGGAAGAGAAATTAGAGGAAAAAGAGAAATAAGCGTGAATAATTAGGAAATGTACTACTTATGAGGTAAACCATTTGAAGGAGAAGAGGACAAGCAGCAGGGTCTCGCAGAACGGAGGGGTAAACAAATGGTGTGATGTCCGATGAGCAAAGAGATTTTAAACGAGAAGCTAAAGAAGCAGTAACAGAACAGTCTCGGAAGTAATGACGGAGATTTTCACATAACAATCCACAGGAACGAGATGAAGACGGAGACAGGGCAAATCTTTTCAAATAGAGCGGAAATCTACCATGTCCGGTAAGTAAAGTAATTAGAGGATTCCTGGGTAGACGAATAGGGGGATGTTAAGTGCATCAGAGATCCAATTGCATAATTCAGTGGCACCATTATTCCGAGTTGGAACCCGGAAGCCGCGGTCAAATTTCGATGGGGTCGAAATTCTTGAGGCCCGTGTACTGTCCGATGTCATGGCACGTAAAAGAACCCCAGGTGGTTGAAGTTTCCGGAGCCCTGCGGCGTCCCTCATAGCCCGAGTCACTTTGGGACGTTAAACCACAATAAAACAAATAAACCAGTTTATTTGAGGCCAACCAACGACAACAGCCACCGGAATGCGTTTCTATAATAAACACCGCTGGAGAGTAAACAATTGCTTTGGGCGGAAATGCAGTGCTTTTTGGCTGGATTGTAGGATAAAATCGCCGTGCCAAACTTCTCTTGCTGTTCCTTGAACGAAAATTCCAAGGGTGCTTTCAAGTATGCTTAGGTGTTGTAATGCGAACGCATCTCTTTTTCTGCTGCCGGTTATGTTGCCGCGTGTTCGATATTTTATGCCTTTGCCGTTTCTAAGTCGTGACCCCGCTCTAACTTCGGTTCTACCGCATCCAAAGACGTGGGTCCCGTTGCTAGAACGCCTAGTAATTAATTTGTCAATTTAGATAATTAATCGACTAATTCATTAATTAAATCAGCAGTTCGATTTAATTGCCGAACAATGTAAGAATTCAAAAATTGGGTAATTAATTTGGTGAGTAAGTTACCCAGTTGATTAACCATATTTTTGACCTAACTGAATATAATGCAACTCAATTATTTGTTTAAATAAATAAGTAATTAACAAAATCACAGGTTCGGTTAAACTAAAGCTTAATGTGCTTATTGATTATTTTGTAGCGCGCCATCGTGGTCCGGCAGCCGAAGACGACGACTGTCCCAGTACGCCTGCCAAGCACGCTCAGACTGGATTTTCATGGCTGCTTAACTGCAAGGCCGGCGCAGCGCTGTTCCATCCCAGCCTGGCTGAGCGCGTCCAGCCGAATATATCTGTGGAGGCCTGACGATGACTGGTGCCCACGATTCGTCTCCACAAATTTGGTGACCCGGACGTGATGCGGTGCCGGCGGAGCAATGCCTCGATTGTGAGGAACCAAAGTTCCGAGTCCGATGACCAGAAGTCGGGGAGCTTGAGGGCGGAGACCGCGGACTCATGAAGTGGCAGCGTGCGAGGCGACGGAGACGGCACAGGAGTGGAGGGATCCATGGCCAGGGCTTACGAAGGAAGGTAGGCGGGGTCTCGAGCTCCGGGCAGCGGTAGGCCTAGCAAAGCGGCTGATGCAAAGCGCAGGGCAGGCGCAGAGAACGAAGACGCGAAGTCCGGAGTCACCAAATCAACCGGTCGCCCTCGTCCCTACGTGCCTACACCATACCGACGAACCGTCTTCGATGCCCTCCATTCTTTGGCCCATCCTGGCATTCGCGCAACACAGCGCCTTGTTACGGCTCGCTATGTCTGGCCTCGCATCAACGTCGACGTTCGCCGCTGGTCGCGCGCGTGCCTGAGCTGTCAGAAAAGCAAAGTGCATCGACACACTGCGACGCCGCTTGGCACGTTCCCGTCCCCGGACGCCCGCTTCAGCCATCTGCATGTCGACATTGTCGGTCCCCTACCTACCTGCGGGAACCACCGCTACCTGTTAACCTGCATTGACAGGTTCACGAGATGGCCTGAAGCGATGCCCCTTCTGGACATAACGGCGGAGTCGATCGCAAGAGCACTCATCACACTGTGGATCAGCCGCTACGGTGTCCCTTGCACCATTACGACTGATCGTGGTCGTCAATTTGACTCCACCTTATTTGCTAACCTATCTCGGCTCCTCGGCGTCAATCACATCAAGACGACCTCTTACCACCCGATTTCCAATGGTGTCATTGAGCGTTTTCACCGGCAGCTGATAGCTTCACTTATGGCGTCCGCTTTTCCTTCGCCATGGATTGAGCGCCTACCCTTCGTCCTGCTTGGTCTCCGCACTGCACTTCGCAGTGACTCTTCTACCTGTGCAGCAGAGCTAACCTTTGGCACTACTCTCCGTGTCCCTGGCGAATTCTTCGAGCCCTCACCACCCACGCCTGCTGACGTCTCAGATTACGCCTACCGCCTACGTAGCGCTATGAACAGCGTAGTTCCACCACGTCAACGCCAGTATTCCCGTCGTGTCCACGTCCCCTCCGACCTTCAGCGGTGCACTCACGTCTTTGTTCGCCACGACGCCGTACGCCCGCCCTTACGGCCACCATACGATGGTCCGTACCAAAAGCTCCGGCGTGCTCCTAAGCACTTTCTCCTGCTCATCAACGGCCGGCAGGACACAATTTCAGTTGACCGCCTTAAACCTCCTCATCTTGACACCGACGTCATCGCTAACTGTGCCGCTGCATTCGCTCCCGACCGTGCCAATCCTCGTCGCGTACGATTTGCGCCAAGCCTATCCGCTTTTCGCCATTCACACCTCGCTCATGGCTTCATCGTTAGAGGGGGGGCCCTGTAGCGTGCCATCGTGGTCCGGCAGCCGAAGACGACGACTGTGCCAGTACGCCTGCCAAGCACGCGCAGACTGGATTTTCATGGCTGCTTAACTGCAAGGCCGGCGCAGCGCTGTTCCATCCCAGCCTGGCTTAGCGCGTCCAGCCGAATATATTTTTGGAGACCTGACGATGAGTGGTGCCCACGATTCGTCTCCACAATTTCAACTATTTAATTTCTTATCCAATTAATTATGTACCCTTTTAACTGATCATCTTAGTAACTTAATTATTCATGCATGCTAATTAAATATTCATTCAATCAACTATTTTATTAAGTAACCCGATAATGGATGATTGGCATTGCATGCGGACGTGTCGTTTCTGTGTTTCCTTGTCAGCCCCTTTGATTGCGCGGATTTAAACTTTCAGGGGACACGAGTACAGGGCGTCAGCCCTGCGTAATTGCCTTGAGTCGACGCTGAGATGCGGCTCCTCCTCCGTTCTTGTTGGCCGCTGGTGGAGTGGCACAAACCCACAAGGGATTAGCCACGGTGATCCTGGCGCAGGTGGCTGGCTGAGCTTGCTCGTCCTCTGCGAAGCGCACACTGATATGCGCACTTCTCAGCACATGTGTGAGCAACGGCGCATGTGCGCACGCCGCACTCCAATTTGACGGAAGCGCTGTTGTCCCTGACCACTATCCGAGCTTCGATCCCAGAATCAAGGGAAAGAAAACCCGCGACCATCTTCCATTGCTGCAGTCGTTTTCTCGACCGGCATCGAACAGCGCTAACAAGCGCAATTGGCCAATCGAAGTGACGTACGTTTACGACGTAGTTACGTGCGGCTATCCCGCCCGGAAGAATCTCCGATGCACGCGGATTCCAAGTGGCAGTGCTGAATGCGAAGATAACATGCCTGCGAAACAAGATTTCGTCTCCTATACGTGCACCTCAAGCATGGCGGCCGGCGGCGGCGCACAGTAGTGTCGCAACGTGGCTATGCGACAGGACATACCACCTATGCCCACCTGTGGGTTTTAAGGCGGTTTCTTTAAAGTTTTTCTCAATGGCAAACTGGGCCTTTTTGTCAAAAAGGACTTGGGCAAAACAATGAACCCGCTTTCTTTATCCGCAAGCAAAAGGGAAAGGTCGGACTCACGGAAGTGATTTGCAATATCACGCAGCACCGGCAGGCTGTCCTTCTGTCCACCGAGGCTCTTTTGAAGCATGTCGACGCCTTCAGCATGGCACCAAGCTTTGTCGTCGCTGTCTACCTTTGCTGCGATCCTGCGGACAGAAGCCAACCACACGTGCTTGTCGACCGCTGTCTTAAGAGCGAACTTGGGTCCACGTTCCAGGACTAGAGATGTAAAATTTCAAGAAATTTTGAATGGCATGAAAAAAAACGTTTTTTTTTTCAGGGTTTTTTTCATGAAAAATTGGAACTTTTGCGAAACGTGACAAAAACAGATTTATTTGCAACAGCACAATGACCAATAATAATGCTTCGAAGTTCAGTCCAATATGTCGTTATAGATGTCATATTGTGAAACGAACTTCTTGTTCTGTTGCACCGAGAAGATAAATGATGATTTGCTCTTCAGGCGAATATGGAGATATAAATATCATATTTGTGGAACGAACTTCTTGTTCTATTGCACCGAGAAAAGGAACATGAAAACTGATCTATAAGTCACTCTCTATCGGACTCAGAGTCACTGTCGCCGGATGCGGCACTACGCGCAGCAGCATCGATTGAAGTTGTGTACACAGCTAGGTTCGACTACATATACACAAGCTTTAGAACGTGTTTCCCTGAAAGCCTGCTGCGAATCCTTGTTTGGACGTTTCCGAAACGGGACAAGTTTCGTTCGCAGCTGGCGGATGATGGTGGTATCTGCATCAGTTGGCAAGCCAGACGAGTTAGCGGCTGGTTGGCGTAAAGGCCTTGCCACCAGGTAGACGGTACCACGTGCTTCGCTGAAGACCCCTGTCCTGGACCGAATTCCTGTGAATGTCCTGTACTCTGCTACGTTGGAAATTAAGAAGCTAGGCTTGTATTTGGCTAAAACGCTTACGTGCACAGCAGCCTATGTTATTTATGCCATGTGTGTAGCTCTGTACAATTTTCAGCTATTTTGTTCTACTTCAGCCGTGCGTTCAAGTATTACTGTGTTTTTAAGTCAAGCCAGGATCTTATATGTGACCTGGCCTTGAACCCGCGCAATCGCAGCACGAACGTTTTAAAAGCACTACCTGGCACCGGCGATGTCGACTATTCTCCAATCGTTCAAAGATGCAGCCTGTAATAGTTTTCAAAGCAAAAACCTAAACTAAAAGCAAGCAATCTTAAAACCTTGAAATTGCGTTGTGAAATTTTAGATGTTTTTTTCCATTTTTCCTCGTCTGAAAAAAACGAAAAAAAAAACGTTTTTTTTCCAAAATTGCAGTGTTTTTTTCAGGCCTTCACATCTCTATCCAGGACTCGCTGAATGGAAGGCGGGACCCAAGCCTTCCCTAAGAAGGTTACCGGAACAGGAGCTGTCTTTCCGCCTGCTTAGGTAAACTCGAGACGACTCTCGACCAGAGGGTTTCCCCTCCAGCTGTCGCAATCGTCTGGAAGTTGTCCAAGCTATTAAATCTAGAGCCTCCGTATCCGGCCAAGTTCGGGGAAATTATTTTCAACCAGTCGTTCAAGGCTCGCACTTTTCTCCAACATTCCGATTTCAAGATGTTCGCAATCATTTTCCAATGTCCGACAGAAGGAGGAATGCAGCCGAAGAGGGATGAAATTTGAGGAGGGCAGAAGTTCTTCCTCGGACAAAATGCCAAGTACCTTGCTTGGCATGTAGTGACAATAATGAAGCTTCAGCATTGCACGCACTGTTCCTCGAGTGGTAGGACACAAAGAAAAGAGCCCAGCGTAGAAGAAATGAACTTGAGCGAAGTGGTGTTCTGAGCCAGTTGGTAAAGCATGTTTAAGGGAGGCGTAGCGCGAAAAAAAAGACAGGGACGAGACATAATGACTCTTTGCAGTTTTTATATCTACGATTGCATTTTAACATGACAAGCCAAATTTTTTGGGCCTATATGCCACGCTCGAAAAAAGCACCGTTACCTTTTCATTCCTCACATTCAAAACTTGTCAAACGTGTCATTGCTTCTCTGTCTTTTAGATCCGCGCTTTCCAAGTCGTGTCCCCACAAAGTGGAGTTGAGTTTGATCTGCAGGCCACACGCCTCAGGAATGCAGGCTACCCTGCGTCGTTGCTCACTGCTGTTGTTGAGGGTTTGCTTAAGAAGTTGCGAAACCAAATAAAGAAACCTGATTCCGGCAATGCAATAGAACATGAGAAAAAGGAAAAGAAATACGAGGTGGTACCCTACATTTACCGCGTATCTCATAACTTGAAAAGAATAGCGGGAAAGTTTGGTGTGGACGTCATCTTCACGGCTCCTCGCAAATTGTCGAGCCTTTGTGCACTTTCAAGTCCAAGCCAGAAGAAACCGGCTTGCAGTGTTAATCATGTAACTAAGTTTTTTGAGTGCAAAGTAGGTGTCATGTACGAGATCCCTTAAAGCTATGGCCGTGTTTATATAGGGCAAAGGGGTCGTTGCCTCAATGAACGCCTAAGAGAACATGCTAGGTCCCTCATTTCAGACAAAAGTAAGAATCTGCCTAAGCATTGCTCAAGTGGCGGTTGTCATCCGCTTTTCGAGAAAACTAACGTTCTCGGTCACTCTAAAGACGAGCTAGCAAGGGAGGTTCTTGAGTCTTCATTCATTCATAAGCTGGGAAGAGATAAGTGCATCAGTGAAACGTCGGTAGTTCTGCTTCGAACGGAATCCATCTTTATAAATTTTAAGTAGTCGCTTTCGCGTTACCGCTCGAAGGTTTGGCAAGGGGCTGTCCAGCTCTTGTCATGGTGATTAGGTCGTGTTCGAGTCGTGCTAGGTGAGGTTTATCTTTCCGCTTCATCTAATCAGTTGTTGCTGGGCATGCGCGTTTGGTTCCTCAAGCTCGGGAATTCGCTTCATATTTTTAAGTTGTTAAGTTAGCGCTGGTCCTGTGTATTGTGTCTCTCTCGTCCCTGTCTTTCTTTCAGGCTACGCCTCCCTTAAACATGCTTTACCAACTGGCTCAGAAAACCACTTTTCTCAATGAAAAAGACTGACAGTGAGCGGTGCCCGAAGACGAGACAGCGATATGTGGTGGAGCTAGGCGCAAACGATCGAACATGACTTTTGGCGACCACAACCTCGCACATTCCTCCGAGCTTCTGTGGGTTCCGAACACGCCTTTTTAGGCAAACGTATGTTATATGCAGTCGTTTGGTAATCGCTGAAGCCTACTTGACCGAAATCTCGCACACCGTAAAAAGGTTGTTTTTTCATAGTACACCCCCGTATCATGCTACCCACAAAACATTAAGTTCCGGATTCAAGCACTTAAGGTGCTAACGGCACGCAGAATCCCAGTTTTCAATACCGAAACTTGAAAAACGGGCGCCATTGCCGCCCGCCGTAGGTGACGCATGTTTGAGACTGGAGTCCGTGTTGTAACTATGCGTAGCTGCCGCTATTCGTTGGCCTAATCACAAATGATCACACTTGATCCAGTCGTTGAAACTTAACTCGGTGAATTTATTAACATGTTAAATACAAAGAATCAATAGCAAGTAACCACACATCTCCCGGAACGCTCGAGCAGTCAGCGAAGCTAGCTGCTCGTCGTTCGGCGTCCGGAGTACAACTGGCCCTCGCTCTCCCCACGCTGTCCGAAGCCCCTTCCAACCGCGGCACCTTTGAGGGGGCATCGGCGCCCGCGCTCACACAAAGAGCTTCCGCTTTGGGTGAGCCGGCACGGCTCATAACTGATTACTTCGGAAGACCAGAGCGCGAGCCTCCAAACGCCCCCCCAGGCGCTCCCCGGGCCAGAAAGACATGTGGCGGAAAACGACAAGTGGGAGATGGCACACACACAAAGCACCAATGGGCTGTAGGGTGAGGCCGTCCTTGACCGTCGCGACGGAAGGTCGCAACAGTCCGGACAGGTTCGGAGCTTGTGCTCGTTGCGGCTCGTGCAAAGCTCTGGTACCGGTAGCGCGTGCAGCACTTTTCGCAATAAATACTGGTTATATATGAAAACACACATCTTAAATCGGGCGAAACGCCCCAGAAAAAGTTTTAAACGTATTTTGTTTGCTGTAGTAGACTAACTCCTCGCTCAACCTCAGCGAAGTTGATCGCACCGCAATGCTAGTGAGCGTTCTGTGCATGGCAGTATTCGATTACAACCTTTGCAAAGTTCGGACATCACGAAGGAAGGAGGCATATTTAAATGGTGAGCTCGTGTAGGCGCTGTTGTTATTTTCCTTCCCGCAAATTGCCTATTCCCGGGTTAAAGTGACTCGTTTAGAATTGTCAAGTCGGGTTTAGCGATAACGGCCTTTCGACGGAATGCCACTAGACGCAACCGCAATTCATCGACTTCCACGGGATAGCAAATGTGATGGTAAAGTACATTTAGGCGCAATCACATTAAAAAAAAATGTTGAACGCAGCGTATAGTGATTGGTATCCCCTCATTGTGAAGTGACCATTAAAACTCACCGCAAATTTGCGGATAAATTTAGCAAAAAACTTTACGCGGCGTGCCTCTTTCATGAAGCATTAGTCAGCTGTTCGGCTCCTTGAGTCCTTTTGCATTGTCGGACACAACTAAAAAACGAAGCGGCATTGGCCCGGCAAAGGGACCCGTCCCATCCAATAGCGTCGGCTCATTCTCATAACCTTGCTAGTGTGACAAAGCAGGGAATGGTAGATGAACGGGGATATGCCTTCCCTTTATGGTCGGGCATAGACCGCTGTCTCCATTGCGGCGCCGCTCCCTGCATTATCACCCTAGCAGGCTCGTGAGAATCTGCGGACGGTATTATACTGGAAGTGGGTCCTTTGACGGGGAAAAGCCGCCGAGTTCGTAATCTGTATCTGACACATAGTTTCCGGCAACCATAGGCAAACAATCTTTTGTCCTCCCACCCTCTCTTCCGACACCACGCCTGGTTTAGAGTTACCACTTTATTCCTTATCATATATCCGCCACACCAGTAAGGAGGTGCGGAGTGCCAGTGTCACAAACCTATTCTTCTTTGCCAGAGATTATTCCAAGAATGTCACAATGAATGCCCCTATTCCGAGTTTTGCCCAAAGGAGATAAGAAAAAACGAGGTCGTAAGGGAAGGATTTCTTTTTCCTGGAATTCTTGAGACCTGCACAATACACGTGGGCCATTTTCTTATCCACAGAGATTGTGGATGAGTCATTCCCATCGGTTAACAAATGAGCCTCCTGGCTTAACGTTCTTTGACTTCTACAACGTTCTCCGAGAAGGGGTTACTCAGAAGAATGCGCGGTTTTGAAGTCCGGCGGCATAAAAAGGTGACCAAGGGAGTCGTCCGCGCCAGTCGTCAGAAGTCGTTCGCTGAACCACTACCGGTATGGAGGCCTTTAGGAAAGTAATACTGAAGCCCCGAGACTACAGCTCCAAATTGGATTTTCTGCGCATCTTCTGGAGTGAGTAGCGCTAAGATTTCAGCCCGTTTATGCGAAGCGCCCTGCATACACAGGGTGTTTAAGCTAAGACTTTACAAATTTTTAAAAATTGGCTTTGTGATTTAGAAGAGCCGTTTTTTAGGCATAGCATGGTCAGCGGTGTAGTACAGTCGGGGACAAAAGTCTCCGGACCACGTTTTCCTCAAACGAAGTTTATACCTCTACTATCGGACAGCGGCTGGAGACCGCACTTGTGCAGATGAAAGAATAAAAATTTAACTATTATCTCCACAAGTGTGGTCTTCAGCCGCCGACTGATAGCAGAGCTATCGGCTTCGTTATAGGAACACGTGGTCCGGAGTCTTTTGTCCCTGACTGTACATCAGAATACAGCTAAGGCGTGCAACCTAGCGGGCTGGTTAACTAATATTAAGTGTTTAACTTTCTAACTATTGCTGCCAGGCTCTTTAATTCTATATAGGCGTGTAGCCTATCACAAGTAATACTCGCATCAGTTTCTAGTATTTCAAAAACGCGCGGCGCTATGGCCCAACAATTTTTTTTTATTTTGACGAGCTGCGTGCGCTGGACAGGTTGCTTCGCCTGCAAGCTTCTCGAAAGCGTGTGCGTTCTGGCGCGTTGTCGCCAGAATTTCTTGGGTCACAGCGCCGAAAATAAGCGCGTTTTCGACATTAAAAAGAAACTGATATGGATATTACTTACGATGGGCTACGCGCCTCTCAATATATATGGAGCCTAACAGCAATAGTTGTAATGTTTATTCAATATTAGATAACCAGGCTGCTCGTTGGAACGTCGTAGCTGTATTCAGATGTACACTACCTCCCACAATGCTATGCCTCCCCAAAAAACGCGCTTGTGAATAAACAAACCTAGTTTTGAAAATCGTGTCAAGTCTTAGGTTACAGACCCTCTATATTCTTTTGCGGTGGGTGCCAATATATAGTATATGACTGTGGTGTTCGTTTTTGGAATCACGCCGTAGGGTGTAAAGTGCGCAGGGATATTTTCATACGTCTTTACAAAAGGCTAAACAACCAATTTAAGAGGTGTGGCTAGAGACGACAACCCGCATTGTCATTATGAACGGAGGCACATTCAAGTGAAACTGGCTACCTTCACAGTAAACCCTCCGGTTCACGCAGCTATATATATAGTATATGTATATGCATATGTATAGTATATAGTATAGTATATAGTATATGTATATGTATAGTATATAGTATATATAGTATATTACTGTGGTGTTCGTTTTTGGAATTACGCCGTAGGGTGTAAAGTGCGCAGGGATATTTTCATACGTCTTTACAAAAGGCTAAACAACCAATTTAAGAGGTGTGGCTAGAGACGACAACCCGCATTGTCATTATGAACGGAGGCACATTCAAGTGAAAATGGCTACCTTCACAGTAAACCCTCCGGTTCACGCAGCTATTCGTTATATGACGAAAAGAATAGTATGTGAAGCTTGTATACGTATTTTTTCTTTTTCTGCCGAAATTACGCATCTGTGTTATACGCGTATAAAACTACTTTTACGTGTGCGTGTATCAAACTATACATATCAACAAACGTACAGTTTTTAGGTTGCATACAATGACGCTCTTCTAAAAGCACACCCGATTGGATAAGGAGAAAGTATGCACTAAATGAATAAACAAATATAGGTCCGTAAGTTGCTCAAGTCGCCGTTTGTTCAAAGAGTATGTAGCAAGCCTCTTTGCGCGATAAAAATTCTGCTACTGTGCATATCACCTTTTCCCCTTTACGTGGACTCATTAAATTCTCATTCATTTCCTCTTTCCAGTGGAAACTGAAGACTCGGAGGCATTCGACAGGTGTGAGACTGCCGAGGTCCAAGAGCCTCCCAGTTACGTCGACTGGCTGGCAACAGCCGGCGACCACACGGTCCTTGGTGAACCACGGGCATTCACTCCAGACTCAGTCAGCGAAGACCTGGAGTCGTCCACATGCCCGTCACCCTCGGTGGAGACCTCTGTACTGGCTTACCGTAGTTCCAACGTCACAACAACCCTACGCCCTGGTTCGACGGCCAGCACGTGCACTCTGCCTCCTATCAGCCCCGTGCCCTGGAAGTCGGGATGCACGCCGCCGCCAGAATGGCTGCCACGAGAGTGCCGCGAGCCTGGCAGGCTGTGGAGAGCGACCGACGGATGCGCACGGGAGGCTCGCAACTTTTGGCAGCCGTCGCCGATGCTCCGGTACTACATCTGGGAGCAGCAACAAGACCCCGGACCCACGACCCAACTACGAGGAGTGGAGCGATGGCTAGAAGATCGGGAGCACAACGATGGTGTCGAACGTTTCATGCCCAGCTGAGCCCCAAATGGCCTTGGTGTTTATGTAAGCTCAGAAAACCAATGCTATTTATGTTGTAAAAACATATTACGAGTTAGCATGTCGACTCTCAGATATACTGTATTTAAATGAGAATGACAATTATAATCGGAGGTGTGCATGTTTTCACAGTCGGTTCATTCAGCCTTGGATTTCATTCAGTGTCAACCAACTCACAGGACAAGTACATAGCCGAGCGTCTTGCTGTAACAATTTTTTTATTTGTTCAGTCGCTTGTCGTTACGTCAGGGCACAAGATTTTCTCTTTTTTTAGCTGCAGTAACCTTTAACAAGCATTTTTGAGTTATTTCTCTGCAGCGCTCTTTCTTTGAGCAACAAGGCTTGCCTTCTTTCTGGCCTAGAGTTTCAAATCGAGGATGTCATACGAAATCCCTTTGCAGCTTTACCAAGTGACTCAAATTAAATCGTGTTCTTTTTGCGCCCACAGAATTCACGCTGCTGCGTGTTGGCGAAGCTTTGACGTTCTCACTGGACCAGTTCCTGCACCGCTACCCGTCTGCAACGTACCACGAGCAAGCTCCCGAATGCTGTCATATTTGTATCGGCGACTAACAAGCCAGCAGCGATGAACGTCACGCTTTGTACAGAGCGCGGAATAAAGCTTTCTATCTTTTCACCACTTCCTATTTGGGCGATTGTTTCTATTCTCAACTCGCACGGACAGTGTCGCCGCCGCGCGGCCACCACTGGTAGCGTCCGGCGTAACCTCTCTGATGTCTGTTCTGTCAGCTAGTTCAGTGCCGCAGTAAGTTTAGCGTATTTTGCCTTCTAGACTGCTTTCTTCTCTCAGCCAAGGTACCAGGTTAATATAATATACGTCTGCTCGTGTCACGCGCACGGTACAGACTGCAAAGATGAACGCAATCGCGTTGTCTGTCTATCACAGTGCTCGATCTCGGCGATTAAAAGTGACATAAACGTGCGCATATTTTGTTGAGATCCTGCAGAAAATAAAGACTGAGTTCTCGTCGCCTACATAGTTTGAGCGAAAACAATAGTTTAGTAATCTTGCAAGTTCAAAACAGCGGTAATATATGAGGGTGGCCAAGAAGCAGAACGGCACGACTGTAGTCGGTTACAACTGAAGAACGCTGCGGCTTTTCCCCTTCAAGAAACGCCCTTCCAGCCCGTGACCCTCACGGGCGTTAATGTCGGATACAACTTAAGAACTCAATGGATTTTCCCTGTCAAAGGAATCCCTTCCAGCTAATGCCTTAAGCCGATTATCATGACTCTGCTACTGTAACAAAGCAGGGAATAGTAGATTAAAGGGGATTATCCCTTCCCTCTATGGTCAGGGATAGTCCTCTCTCTCCATTGTGACGTCGCTCCCTGCATTGTCACGCTAGCAGGGTGATGAGAATCAGCCAAAGGCATTGGCGGCTGTGAGGGGTTCCTTTGACAGGGAAAAGCCTCTGAGTTCTTAAAGATCTGAACTCGCTTTTTACCGCGGGAACTCAATCTACAGGATCCTTAGAAACATCGAATTATTGTCCTGTGCGGCCGATGTCCCTACTTTAAATCGGATTAAACGTCTTTGTTCCCGCCTTTTTTTTTTTACTCTCTGCTGACGGTAGGAGTAGTCAACCAACACGCGGAGTGGCTTTCAGCCTGTTCTGTGTCAGCTTGCCGCTCTGCTACTGGCGGAGTGATATGTAGCGATCGGTGAAAGCAAAGAGTCCACTCGTATTTTTAGTTCCATGGCCCTAATTGGCACCTATGTACTCTCTGAGTGGATGTATGTATTCACGGAAACCTAAAAAAAACAAAATAAAACAAAAAGTGAAGCCGCCACGCGACTGCCTGAAAGGCACTCCACGCATCAATTGCCTCCTCCTACCTTCAGCGGTGAGTTCAAAAATAGCCGGGAGCCGGGACGTCTAATCCCATATAAACTATTAAAACCGGCCTCCCAGGACAATAATTTCTAAGAATGCTCGGAACGTGTAGATCGTTTTCCTCACGGTACAAACACGAGTTCAAATTCCTCTTTAGTGAAGCTTTAAGTTGTATCCGACTATAGGAACCGGGCGGCCGTTCCATGGCACCACCGTCGCCTCAGCGGAACAGCGCCGCCCGTGGCAAAAGACTCGTCAGAGGAATGAGGAGGGAGCGGCGTAGCCGATTGCGCTCGTTGAGAATGGCTCCACCCGTCGTTCTGCGGTGCGGCTTTCAAAGCTTAAATAATCGCACGCAGTTTTTTCGATCAGGTTATCTCGAAAAATTGAAGAGCCTTCACGAGGCAAGCCATGTGTACGACCAGCGCGAGTGTCAAGGTGTGGTCACGCACTTATTTGGTGAGTGCATACCACAGAGAAAGTTGAATGCGCCAAGCTAGGAAATGGACCTGGAAGTAAGCGCATTTCATTTTTTCTGATGACCGTTGTAATACACAAAACGGCTTTCACATGCCGTAATACTGCCTGTATGCAGTTGGACGCATCAAGGAACATAACTGCAGCAAAATGCTCCTCCATAGCCGGCGTATACATACAGACGACCAATGCAAACATGGTGCGGAGCTCGCATTCGCCCTTTATAAAGAAACAGCGTCTTTCACGAACGCCAGTCGAAGTTGGGGGGCGCCTTCTAAGAATATTTATTCGAAATCAAAAAGACTCTGCTTATGGGACGATGGTACGTAACCTCACTATTTACGGTAGAATCGGGGCGAGTTTAACAGTATTACGAGGGTGTTACTTCTATTTATTTATTTGTATTTTTATTCCATTTTTTAAAGTTTATTTTATTATTTTTTTCTCTTTCAGTCAGTGCAGAATTGTAACATTACATGCGTTGCTTTCAATTTGCCCATAAAGCCATCGTCCCGTCAACGATGTCCCAGCTAACAGGTCCCCTGTCGTCGCGACATCCAGTCTGTCAGCGTATACCCTATTACTACCCCGTTAAAAGCTCCTCTTTCCAGCAGTTAACCGCCTGTGTCTAGGACACTCCCTCGTAGTGGGTATGTGCCCTTTTATTTGAGGCCGCCGCGGTGGCTCAGTGGTTATGGCGCTCGGCTGCTGGCCCAAAAAACGCGAGTTCGAACCCTTTTACCCTTCTATTGGTCCTCTAAAAAAAAGTAAAAAAAAACATAAAAGAAAGAGAGGGGATGTCTGGACCAGCAATGCTTTGCCAGGCTTAACACCAATTCAAAATGAATGAAAAAGAACTAAATGTTCCAAAGAAGAAAAAAATATAGGAGAGAAACAGAGCATTTAAAAAAAACTCAAAAGAAAACAAAAGGCTCATCACAATAATAGTTAGTCGCAGGCAGACAGCCAAAGCACAACGTGCAGTCCGCGGAATAAATAATAACAACAAAAAAAAGAGAAAACCTAAGTCACTGCGAAGTCATGGTCACAGTAACAGTCTAAGGAAACACTGAGTGCCGGCCACAAAATAATAATCAGAAAAATAAAAACATAATCAAGACAAAACAAGACAAAGCTGAAGTCACAGTCAAGACACAGTCAGACAGTCAAGGACGCAGGCGCAGTCACATCACGACCAAACCGCCTATGCTCAATAAAGGAGCACGGGGCTCCGCTCTGTGCATAGCTTGGGGAAGAGAAATTAGAGGAAAAAGAGAAATAAGCGTGAATAATTTGGAATTGTACTACTTATGAGGTAAACCATTTGAAGGAGAAGAGCACAAGCAGCTGGGCCTCGGAGAAGGGAGGGGTAAGCAGATGGTGTGATGTCCGATGAGCAAAGAGATTTTAAACGAGAAGCTAAAGAAGCAGTAACGGAACAGTCTCGGAAGTAATGACGGAGATTTTCACATAACAATCCACAGGAAAGAGATGAAGACGGAGACAGGCAAAATCCTTTAAAATAGAACGGAAATCTACCATACCCAGTAAGTAAAGTAATTAGAGGATTCCTGGGTAGACGAATAGGGGGAATGTTAAGTGCATCAGAGATCCGATCGAATAATTCAGTGCCACCATTATTCTGAGTTCGAACCCGGACGCCGCGGTCGAATTTCGATGGGGTCGAAATTCTTGAGGCCCGTGTACTGTCCGATGTCATGGCACGTTAAAGAACCCCAGGTGGTTGAAGTTTCCGGAGCCCTGCGCCGTCCCTCAAAGCCCGAGTCACTTTGGGACGTTAAACCGCAATAAAACAAATAAACCAGTTTATTTGAGGCCAACCAACGACAACAGCCACCGGAATGCGTTTCTAGAATAAACTCCGCTGGAGAGTAAATAAATTGCTTTGTGCGGAAAGGCAGTGCTTTTTGGCTGGATTGAAGGAGAAAATCGCCGTGCCAAACTTCTCTTGCTGTTCCTTGAACGAAAATTCCAAGGGCGCTTTCAAGTATGCTTAGGTGTAGTAATGAGAACGCATCTCTTTTTCTGCTGCCGGTTATGTTGCCGCGTGTTCGATATTTTATGCCTTTGCCGTTTCTAAGTCGTGTCCCCGCTCTAACTTCGGTTCTACCGCATCCAAACACGTCGGTCCCGTTGCTAGAACGCCTAGTAATTAATTTGTCTATTTAGATAATTAATTGACTAATTCATTAATTAAATCAGCAGTTCGATTAAATTGCGGACCAATGAAAGAATTCACAAATTGGCTAATTAATTCGGTCAGTAAGTTACCCAGTTGATTAACCATATTGGTGACCTAAATGAATGTAATGCAATTCAATTGTTTATTTAAATAAATAAGTAATTACAAATTCACAAGTTCGATTAAACTAAAGCTTAATTTACTTATTGATTGTTTCAACTTTTTAATTACTTCACCAATTAATTATGTACCCTTTTAACTGATCATCTTAGTAACCTAATTATTCATGCATGCTAATTAAATATTCATTCAATCAACTATTTTATTAATTAACCCGATAATGGATGATTGACATTGCGTGCGGACGTGTCGTTTCTGTGTTTCCTTGTCAGCCCCTTTGATTGCGCTGATTTAAACTTTCAGGGCACACGAGCACAGGGCGTCAGAGCTGCGAAATTGCCTTGAGTCGACGCTGAGATGCGGCTCCTCCTCCGTTGTTGTTGGCCGCTGGTGGAGTGGCACAAACCCACGAGGGATTAGCCACGGTGATCCTAGCGCAGGTGGCTGGCTGAGCTTGCTCGTCCTCTGCGAAGCGCACACTGATATGCGCACTTCTCAGCACATGTGTGAGCAGCGGCGCATGTGCACACGCGGCACTCCAAATTGACGGAAGCGCTGCTGTCACTGACCGCTATCCGAGCTTCGATCCCAGAATCTAGGGAAAGAAAACCCGCGAACATCTTCCATTGCTGCACTCGTTTTCTCGACCGGCTCGAGCAGCGCTAAGAAGCGCAATTGGCCAATCGAAGTGACGCACGTTTACGACGTAGTTACGTGCGGCTATCCCGCCCAGACGAATTTCCGATGCACGCGGATTCCAAGCGGCAGTGCTGGACGCGAAGAAAACATGCCTGCGAAGCAAGAGTTCGTCTGTACGTGCACGTCAAGCATGGCGGCCGGCGGCGGTGCACAGCAGTGTCGCAACGCGGCTATGCGCCAGGACATACCACCTATGTCCACCTGTGGGTTTTAAGGCGGTTTCTTTAAAGTATTTATGCATGGCAAACTACCATGCATAACATGACAACATGACAAGCCACATTTGTTGGGCCTATATGCCACGCTCGAAAAAAGAACCGTTACCTTTTCATTCCTGAAATTCAAAATTTGTCAAACGTGGCATTGCTTCTCTGTCTTTTAGATCCGCGCTTTCCAAGTCGTGTCCCCAAAAAGTGGAGTTGAGTTTGATCTGCAGGCCACACGCCTCAGGAATGCAGGCTACCCTGCGTCGTTGCTCAATGCTGTTGTTGAGGGTTTGCATAAGAAGTTGCGAAACCAAAAAAAGAAACCTGATTCCGGCAATGGAATAGAACATGAGAAAAAGGAAAAGAAATACGAGGTGGTACCCTACATTCACCCCGTATCTCATAACTTGAAAAGAATAGCGGGAAAGTTTGGTGGTGCACGTCATCTTCACGGTTTCTCGCAAATTGTCGAGCCTTTGTGCACTTTCAAGTCGAAGCCAGAAGAAACCGGATACAGTGTTAATCATGCAATTAAGTTTGTTGGGTGCAAAGTAGGTGTCGTGTACGAGATCCCTTAAAGCTGTGGCCGTGTTTATAGAGGGCAAAGCGGTCGTTGCCCCAATGAACGCCTAAGAGAACATGCTAGGTCCCTCATTTCAGACAAAAGTAAGAATCTGCCTAAGCATTGCTCAAGTTGCGGTTGTCATCCGCTTTCAGAGAAAACTAAAGTTCTCGGTCACTCTAAAGAACAGCTAGCAAGGGAGGTTCTTGAGGCTTCATTCATTCATAAGCTGGGAAGAGATAAGTGCATCAGTGAACGTCGGTAGTTCTGCTTCGAAAGGAATCCATCTTTATAAATTTTAAGCAGTCGCTTTCGCGTTACCGCTCGAAGGCTTGGCACGGGGCTGTCCAGCTCTTGTCATGGTGATTAGGTCGTGTTCGAGTCGTGCTAGGTCAGGTTTATCTTTTCGCTTCATCTGATCAGTTGTTGCTGGGCATGCGCGTTTGGTTCCTCGAGCTTAGGAATTCGCTTCATATTTTTCAGTTGTAAGTTAGCGCTGGTCCTGTGTATTGTGTCTCTCTCGTCCGTGTCTTTTTTTCACGCTACGCTTCCTTTAAACATGCTGTACCAACAGGCTCAGAATACCACTTTGCTCAATGAAAAAGAGTGACAGTCAGCGGCGCCCAAAGACGAGACAGCGATATGTGGTGGAGCCAGGCGCAAACGATCGATCATGTCTTCTGGGGACCACAAACACGCAGATTCCTTCGAGCGCCTGTGGGTGCCGAACACGCCTTTTTAGGCAAAGGTATGTTATCTACAGTCGTTTGGTAATCGCTTAAGCCTACTTGACAGAAATCTCGCACACCGTAAAAAGGTTGTTTTTTTCATAGTACACACCCGTATTATGCTACCCACAAAACATTAAGTTCCAGATTCAAGCAGTTAAGGTGCTAACGGCACGCAAAAATCCGAGTTTTCAATACCGAAACTTGAAAAACGGGCGCCATTGCCGCCCGCCGGAGGTGGCGCATGTTTGAGACTGGAGTCCGGACAGGTTCGGAGCTTCTGCTCGTTGCGGCTCGTGCAAAGCTCTGGTACCGGTAGCGCGTGCAGCATTTTCCGCAATAAATACTGGTTATATATGAAAACACAGATCTTAAATCGGGCGAAACGCCCCAGAAAAAGTTTTAAACGTATTTTGTTTGCTGTAGTAGACTAAAAACTCCTCGCTCAACCTCAGCGAAGATGATAGCACCGCAATTCTAGTGAGCGTTCTGTGCCTGGCAGTATTCGATTACAACCTTTGCAAAGTTCGGACATCACGAAGGAAGGAGGCATATTTAAATCGAGAGCTCGTGTAGGCGCTGTTTTTGTTTTCCTTCCCGCAAATTGCCTATTCCCGGGTTAAAGTGACTCATTTAGAATTGTCAAGTCGGGTTTAGCGGGAATGTCCTTTCGACGGAAGGCCACTAGACGCAACCGTAATTCATCGACTCCCACGGGATAGTAAATGTGATGGAAAAGTACATTTAGGCACAAACACATTTAAAAAAAAAATGTTGAACGCAGCGTACAGTGATTGCCATCCCCTCATTGTGAAGTGACGATTAAAACTCACCGAAAACTTGCCGATGAACTTAGCAAAAAACTCTACGCGGCGTACCTCTTTCATGAAGGATTAGTCAGCTGTTCGGCTCCTTGAGTGCTTTTCCATTGTCGGACACAACTAAAGAACGCAGCGGCATTGGCCCGTCAAAGGGACCCGTCCCATCCAATAGCGTCGGCTCATTCTCATAACCTTGCCAGTGTGGCAAAGCAGGGAGTGGTAGAGGAAAGGGGTGACCCATCCCTTTATTCCTTATCATATATCCGCCACACCTGTAAGGAGGTGCGGCGTGCGAGTGTGACAAACCTATTCTTCTTTACCAGAGATTATTCCAAGAATGTCACAATGAATGCCCCTATTCCGAGTTTTGCCCAAAGGAGATAAGAAAAAAACGAGGTCGTAAGGGAAGGATTTTTTTTTTCCTGGAATTCTTGAGACCTGCACAATACACGTGGGCCATTTTCATATCCACGGAGATTGTGGATGAGTCATTCCCATCAGTTAACCAATGAGCTTCCTGGCTTTACGTTCTTTGACTTCTACGACGTTCTCCGAGAAGGGGTTACTCATAGGAATGCGCGGTTTTGAAGTCCGGCGGCATAAAAAGGTGACCAAGGCAGTCTTCGGCGCCAGTCGTTAGAAGTCGCTCGCTGAACAACTACCGGTACGGAGGCCTTTATGAATGTAATACTGAAGCCCCGAGACTACAGCTCCAACGTGGATTTCCTGCGCATCTGCTCGAGTGAGTAGCGCTAAAATTTCCGCCCGTTTATGCGAAGCGCCCTGCATACACAGGGTGTTTCACCTAAGACTTTACAAAACTTTTAAAAATTGTTTTGTGAGTTACAAGGGCCCCTTTTTAGGCATAGCATTGTCAGCGGTGCAGTACATCAGAATACCGCTCAGCCGTGCACACTAGCGATCTGGTTAACTAATATTAAGTGTTTAACTTTCTAACTTTTGCTGTTAGGCTCTTTAATTCTTGATAGGCGTGCAGCCCACTACAAGTAATACTCGCATCAGTTTCTAGAATTTCAAAAACGCGCGGCGCTATGGCCCAACAATTTTTTTCTATTTGGACGAGCTGTGTGCACTGGAGAGGTTGCTTCGCCTGCAAGCTTCTCGGAAGCGTGTGCGTTCTAGCGCGTTGCCGCCAGAATTTCATGGGTCACAGCGCCGAAAGTAAGCGCGTTTTCGAAATAAAAAAAAAAAACGATATGGATATTACTTACGATGGGCTACGCGCCTCTCAATATATATGGAGCCTAACAGCAATAGTTGTAAAGTTTATTCAATATTAGATAACCAGCCTGCTCGTTGGAACGTCGTAGCTGTATTAAGATGTACACTACCTCCCACAATGCTGTGCCTCCCCAAAAAACGCGCTTGTGACTAAACAAACCTAGTTTTAAAAATCGTGTCAAGTCTTAGGTTACAGACCCTGTATATTCTTTTGCGGTGGGTGCCAGTATATAGTATATGACTGTGGTCTTCGTTTTTGGAGTTACGCCGTAGGGTGTAAAGTGTGCAGGGACATTTTCATACGTCTTTACAAAAGGCTAAAAAACCAATTTAAGAGGTATGGCTAGAGACGACAACCCGCATTGTCATTATGAACGGAAGCACATTCAAGTGAAAATGGCTACCTTCACAGTAAACGCTCCGGTTCACGCAGCTATTCGTCATATGACGAAAAAAAAAGTTTGTGAAGCTTCTATACGTTTTTTTCTTTTTCTGCCGAAATTGCGCATTTGTAGAGAAATCGTATCCACATATATAGTTTTTACGCGTATAACACTAGTTTTACGTGTGCGTGTATCAAACTATACATATCAACAAATGTGCAGTTTTTACGTTGCATACAATGAAGCTCTTTCTAAAAGCACGCTCCATTGGATGAGGAGGAAGTATGTACTAAATGAACAAACAAATACAGGTCCGTAAATTGCTCAAGTCGCCGTTTGCTCAAACAGTATGTAGAAAGCCTGTTTGCGCGATAAAAATTATGCTACTGTGCATATCACTTTGCTCGCTGGTACGTGGACTCATTAAATTCTCATTAATTTTCTCTTTCCAGTGGATACTGAAGACACGGGGGCATTCGACAGGAGCGAGACTGCCGAGGTCCAAGAGCCTCCCAGTTGCGTCGACGGGCTGGTAATAGCCGGCGACCACACGGTCCTTGGTGAACCACGGGCATCCACTCCAGACTCAGTCAGCGAAGACCTGGAGTCGTCCACGTGCCCGTCACCCTCGGTGGAGACGTCTGTACTGGCTTACCGTAGTTCCAACGTCACAACATCCCTACGCCCTGGTTCGACGGCCAGCACGTGCACTCTGCCTCCTATCAGCCCCGTGCCCTGGAAGTCGGGATGCACGCCGCCGCCAGAATGGCTGCCACGAGAGTGCCGCGAGCCTGGCAGGCTGTGCAGAGCGACCGACGGATGCGCACGGGAGGCTCGCAACTTTTGGCAGCCGTCGCCGATGCTCCGGTACTACATCTGGGAGCAGCAACAAGACCCCGGACCCACGACCCAACTACGAGGAGTGGAGCGATGGCTACAAGATCGGGAGCACAACGATGGTGTCGAACGTATCCTGCCCAGCTCAGCACCAACTGGCCTTGGTGTTTAGGTAAGCTGAGAAAACCAATGCTATTTACGTTGTAAAAACATATTACGAGTTAGCATGTCGACTCTGAGTTATACTGTATTTAAATGAAAATGACATTAATAATCGGAGGTGTGCATGTTTTCACAGTCGGTTCATTCAGCCTTGCGTTTCATTCAGTGTCAACCAACTCTCAGGCCAAGGACAAGTACATAGCCGAGCGTCTTTCTGTAACATTTTTTTTTATTTGTTCAATCGCTTGTCGTTGCGTCAGGGTAAGAGAATTTCGCATTTTTTTTTTTTGGCTGCAGTAACCTTTCACAAGCATTTTTGAGTTATTTCGCTGCAGCGCTCTTTCTCTGAGCAACAAGGCTTGCCTTCTTTCTTTCTGGCCTAGAGTTTCAAATCGAGGATGTCATACGAAATCCCTTTTCAGCTTTACCAAGTGACTCAAACTAAATCGTGTTCTTTTTGCGCCCACTGAATTCACGCTGCTGCGTGCTGGCGAAGCTTTGACGTTCTCACTGGACCAGTTCCTGCACCGCTACCCGTCTGCAGCGTACCACGAGCATGCTCCCGAATGCTGTCATATTTGTATCGGCAACTAACAAGCCAGCAGCGATTAACGTCACGCTTTGTACAGAGCGCGGAATAAAGCTTTCTATCTTTTCCCCACTTTCTATTTGGGCGATTGTTTCTATTCTCAACTCGAACGGACAGTGTCGCCGCCGCGCGGCCACCACTGGTAGCGTCCGGCGCAGCCTCTCTCTACAATGTCTGTTCTGTCAGCTAGTTCAGTGCCGCAGTACGTTTAGCGTATTTTGCCTTCTAGATTGCTTTCTTCTCTCAGCCAAGGTACCAGGTTAATATAATATACGTCTGCTCGTGTCACGCGCACGGTACAGACTGCAAAGATGAACGCAATCGCGTTATCTGTCTATCACAGTGCTCGATCTCGGCGATTAAAAGTGACATAAACGTGCCCACATTTTGGCGAGATCCTGCAGAAAATAAAGACTGAGTTCTCTTCGCCGTTCATAGTTTGAGCGAAAACAATAGTTAAGTAATCTTGCACATTCAAAACAGCGGTAATATATGAGGGTGGCCAAGAAGCAGAACGACACGACTGTACTCGGTTACAACTGAAGAACGCAGCGGCTTTTCCCCTTCAAAAAACGCCCTTCCAGCCCGTGACCCTCACGGGCGTTAATGTCGGATACAACTTAAGAACTCAATGGATTTTCCCTGTCAAGGGAATCCCTTCCAGCTAATGCCTTAAGCCGATTATCATGACTCTGCTAGTGTAACAAAGCCGGGAATAGTAGATTAAAGGGGATTATCCCTTCCCTCCATGGTCAAGGATAGTCCTCTCTCTCCATTGTGACGTCGCTCCCTGCATTGTCACGCTAGCAGAGTGATGAGAATTAGCCAAAGACATTGGCGGCTGTGAGGGGTTCCTTTGACAGGGAAAAGCCTCCGAGTTCTTTAAGATCTGAACTCGCTTTTTACCGCGGGAACTCAATCTACAGGTTCCGAGCATCCTTAGAAACATCGAATTATTGTCCTGTGCGGCCGATGTCCCTACTTTAAATCGGATTAACCGTCTTTGTTCCCACCTTTTTTTTTACTCTCTGCTGACGGTAGGAGGAGTCAACCAACACGCGGAGTGGCTTTCAGCCAGTTCTGTGTCAGCTTGCCGCTCTGCTACTGGCGGAGTGATATGTAGCGATCGGTGAAAGCAAAGAGTCCACTCGTATTTTTAGTTCCATGGGCCTAATTTGCACCTATGTAGTCTCTGAGTGGATGTATGTATTCACGGAAAACTAAACAAAAAACAAAATAAAAGCAAAAGTGAAGCCGCCACGCGACTGCCTGAAAGACAATCTACGCATCAATCGACTCCTCCTACCTTCAGAGGCGAGATCAAAAATAGGCGGGAGCCGGGATGTCTAATCCGATATAAATTAGGAAAACCGGCCTCACTGGACAATAATTTCTAAGAATGCACGGAACGTGTAGATCGAGTACCCGCGGTAAAAATAGGAGTTCAAATTCCTCTTTAGTGCACCTTTAGGTTGTATCCGACTATACGAACCGGGCGGCCGTTGTATGGCACCACCGTCGCCTCAGCGGAACAGCGCCGCCCGTGGCAAAACATTCGTCAGAGGAATGAGGAGGGAGCGGCGTAGCAGATTGCGCTCGTTGAGAATGGCTCCACCCGTCGTTCTGCGGTGCGGCTTTCAAAGCTTAAATAATCGCACGCAGTTTTTTCGATCAGGCTATCTCGAAAAATGGAAGAGCCTTCACGAGGCAAGCCATGTGTACGACCAGCGCGAGCGTCAAGGTGTGGTCACGCACCTATTTGGTAAGTGCGTAGCAAAGCGAAAGCAGAATGCGCCAAGCTAGGAAATGGACCTGGAAGTAAGCGCATTTCATTCTTTCTGATGACCGTTGTAATACACAAAACGGCTTTCACATGCCGTATTACTGCCTGTATGCAGTTGGACGCATCAAGGTACATAACTGCAGCAAAATGCTCCTCCTAAAGCCGGCGTAAACATATAGAGGACCGATGCAAGTATGCTGCGGCGCTTGCATTCGCCGTTGATAAAGAAACAGCGTCTTGCACGAGTGCCAGTCAAAGTTGGGGGGCGCCTTCTCAGAATATTTATCCGAAATCTAAAAGGCTGTGCTTATCGGACGATGGTACGTAACCTCATTATTTACGGCAGAATCGAGGCAAGTTTAAGGGTAATACGAGGGTGTTACTTCTGTTTATTTATTTTTATTCCATTTTTTAAATTTATTTTATTATTCTTCTCTCTTTCAGTAAGTGCAGAATTGTAACATTGCATGCGTTGCATTCAATTTGCCCATAAAGCCATCGTCCCGTCTGCGATCTCCCAGCTAACAGGTCCCCTGTCGTTGCGACGTCCAGTCTGTCAGCCTCTACCCTAATACTACTCCTTTAAAAGCTCTTCTTTCCGGCAGTTAACCGCCTGTTTCTTGGACACTCCCCCGTAGTGGGTATGTGCCGTTTTATTTGAGGCCGCCGCAGTGGCTCAGTGTCTATGGCGCTCGGCTGCTGACCCAAAAAACGCGAGTTCGAACCCTTTTAACCTTTTATTGGTCCTTTAAAAAAAAAGGCAAAAAACATAAAAGAAAGAGAAAGGATGACCGTACCAGCAATGCTTTGCACGCTTAACGCCAATTCAAAATAAATGAAAAAGAACTAAATGTTCCAAAGAAGAAAAAAGATATAAGCGAAAAACCGAGCATCAAAAAAAGCATAGAAGAAAAGAAAACAAAAAGCTCATCACAATAAAAGTTAAAGTCGCAGGCAGACAGCCAAAGCACAACGTGCATCCACGGAATAAATAATAATAAAAAAAGAGAAAACCCAAGTCACTGCAAAGTCATGGTCACAGTAACAGTCTAAGAAAACACTGAGTGCCGGCCACAAAATAAAAATCAGAAAAATAAAAACATAATCAAGACAAACCCGAAGTCACAGTCAAGGACGCAGGCGCAGTCACACCACGACGAAACCGCCTATGCTCAATAAAGGAGCACGGGGCTCTCCTCCGTGCAAAGCTTGGGGAAGAGAAATTAGAGGAAAGAGAGAAATCAGCGTGAATAATTTGGAATTGTACTACTTATGAGGTAAACCATTTGAAGGAAAAGAGCACGAGCAGCACGGTCGCGGAGAAGGGAGGGGTAAATAAATGGTGTGATGTCCGATGAGCAAAGAGATTTTAAACGAGAAACTAAAGAAGCGGTAACGGAACAGTCCCGGAAGTAATGGCGGAGATTTTCACACAACAATCCACAGGAACGAGATGAAGACGGAGACAGGCAAAATCTTTTAAAATAGAGCGGAAATCTACCATGTCCAGTAAGTAAAGTAATTAGAGGATTCCTGGGTAGACGAATAGGGGGATGTTAAGTGCATAAGAGATCCAATTGCATAATTCAGTGGCAGCATTATTCCGAGTTCGAACCCGGACGCCGCGGTCGAATTTTGATTTGGTCGAAATTCTTGAGGCCCGTGTACTGTCCGATGTCAGTGCACGTTAAAGAACCCCAGGTGGTTGAAGTTTCCGGCGCCCTGCGGCGTCCTTCATAGCCCGAGTCACTTTGGGACGTTAAACCACAATAAAACAAATAAACCAGTTTATTTGAGGCCAACCAACGACAACGGCCACCGGAATGCGCTCCTAGAATAAACTCCGCTGGAGAGTAATCAATTGCTTTGTGCGGAAAGCCAGTGGTTTATGCTTGGATTGGAGGAGAGAATCGCCGTGGTAAACTTCTCTTGCTGTTCCTTGAACGAAAATTCCAAAGGTCCTTTCAAGTATGCTTAGGTGTAGTAATCCGAACGCATCTCTTTTTCTGCTGCCGGTTATGATGCCGCGTGTTCGATATTTTATGCCTTTGCCGTTTCTAAGTCTTGTCCCCGCTCTAACTTTGCTTCTACCGTATCCAAAGACGAGTGTCCCGTTGCTAGAACGCTTAGTAATTAATGTGTCAATTTAGATACCTAACTGACTAATTCATTAATTAAATCAGCAGTTCGATTAAATTGCTAACCAGTGTAAGAATTCACAAATTGGCTCATTAATTTATTGAGTAAGTTACCCAGTTGATTAACCATATTTGTGACCTAACTGAATGTAATGCAACTCAATAGTTTATTTAAATAAATAATTAATTAACAAATTCACAGGTTCGGTTAAACTAAAGCTTAATTTGCTTATTGATTATTTCAAACTATTTAATTACTTTGCCAATTAATTATGTACCCTTTTAACTGATCATCTTAGTAACTTAATTATTCATGCATGCTAATTAAATATTCATTGAATCAACTATTTTATTAATTAACCCGATAATGGTTGATTGACATTGCGTGCGGACGTGTCGTTTCTGTGTTTCCTTGTCAGCCCCTTTGATTGCGCGGATTTAAACTTTCAGGGCACACTAGTACAGGGCGTCAGCCCTGCGTAATCGCCTTGAGTCGACGCTCAGATGCGGCTCCTCGTATGTTCTTGTTGGCCGCTGGTGGAGTGGCACACACCCACAGATGAGGATTAGCCAGGGTGATCCTGGCGCAGGTGGCTGGCTGAGCTTGCTCGTCCTCTGCGAAGCGCGCACTCATATGCGCACTTCTCAGCACATGTGTGAGTAGCGGCGCATGTGCACACGCGGCACTCCAATTTGAGGGAAGCGCTGTTGTCACTGACCGCTATCCGAGCTTCGATCCCAGAATCTAGGGAAAGAAAACCCGCGAACAGCTTCCATTGCTGCACTCGTTGTCTCGACCGGCTCGAGCAGCGCCAGCAAGCGCAATTGGCCAATCGAAGTGAGGTACGTTTACGACGTAGTTACGTGCGGCCATCCCGCCCGGACGAATCTCCGATGCACGCGGATTCCAAGCGGCAGTGCCGAACGCGAAGAAAACATGCCTGCGAAGCAAAAGTTCGTCTGCTACGTGCACCTCAAGCATGGCGGCCGGCGGCGGCGCACAGCAGTGTCGCAACGCAGCTATGCGCCAGGCAATACCACCTATGTCCACCTGTGGGTTTTAAGGCGCTTTCTTTAAAGTATTTATGCATGGCAAACTGCGCCTTTTCGTCAAAAAGGACTTGGGGCTAAAAAACGAACCCGCTTTCTTTATCCGCCAGCAAAAGGGAAAGGTCGGACTCACGGAAGTGATTTGCAATATCACGCAGCACCGGCAGGCTGTCCTTCTGTCCACCGAGGCTTTTTTGAAGCATGTCGACGCCTTCAGCATGGCACCAAGCTTTGTCGTCGCTGTTTACCTTTGCTGCGATCCTGCGGACCGAAGCCAACACCACGTGCTTGTCGACCGCTGTCTTAAGAGCGAACTTGGGTCCACGTTCCAGGACTCGCTGAATGGAAAGAGGGACCGAAGCCTCCCCTAAGAAGGTTACCGGGACAGGAGCTGTCTTTCCGCCGGCTTAGGTAAACTCGAGACGACTCTCGCCCAGAGGGTTTCCTCTCCAGCTCTCACAATCGTCTGGAAGTTGTCCAAGCTCTTAAATCTAGAGTCTCCGTATCCGGCCAAGTTCAGGGAAAGTATTCTCAACCAGTCGTTCAAGACTCGCACTTTTCTCCAACATTTCGATTTCAAGACCATCGCAATCCTTTTCCAATGTCCGACAGAAAGGGGAACGCAGCCTAAGAATGATGAAATTTGAGGAGGGCAGAAGTTTTTCCTCAGACAAAATTCCAAGTACCTTGCTTGGCATGTAGTGACAATAATGAAGCTTGAACATTGCACGCACTGTTCCTCGAGTGGTAGGACACAAAGAAAAGAGCCCAGCGTAGAAGAAATGAACTTGAGCAAAATGGTGTTCTGAGCCAGTTGGTAAAGCATGTTTAAGGGAGGCGTAGCGCGAAAAAAAAGACAGGGACGAGACATAATGACTCTTTGCAGTTTTTAGATCTAAGGTTGCATTTTAACATGACAAGCCACATTTGTTGGGCCTATATGCCACGCTCGAAAAAAGCACCGTTACCTTTTCATTCCTCACATTCAAAACTTGACAAACGTGGCATTGCTTCTCTGTCATTTAGATCCGCGCTTTCCAAGTCGTGTCCCCACAAAGTGGAGTTGAGTTTTGATCTGCAGGCCACACGCCTCAGGAATGCAGGCTACCCTGCGTCGTTGCTCACTGCTGTTGTTGAGGGTTTGCTTAAGACGTTGCGAAACCAAAAAAGGAAACCTGATTCCGGCAATGGAATAGAACATGAGAAAAAGGAAAAGAAACACGAGGTGGTACCCTACATTCACCGCGTATCTCATAACTTGAAAAGAATAGCGGGAAAGTTTGTGTGGACGTCATCTTCACAGCTCCTCGCAGCAAATTGTCTAGCCTTTGTGCACTTTCAAGTCGAAGCCAGAAGAAACCGGCTTGCAGTGTTAATAATTTAACTAAGTTTGTTGAGTGCAAAGTAGGTGTCGTGTACGAGATCCCTTAAAGCTGTGGCCGTGTTTATATAGGGCAGAGCGGTCGTTGCCTCAATGAAGGCCTAAGAGATCATGCTAGGTCCCTCATTTCAGACAAAAGTAAGAATCTGCCAAAGCATTGCTCAAGTTGCAGTTATCCGGTTTTCGAGAAAACTAAAGTTCTCGGTCACTCTAAAGAACAGCTAGCAAGGGAGGTTCTTGAGGCTTCATTCATTCATAAGCTGGGAAGAGATAAGTGCAGCAGTGAAACGTCGGTAGTTCTGCTTCGAAAGGAATCCATCTTTATAAATTTTAAGCAGTCGCTTTCGCGTTACCGCTCGAAGGTTTGGCACGGTGCTGTCCAGCTCTTGTCATGGTGATTAGGTCGTGTTCGAGTCGTGCTAGGTCAGGTTTATCTTTCCGCATCATCTAATCAGTTGTTGCTGGGCATGCGCGTTTTGTTCCTCGAGCTCGGGAATTCGCTTCATATTTTTCAGTTGTAAGTTAGCGCTGGTCCTGTGTATTGTGTGTCTCTCGTCCCTGTCTTTTTTTCACGCTACGCCTCCCTTAAACATGCTTTACCAACTGGCTCAGAACACCACTTTTCTCAATGAAAAAGAGTGACAGTCAGCGGCGTCCGAAGACGAGACAGCGATATGTACTGGAGCCAGGCGCAAACGATCGAACATGACTTCTGGGGACCACAACCACGCAGACTCCTTCGAGCTTCTGTGGGTGCCGAACACGCCTTTTTAGGCAAACGTATGTTATATGCAGTCGTTTGGTAATCGCTGAAGCCTACTTGACCGAAATCCCGCACACCGTAAAAAGGTTGTTTTGTCATAGTACACCCCCGTATTATACTACCCACAAAACATCAAGTTCCAGATTCAAGCAGTTAAGGTGCTAACGGCACGCAAAATCGCAGTTTTCAATACCGAAACTTGAAAAACGGGCGCCATTGCCGCCCGCCGGAGGTGACGCATGTTTGAGACTGGAGTCCGGACAGGTTCGGAGCTCCTGCTCGTTGCAGCTCGTGCAAAGCTGTGGTACCGGTAGCGCGTGCAGCACTTTGCGCAATAAATACTTGTTATATATGAAAACACACACCGTAAATCGGGCGAAATGCCCCAGAAAAAGTTTTAAACGTATTTTGTTTGCTGTACTAGACTAAAAAATTCCTCGCTCAACCTAAGCGAAGATGATCGCACCGCAATGCTAGTGAGCGTTCTGTGGCTGGCAGTATTCGATTACACCCTTTGCAAAGTTAGGACATCACGAAGGAAGGAGGCATATTTAAATGGAGAGCTTGTGTAGGCGCTGTTTTATTTTCCTTCACGCAAATTGCCTATTCCCGGGTTAAAGTGACTCATTTAAAATTGTTAAGTCGGGTTTATCGGAAATGGCCTTTCGATGGAATGCCACTAGACGCAACCGCAATTCATCGACTCCCACGGGAGAGCAAATGTGATCGAAAAGTACATTTAGGCGCAATCAAATTAAAAAAAAAAAACGAACGCAGCGTAGAGTGATTGGCATCCCCTCACTGTGAAGTGACGATTAAAACTCACCTAAAACTTGCCGATGAATTTAGCAAAAAACTTTAAGCGGCCTGCCTCTTTCATGAAGGATTAGTCAGCTGTTCGGCTCCTTGAGTGCTTTTCTGTTGCCAGACACAACCAAAGAAGGCAGCGGCTTTTGCCCATCAAAGGGACCCGTCCCATCCAATAGCGTCGGCTCAATCTCAAAACCTTGCTAGTGTGACAAAGCAGGGAGTGGTAGATGAAAGGGATGACCCATCCCTTTATGGTTGAGCATAGACAGCTGTCTCCATTGCGGAGCCGCTCCCTGCAGTATCACCCTAGGAGGGGGATTAGAGTCTGCCAACAGTATTATGCCCGAAGTGGGTCCTTTGACGGGGAAACTCCACTGAGTTCGTAAGCTGTATCTGACACATAGTTTCCCGCAACCATAGGCAAACAAACTTTTGTCTCCCACCCTCTCTTCCGGTGCCACGCCTGGTTTAGAGTTACCACTTTATTCCTTATCATATATCCCCCACACCTGTTAGGAGGTGCGGATTCCCAGTGTCACAAACCTATTCTTCTTTGCCAGAGATTATTCCAAGAATGTCACAATGAATGCCCCTATTCCGAGTTTTGCCCAAAGGAGATAAGAAAAAAAACGAGGTCGTAAGGGAAGGATTTTTTTTTCCTGGAATTCTTGAGACCTGCACAATACACGTGGGCCATTTTCATATCCACGGAGATTGCGGATGAGTCATTCCCATCAGTTAACCAATCAGCTTCCTGGCTTTACGTTCTTTGACTTCTAGAACGTTTTCCGAGAAGGGGTTACTGACAAGAATGCGCAGTTTTGAAGTCCGTTGGCATAAAAAGGTGACCAGGCACTCGTCGGCGCCAGTCGTCAGAAGTCGCTCGCTGAACCACTACCGGTAGTGAGGCCTTTAGGAAAGTAATACTGAAGCCCCGAGACTACAGCTCCAACGTGGATTTTCTGCGCACCTGCAGGAGTGAGTAGCGCTTAGATTTCAGCCCGTTTATGCGAAGCGCCCTGCATACACAGGGTGTTTAAATTAAGACTTTACAATTTTTTTAAAAATTGGCTTTGTGAGTTAGAAGACCCGTTTTTTAGGCATAGCATTGTCAGCGGTGTAGTACAGTCGGGGACAAAAGTCTCCGGGCCACGTGTTCTTCAAACGAAGCTTATAGCTCTACTATCAGACAGCGGCTGGAGACCACACTTGTGCAGATGAAAGAACAAAAATTTAACTTTTACCTCCACAAGTGTGGTCTCCAGCCGCCGACTGATAGCAGAGCTATCGGCTTCGTTATAGGAACACGTGGTCCGGAGTCTTTTGTCCCTGACTGTACATCAGAATACAGCTGAGGCGTGCAAACTAGCGGACTGGTTAACTAATATTAAGTGTTTCACTTTCTAACTATTGCCGTCAGGCTCTTTAATTCTAGATAGGCGTGTAGCCCACCACAAGTAATACTCGCATCAGTTTCTAGTATTTCAAGAACGCGCGGCGCTATGCCCCAACAATGTTTTTTTTTTTTTTTTGACGAGCGGCGTGCGCTGGAGAGGTTGCTTCGCCTGCAAGCTTCTCGAAAGCCTGTGCGTTCTGGCGCGTTGTCGCCAGAATTTCTTGGGTCACAGCGCCGAAAGTAAGCGCGTTTTCGAAATTGAAAGAAAACTGATATGGATATCACTTACGATGGGCTACGCGCCTCTCAATATATATGGAGCCTAACAGCAATAGTTGTAAAGTTAACTATTCAATATTAGATAACCAGGCTGCTCGTTGGAACGTCGTAGCTGTATTCAGATGTACACTACCCCCCAAAATGCTATGCCTCCATAAAAAACGCGCTTCTGACTAAACAAACCTAGTTTTAAAGATCGGTTCAAGTCTTAGGTTACAGACCCTGTATATTCTTTTGCGGTGCCAATACATAGTATATGACTGTGGTGTTGTTTTTTGGAATTACGCCGTAGGGTGTAAAGTGCGCCGGGATATTTTGATACGTCTTTACAAAAGGCTAAACAACCAATTTAAGAGGTGTGGCTAGAGACGACAACCCGCATTGTCATTATGAACGGAAGCACATTCAAGTGAAAATGGCTACCTTCACAGTAAACGCTCCGGTTCACGCAGCTATTCGTTATATGACGAAAAAAAAAAAGTATGTGACGCTTGTTTACGTTTTTTTTTCTTTTTCTGCCGAAATTGCGCTCTGTAGAGAAATTGTATACTCATAGTTTTTACGCGTATAACACTAGTTTTACGTGTGCGTGTATCAAACTATACATATCAACAAACGTGCAGTTTTTATGTTGCATACAATGACGCTGTTCTAAAAGCACGCCCGATTTGATAAGGAGAAAGTATGTACTAAATGAATAAACAAATATAGGTCCGTAAGTTGCTCAAGTCGTCGTTTGTTCAAACAGTATGTAGCAAGCCTGTTTGCGCGATAAAAATTCTGCTACTGTGCATATCACTTTGTTCGCTTGTACGTGGACTCATTAAATTCTCATTCATTTCCTCTTTCCAGTGGATACTGAAGACTCGGAGGCATTCGACAGGTGTGAGAGTGCCGAGGTCCAAGAGCCTCCCAGTTACGTCGACTGGCTGGCAACAGCCGGCGACCACACGGTCCTTGGTGAACCACGGGCATCCACTCCAGACTCAGTCAGCGAAGACCTGGAGTCGTCCACATGCCCGTCACCCTCGGTGGAGACGTCTGTACTGGCTTACCGTAGTTCCAACGTCACAACATCCCTACGCCCTCGTTCTACGGCCAGCACGTGCACTCTGCCTCCTATCAGCCCCGTGCCCTGGAAGTCGGGATGCACGCGCCGCCGCCAGAATGGCCGCCACGAGAGTGCCGCGAGCCTGGCAGGCTGTGCAGAGCGACCGACGGATGCGCACGGGAGGCTCGCAACCATTGGCAGCCGTCGCCATGCTCCGGTACTACATCTGGGAGCAGCAACAAGACCCCGGGCCCACGACCCAACTACGAGGAGTGGAGCGATGGCTACATGATCGGGAGCACAACGATGGTGTCGAACGTATCATGCCCAGCTGAGCCCCAAATGGCATTGGTGTTTAGGTAAGCTGAGAAAACCAATGCTATTTATATTGTAAAAACATATTATGAGTTAGCATGTCGACTCTCAGATATACTGTATTTAAATGAGAATGAAATATATAATCGGATCACAAAAATGAACAAGGGAGGGGAAAACCTCAGGTTGCTTGAGCCAACGTTTCGACAAGGGGACTTGTCTTCGTCTGGGCAAAGCGTTCATCATTGGCAGGGATTAAATAGGGCCTTCGCTCCGAGGAGGAAGGCCCCGGGGGTGGGGAAGGAAAGTGGTGTGAGAGGGGATGCGTGTCAGGAAGGGGAGGGAGGTGAACCTTTATTCGTTAAGCTGCAATAGTGGAAAAACTTATTTCCGGGGGGTGTGTAATGAACAAAGGCTTTGAAGGGGCTGCGACGGGGAGGAAGGCTCTGTAGGACCTGAAAAACTCAGATAAGATGATTAGTCAGCGTGGTACAGGGAAATGAGAAGAAGGCAAACAACATAGGCTGGCACTGGAAGGCGGGGCATTTCCAAGGAAGGACAAGGCAGGGGGGGGGGGGGGGGGGGGGGAATGGCTCGAGTTCAGAGAAAGCAAAAAAGGTGGGGCGGAAGGGGTAACAGGAATGTCATGGTTTCCGAGAACTGATAGTAGGGGATTAGGAGAAAAAAAAAGGGGGGGGAGAGTCACAGGGAGACGGTGAGAAGGCCGGAAATGTGGTGGAAGATATGACGTGGGAAGGGTGCAAAGAGCGATAGTATACTCGGAAGTACTTGTATTTGGCCGTGTTGGTTCATAACTTTTCAGGAGGACACAGGGGCGCAACAAAAGACCCGGACATAGAAGCAGACAGGGACAAGCCCTTGTCCCTGTCTACCTCCACGCCCGTGCCCCCCATCCCGCCCCTGTGCCCTCCTGAAAAGATAATATACTTATGCGAGGTTCTAGGAAATGGTCTGAGCACGTGCAAGACATTTGTTAATTTAAAATTATGCTAACCCTGGAATGTACCTGAGAGATTCCAGGTTTCCTCTAGACATGTTAATCCCTGTTGGTTGCAGTGTTTTAAATTTGTGGATTAGGAATGCTTCTCTGTACTTTCTGTCCCTAGTCGATTTGAAGCCTGACTGAAGAATGAACAATTTGAGTTCGTCGAATTTGTGATGGCGTTGATTAAAATGGGTCGACACTGCCTTTTGTTCATTCCGTGTTGTGTCAGCCCGGTGCCCGTTTAATCTGGCACTCATTGTTTGCCCGGTTTCCCCGATATATTGTTTCTGGCAGAAGGAGCACTGGAGCATGTAGATAATATTGGACGATGTGCAGTCAGAACTAGTCTTTATATCGAAACTGAAATCGTTTGCCGTACTTTTAACCGTAGTGTCCCTTTGTAAATGTTTGCAAGTCTTGCATCTAGGTCGAGAGCATGAAGTTACTGTCGGTGGTGGTTTCTTACCGAGCCTAGCATGCACCAGGATGTCCTTCAGGTTGTGTTGCGTCTGTATGTTACCCTTGGTGCGTAGGGAAATATTTTCTTGAGACGGTCGTTACCAGTTAAAATGGGGTGGTATTTCCGCAGGATATTGTTTATGTTTGGAAGCGCGTTTGAGTATTTCGTTATAAGTGCAGGAGGTCGTTGACTGTTAGCTTTTGTTCGTTTTTTAAGAACTACATCTCGTTTCAAAGTGGTTGCTCGTTGGAACGCATTATTGAGGGTTGTCTGTGGATGGTTTCTGGTGATTAGTGTGTTTTTTAGCGAGTGTAGGTGTTTCAGGTAGTCGTCGTCGTCGCTACATATTCTTCTTAGACTCGTTGCCTGTCCTACGAATATACTTTGTTTGCAGTGTCTTTGATGATGGCTAGTGAAATCTAAGTATTGTTGTCGGTCAGTGGGCTTCCTGTAAAGTGTGGTTTTGAGCTTGCTATTTTCTAAACGGACAGTGGTGTCAAGGAAATTGACTTGCGTTTTCGAGGAGTTGAAGGTGAATTTAATGCTAGAGTGGCATGAATCGAAATGGGTGACGAATGTCTTTAGGGTCTCAGCCCCATGCTCCCATATCATGAAAATGTCGTCTATGTAACGCAGGTATATAAGTGGTTTTTTTAGAAATGAATTTAGAAGTTGAGATTCTAGTAGCGCCATAAAAATGTTCGCGTAAGTGGGTGCGAAGGGAGTGCCCATGCTTGTTCCAAATACTTGAAAATAGTAAGAGGAATCGAATTCAAAGTAGTTGAGTGTTAGTACCAATTCAAGTAGCGTGAGGTACACTTCAGTTTCGTGCGGGTGAGGACTTTGAGTTAGAATTTTGGAGAGCGCGTCGATACCTGTGATCGCAAAGGACCATCAACCACACCCTCTCTCTACCATATATAATCGGAGGTGTGCATGTTTACACAGTCGGTTCATTCAGCCTTGGGTTTCAATCAGTGTAAACCAACTCTCAGGCCAAGGACAAGTACATAGCCGAGCGTCTTGCTGCAACAATTTTTTTTATTTGTTCAGTCGCTTGTCGTTACGTCAGGGCACAAGATTTTCTCTTTTTTTTTTGGCTGCAGTAACCTTTCACAAGCATTTTTGAGTTATTTCGCTGCAGCGCTCTTTCTTTGAGCAACAAGGCTTGCCTTCTTTCTTTCTCGCCTTGAGTTTCAAATCGAGGATGTCATACGAAATCCCTTTGCAGCTTTACCAAGTGACTCAAATTAAGTCGTGTTCTTTTTGCGCCCACAGAATTCACGCTGCTGCGTGTTGGCGAAGCTTCGACATTCTCACTGGACCAGTTCCTGCACCGCTACCCGTCTACAACGCACCACGAGCAAGCTACCGAATGCTGTCATATTTGAATCGGCGACTAACAAGCCAGCAGCGATTAACGTCACGCTTTGTACAGAGCGCGGAATAAAGCTGTCTATCTTTTCACCACTTCCTATTTGAGCGATTGTGTCTATTCTCAACTCGCACGAACAGTGTCGCCGCCGCGCGGCCACCACTGGTAGCGTCTGGCGCAACCTCTCTAATGTCTGTTCTGTCAGCTAGTTCAGTGCCGCAGTAAGTTTAGCGTATTTTGCCTTCTAGATAGCTTTCTTCTCTCAGCCAAGGTACCAGGTTAATATAATATACGTCTGCTTGTGTCACGCGCAGAGTACAGACTGCAAAGATGAAGGCAATCGCGTTATCTGTCTATCACAGTGCTCATTCTCGGCGATTAAAAGTGATATAAACGTGCGCATATTTTGTCGAGATCGTGCAGAAAATAAACACTGAGTTCTCGTCGCCTACATAGTTTGAGTGAAAACAATAGTTTAGTAATCTTGCAAATTCAAAACAGCGGTAATATATGAGGGTGGCCAAGAAGCAGAACGCAACGACTGTAGTCGGTTACAACTGAAGAACGCAGCGGCTTTTCCACTTCAAAAAACGCCCTTCCAGCCCGTGCCCCTCCAGAGCGTAAGTGTCGGATACAACTTAAGAACAATTGATTTTCACTGTCAAAGGATCCACTTCCAGCTAATTAATGCCTTAGGCCGATTATCATGACTATGCTAGTGTAACAAAGCAGGAAATAGTAGATTCAAGGGGATTATCCCTTCCCACTGTGGGCAGGGATATTCCTCTCTCTCCATTGTGACGTCGCTCCCTGCATTGTCACGCTAGCAGGGTGATGGGAATCAGCCAAAGGCATTGGCAGCTGGAAGGGCTTCCTTTGACAGGGAAAAGCCGCTGAGTTCTTAAAGATCTGAACTCGCTTTTTTACCGCGGGAACTCAATCTACAGGTTCCGAGCATCCTTAGAAACTTCGAGTTATTGTCCTGTGCGGCCGATTTCCCTACTTTAAATCGGATTACACGTCCTTGTTCCCGCTTTTTTTTTACTCTCTTCTGACGGTAGGAGGAGTCAACCAACGCGTGGAGTGGCTTTCAGCCAGTTCTGTGTCAGCTTGCAGCTCTACCACCGGCGGAGTAATACGTAGCGATCGGCGAAAGCAAAGAGACCACGCGTATTTTTATTTCCATTTGCCTAAATTGCAGCTATGTAGTCTCTGACTGGATGTATGTATTCACGTAAACCTAAAAAACAAAAAAAAAGCGAAAGTGAAGCCGCCACGCGACTGCCTGAAAGAGAACCCACGCATCAATCGACTCCTCCTACCTTCAGAGGCGAGATCAAAAAAAAGGCGGGAGCCGGGACGTTCAATCCGAATAAATTAGGAAAACCGGCCTCACTGGACAATACTTTCTAAGAATGCTCGGAACCTGTAGATCGAGTTCCCGCGGTAAAAATAGGAGTTCAAATTCCTCTTTTTTGCACCTTTAGGTTGTATCCGACTATAGGAACCGGGCGGCCGTTGTATGGCACCACCGTCGCCTCAGCGGAACAGCGCCGCCCGTGGCAAAAGACTCGTCAGAAGAATGAGGAGGGAGCGGCGTAGCCGATTGCGCTTGTTGAGAATGGCTCCACCCGTCGTTCTGCGGTGCGGCTTTCAAAGCTTAAATAATCGCACGCAGTTTTTTCGATCAGGCTATCTCGAAGAATGGAAGAGCCTTCACGGGGCAAGCCATGTGTACGACCAGCGCGAGTGTCAAGGTGTGTTTTCACGCACTTATTTGGTGAGTGCGTACCACAGAGAAAGTTGAATGCGCCAAGCTAGGAAATTGACCTGGAAGTAAGCGCATTTCATTCTTCCTGGCAACCGTTGTAATACACAATACGGCTTTCACATGCCGTAATACTGCCTGTATGCAGTTGGACGCATCAAGGAACATAACTGCAGCAAAATGCTCCTCCTAAAGCCGGCCTATACATGCAGACGACCGATGCAAACATGCCGCGGAGCTCGCATTCGCCCTTTATAAAGAAACAGCGTCGTGCACGAACGCCAGTCGAAGTTGGGGGCCGCCTTCTAAGAATACTTACCCGAAATCTAAAAGGCTGTGCTTATGGGACGATGGTACGTAACCTCATTATTTACGGCAGAATCGAGGCGAGTTTAAGGCTAATACGAGGGTGTTACTTCTATTTATTTATTTTTATTCCATTTTTCAATGTTTATTTTATTATTTTTCTCTCTTTCTATCAGTGCAGAATTGTAACAT
Source organism: Amblyomma mixtum (assembly GCF_055824585.1). Lineage (NCBI taxonomy): Eukaryota > Metazoa > Arthropoda > Arachnida > Ixodida > Ixodidae > Amblyomma > Amblyomma mixtum. The sequence goes on along the minus strand of NC_143013.1, from coordinate 62,171,674 downwards.
TATATGCCTTGCTTTTAATTTGCTCATAAAGCCATCGTCCCGTCTGCGATCTCCCAGCTAACAGGTCCCCTGTCGTTGCGACGTCCAGTCTGACAGCCTACACCCTATTACTACCCCGTTAAAAGCTCCTCTTTCCAGCAGTTAACCGCCTTTGTCTTGGACAGTCCGCCCGTAGTCGGTATGTGGCCGTTTATTTCAGGCCGCTGCGTTGGCTCAGTGGTTATGGCGCTCGGCTGCTGACCCAAAAGACGCGAGTTCGATCCTGTTGGCCGCGGTCGAATTTCGATGGGGGCGAAATTCTTGAGGTTCGTGTACTGTGCGATGTCAGTGCACGTTAAAGAACCCCAGGTGGTCTAAATTTCTCGACCCCTCCACTGCAGGGTCCCACATAGTCTGATTCACTTTGGGACGTTAAACCACAATAAAACAAAAAAAAACAGTTTATTTGAGGCCAACCAACGACAACAGCCACCGGCATGCGTTTCTAGAATAAACTCCGCTGGAGAGTAAACAATTGCTTTGTGCGGAAAGGCAGTGCTTTTTGGCTAGATTGGAGGAGAAAATAGCCGTGCCAAACTTCTCTTGCTGTTCCTTGAAAGAAAATTCCAAGGGTGCTTTCAAGTATGCTTAGGTGATGTAATGCGAAAGCATCTTTTTTACTGCTGCCGGTTATGTTGCCGCGTGTTCGATATTTTATGCCTTTGCCGTTTCTAAGTCGTGTCCCCGCTCTAACTTCGGTTCTACCGGATCCAAAGACGTGGGTCCCGTTGCTAGAACGCCTAGTAATTAATGTGTCAATTTAGATAATTAATTGACTAATTCATTAATTAAATCAGCAGTTCGATTAAATTGCGGACCAATGAAAGAATTCACAAATTGGCTAATTAATTCGGTCAGTAAGTTACCCAGTTGATTAACCATATTGGTGACCTAACTGAATGTAATGCAACTCAATTGTTTATTTAAATAAATAAGTAATTAACAAATTCAGAGGTTCGATTAAACTAAAGCTTAATTTACTTATTGACTATTTCAACTATTTAAATACTTCACCAATTAATTATGTACCCTTTTAACTGATCATCTTAGTAACTTAATTATTCATGCTTGCTAATTAAATATTCATTCAATCAACTATTTTATTAATTAACCCGATAATGGATGATCGACATTGCGTGCGGACGTGTCGTTTCTGTGTTTCCTTGTCAGCCCCTTTGATTGCGCGGATTGAAACTTTCAGGGCGCACGAGTACAGGGCGTCAGCCCTGCCTAATTGCCTTGAGTCGACGCTGAGATGCGGCTCCTCCTCCGTTGTTGTTGGCCGCTGGTGGAGTGGCACAAACCCACGAGGGATTAGCCACGGTGAGCCCGGCGCAGGTGGCTGGCTGAGCTTGCTCGTCCTCTGCGAAGCGCACACTGATATGCGCACTTCTCAGCACATGTGTGAGCAGCGGCGCATGTGCACACGTGGCACTCCAAATTGACGGAAGCGCTGCTGTCACTGACCGCTATCCGAGCTTCGATCCCAGAATCTAGGGAAAGAAAACCCGCGAACATCTTCCATTGCTGCACTCGTTTTCTCGACCGGCTCGAGCAGCGCTAACAAGCGCAATTGGCCAATCGAAGTGACGCACGTTTACGACACAGTTACGTGCGGCTATCCCGCCCGGACGAATCTCCGATGCACGCGGATTGCAAGCGGCAGTGCTGAACGCGAAGAAAACATGCCTGCGAAGCAAGAGTTCGTCTGCTACGTGCACCTCAAGCATGGCGGCCGGCGGCGGCGCACAGCAGTGTCGCAACGCGGCTATGCGCCAGGACATACCACCTATGTCCACCTGTGGGTTTTAAGGCGGTTTCTTTAAAGTTTTTCTGAGTGGCAAACTTGGACATTTCGTCAAAAACGACTTGGGGCAAAACAACGAACCCGCTTTCTTTATCCGCAAGCAAAAGGGAAAGGTCGGACTCACGGAAGTGATTTGCAATATCACGCAGCACCGGCAGGCTGTCCTTCTATCCACCGAGGCTCTTTTGAAGCATGTCGACGCCTTCAGCATGGCACCAAGCTTTGTCGTCGCTGTCTACCTTTGCTGCGATCCTGCGGACCGAAGCCAACCACACGTGCTTGTTCACCGCTGCCTTCAGAGCGAACTTGGGTCCACGTTGCAGGACTCGCTGAATGGACGGAGGGACCGAAGCCTCCCCTAAGAAGGTTACCGGGACAGGAGCTGTCTTTCCGCCGGCTTAGGGGAACTCGAGATGACTCTGGCCCAGAGGGTTTCCCCTCCAGCCCTCACAATCGTCTGGAAGTTGTCCAAGCTCTTAAATTCAGAGCCTCCGTATCCGGCTAAGTTCAGGTAAAGTATTCTCAACATGTCGTTCAAGACTCGCACTTTTCTCCAACATTCCGATTTCAAGATCATCTTCACAATCCTTTTCCAATGTCCGACAGAAGGGGGAATGCAGCCAAAGAGGGATGAAATTTGAGGAGGGCAGAAGTTCTTCCTCGGACAATATGCCAAGTACCTTGCTTGGCATGTAGTCACAATAATGAAGCTTGAACATTGCACGCACTGTTCCTCGAGTGGTAGGACACAAAGAAAAGAGCCCAGCGTAGAAGAAATGAACTTGAGCAAAGTGGTGTTCTGAGCCAGTTGGTAAAGCATGTTTAAGGGAGGCGTAGCGGGAAAAAAAAGACAGGGAAGAGACATAATGACTCTTTGCAGTTTTTAGATCTAAGGTTGCATTTTAACATGACAAGCCACATTTGTTGGGCCTATATGCCACGCTCGAAAAAAGCACCGTTACCTTTTCATTCCTCACATTCAAAACTTGTCAAACGTGGCATTGCTTCTCTGTCTTTTAGATCCGCGCTTTCCAAGTCGTGTCTCCACAAAGTGGAGTTAAATTTTGATCTGCAGGCCACACGCCTCAGGAATGCAGGCTACCCTGCGTCGTTGCTCACTGCTGTTGTTGAGGGTTTGCTTAAGACGTTGCGAAACCAAAAAAGGAAACCTGATTCCGGCAATGGAATAGAACATGAGAAAAAGGAAAAGAAATACAAGGTGGTACCCTACATTCACCGCGTATCTCATAACTTGAAAAGAATAGCGGGAAAGTTTGTGTGGACGTCATCTTCACAGCTCCTCGCAAATTGTCGAGCCTTTGTGCACTTTCAAGTCGAAGCCAGAAGAAACCGGCTTGCAGTGTTAATAATGTAACTAAGTTTGTTGAGTGCAAAGTAGGTGTCGTGTACGAGATCCCTTAAAGCTGTGGCCGTGTTTATATAGGGCAGAGCGGTCGTTGCCTCAATGAACGCCTAAGAGAACATGCTAGGTCCCTCATTTCAGACAAAAGTAAGAATCTGCCTAAGCATTGCTCAAGTTGCGGTTGTCATCCGCTTTTCGAGAAAACTAAAGTTCTCGGTCACTCTAAAGAACAGCTAGCAAGGGAGGTTCTTGAGGCTTCATTCATTCATAAGCTGGGAAGAGATAAGTGCAGCAGTGAAACGTCGGTAGTTCTGCTTCGAAAGGAATCCATCTTTATAAATTTTAAGCAGTCGCTTTCGCGTTACCGCTCGAAGGTTTGGCACGGGGCTGTCCAGCTCTTGTCAGGGTGATTGGGTCGTGTTCGAGTCGTGGTAGGTCAGGTTTATCTTTCCGCTTCATCTAATCAGTTGTTGCTGGGCATGCGCGTTTGGTTCCTCGAGCTCGGGAATTCGCTTCATATTTTTCAGTTGCAAGTTAGCGCTGGTCCTGTGTATTGTGTGTCTCTCGTCCCTGTCTTTTTTTCACGCTACGCCTCCCTTAAACATGCTTTACCAACTGGCTCAGAACACCACTTTTCTCAATGAAAAAGAGTGACAGTCAGCGGCGCCCGAAGACGAGACAGCGATAAGTACTGGAGCCAGGCGCAAACGATCGAACATGACTTCTGGGGACCACAACCACGCAGACTCCTTCGAGCTTCTGTGGGTGCCGAACACACCTTTTTAGGCAAACGTATGTTATATGCAGTCGTTTGGTAATCGCTGAAGCCTACTTGACCGAAATCCCTTACAGCGTAAAAAGGTTGTTTTGTCATAGTACACCCCCGTATTATGCTACCCACAAAACATCAAGTTCCAGATTCAAGCAGTTAAGGTGCTAACGGCACGCAAAATCGCAGTTTTCAATACCGACACTTGAAAAACGGGCGCCATTGCCGCCCGCCGCAGGTGACGCATGTTTGAGACTGGAGTCCGGACAGGTTCGGAGCTTCTGCTCGTTGCGGCTCGTGCAAAGCTCTGGTACCGGTAGCGCGTGCAGTACTTTGCGCAATAAATACTTGTTATATATGAAAACACACACCGTAAATCGGGCGAAATGCCCCAGAAAAAGTTTTAAACGTATTTTGTTTGCTGTACTAGACTAAAAAATTCCTCGCTCAACCTAAGCGAAGATGATCGCACCGCACTTCTAGTGAGCGTTCTGTGCCTGGCAGTATTCGATTACACCCTTTGCAAAGTTCGGACATCACGAAGGAAGGAGGCATATTTAAATGGAGAGCTTGTGTAGGCGCTCTTTTATTTTCCTTCACGCAAATTGCCTATTCCCGGGTTAAAGTGACTCATTTAAAATTGTTAAGTCGGGTTTATCGGAAATAGCTTTTCGATGGAATGCCACTAGACGCAACCGCAATTCATCGACTCCCACGGGAGAGCAAATGTGATCGAAAAGTACATTTAGGCGCAATCAAATTAAAAAAAAAACTTGAACGCAGTGTAGAGTGATTGGCATCCCCTCACTGTGAAGTGACGATTAAAACTCACCTAAAACTTGCCGATAAATTTAGCAAAAAACTTTACGCGGCGTGCCTCTTTCATGAAGGATTAGTCAGCTGTTCGGCTCCTTGAGTGCTTTTCTGTTGCCAGACACAACTAAAGAAGGCAGCGGCTTTTGCCGATCAAAGGGTCCCGTCCCATCCAATAGCGTCGGCTCAATCTCAAAACCTTGCTAGTGTGACAAAGCAGGGAGTGGTAGAGGAAAGGGATGACCCATCCCTTTATGGTTGAGCATAGACAGCTGTCTCCATTGTGGCGCCGCTCCCTGCAGTGTCACCCTAGCAGGGTGATGAGAGTCTGCCGACAGTATTATGCCCGAAGTGGGTCCTTTGACGGGGAAACTCCACTGAGTTCGTAAGCTTTATCTGACACATAGTTTCCCGCAACCATAGGCAAACAAACTTTTGTCCTCCCACCCTCTCTTCCGGCGCCACGCCTGGTTTAGAGTTACCACTTTATTCCTTATCATATATCCGCCACACGAGTAAGGAGGTGCGGAGTGCCAGTGTCACAAACCTATTCTTCTTTACCAGAGATTATTCCAAGAATGTCACAATGAATGCCCCTATTCCGAGTTGTGCCCAAAGGAGATAAGAAAAAAACGAGGTCGTAAGGGAAGGATTTCTTTTTCCTGGAATTCTTGAGACCTGCACAATACACGTGGGCCATTTTCATATCCAGGGAGATTGTGGATGAGTCATTCCCATCAGTTAACAAATGAGCTTCCTGGCTTTACTTTCTTTGACTTCTAGAACGTTTTCCGAGAAGGGGTTACTGACAAGAATGCGCAGTTTTGAAGTCCGGCGGCATAAAAAGGTGACCAGGCACTAGTCGGCGCCAGTCGTCAGAAGTCGCTCGCTGAACCACTACCGGTAGTGAGGCCTTTAGGAAAGTAATACTGAAGCCCCGAGACTACAGCTCCAACGTGGATTTTCTGCGCACCTGCAGGAGTGAGTAGCGCTTAGATTTCAGCCCGTTTATGCGAAGCGCCCTGCATACACAGGGTGTTTAAATTAAGACTTTACAATTTTTTTAAAAATTCGCTTTGTGAGTTAGAAGAGCCGTTTTTTAGGCATAGCATTGTCAGCGGTGTAGTACAGTCGGGGACAAAAGTCTCCGGACCACGTGTTCTTCAGACGAAGCTTATAGCTCTACTATCAGACAGCGGCTGGAGACCACACTTGTGCAGATGAAAGAACAAAAATTTAACTTTTACGTCCACAAGTGTGGTCTCCAGCCGCCGACTGATAGCAGAGCTATCGGCTTCGTTATAGGAACACGTGGTCCGGAGTCTTTTGTCCCTGACTGTACATCAGAATACAGCTGAGGCGTGCAAACTAGCGGACTGGTTAAGTAATATTAAGTGTTTCACTTTCTAACTATTGCCGTCAGGCTCTTTAATTCTAGATAGGCGTGTAGCCCACCACAAGTAATACTCGCATCAGTTTCTAGAATTTCAAGAACGCGCGGCGCTATGGCCCAACAATGTTTTTTTTTTATTTTGACGAGCGGCGTGCGCTGGAGAGGTTGCTTCGCCTGCAAGCTTCTCGAAAGCCTGTGCGTTCTAGCGCGTTGTCGCCAGAATTTCTTGGGTCACAGCGCCGAAAGTAAGCGCGTTTTCGAAATTTAAAGAAAACTGATATGGATATTACTTACGATGGGCTACGTGCCTCTCAATATATATGGAGCCTAACAGCAATAGTTGTAAAGTTAACTATTCAATATTAGATAACCAGGCTGCTCGTTGGAACGTCGTAGCGGTATTCAGATGTACACTACCCCACAAAATGCTATGCCTCCATAAAAAACGCGCTTCTGACTAAACAAACCTAGTTTTAAAGATCCTGTCAAGTCTTAGGTTACAGACCCTGTATATTCTTTTGCGGTGCCAATATATAGTATATGACTGTCGTGTTGTTTTTTGGAATTACGCCGTAGGGTGTAAAGTGCGCCGGGATATTTTGATACGTCTTTACAAAAGGCTAAACAACCAATTTAAGAGGTGTGGCTAGAGACGACAACCCGCATTGTCATTATGAACGGAAGCACATTCAAGTGAAAATGGCTACCTTCACAGTAAACGCTCCGGTTCACGCAGCTATTCGTTATATGACGAAAAAAAAAAGTATGTGACGCTTGTGTACGTTTTTTTTTTCTTTTTTTGCCGAAATTGCGCTCTGTAGAGAAATTGTATACTCATAGTTTTTACGCGTATAACACTAGTTTTCCGTGTGCGTGTATCAAACTATACATATCAACAAACGTGCAGTTTTTATGTTGCATACAATGACGCTCTTCTAAAAGCACGCCCGATTTGATAAGGAGAAAGTATGTACTAAATGAATAAACAAATAGAGGTCCGTAAGTTGCTCAAGTCGCCGTTTGTTCAAACAGTATGTAGCAAGCCTGTTTGCGCGATAAAAATTCTGCTACTGTGCATATCACTTTGTTCGCTTGTACGTGGACTCATTAAATTCTCATTCATTTCCTCTTTCCAGTGGATACTGAAGACTCGGAGGCATTCGACAGGTGTGAGAGTGCCGAGGTCCAAGAGCCTCCCAGTTACGTCGACTGGCTGGCAACAGCCGGCGACCACACGGTCCTTGGTGAACCACGGGCATCCACTCCAGACTCAGTCAGCGAAGACCTGGAGTCGTCCACATGCCCGTCACCGTCGGTGGAGACGTCTGTACTGGCTTACCGTAGTTCCAACGTCACAACATCCCTACGCCCTGGTTCGACGGCCAGCACGTGCACTCTGCCTCCTATCAGCCCCGTGCCCTGGAAGTCGGGATGCACGCCGCCGCCAGAATGGCCGCCACGAGAGTGCCGCGAGCCTGGCAGGCTGTGTAGAGCGACCGACGGCTGCGCACGGGAGGCTCGCAACCATTGGCAGCCGTCGCCGATGCTCCGGTACTACATCTGGGAGCAGCAACAAGACCCCGGACCCACGACCCAACTACGAGGAGTGGAGCGATGGCTACATGATCGGGAGCACAACGATGGTGTCGAACGTATCATGCCCAGCTGAGCCCCAAATGGCCTTGGTGTTTAGGTAAGCTGAGAAAACCAATGCTATTTATATTGTAAAAACATATTATGAGTTAGCATGTCGACTCTCAGATATACTGTATTTAAATGAGAATGACATATATAATCGGATCGCAAAAATGAACAAGGGAGGGGAAAACCTCAGGTTGCTTGAGCCAACGTTTCGACAAGGGGAGTTGTCTTCGTCTGGGCAAAGCGTTCATCATTGGCAGGGATTAAATAGGGCCTTCGCTCCGAGGAGGAAGGCCCCGGGGGTGGGGAAGGAAAGTGGTGTGAGAGGGGATGCGTGTCAGGAAGGGGAGGGAGGTGAACCTTTATTCGTTAAGCTGCAATAGTGGAAAAACTTATATCCGGTGGGTGTGTAATGAACAAAGGCTTTGAAGGGGCTGCGGCGGGGGGAGGCGCTGTAGGACCTGAAAAACTCAGATAAGAGGATTAGTCAGCGTGGTACAGGGAAATGAGAAGAAGGCAAACAACATAGGCTGGCACTGGAAGGCGGGGCATTTCCAAGGAAGGACAAGGCAGGGGGGGGGATGGCTCGAGTTCAGAGAAAGCCAAAAAGGTGGGGCGGACGGGGCAACAGGAATGTCATGGTTTCCGAGAACTGATAGTAGGGGATTAGGAGAAAAAAAAAGGGGGGGGAGAGTCACAGGGAGACGGTGAGAAGGCCGGAAATGTGGTGGAAGATATGACGTGGGAAGGGTGCAAAGAGCGATAGTATACTCGGAAGTACTTGTATTTGGCCGTGTTGGTTCATAACTTTTCAGGAGGACACAGGGGCGCAACAAAAGACCCGGACATAGAAGCAGACAGGGACAAGCCCTTGTCCCTGTCTACCTCCACGCCCGTGCCCCCCATCCCGCCCCTGTGCCCTCCTGAAAAGATAATATACTTATGCGAGGTTCTAGGAAATGGTCTGAGCACGTGCAAGACATTTGTTAATTTAAAATTATGCTAACCCTGGAATGTACCTGAGAGATTCCAGGTTTCCTCTAGACATGTTAATCCCTGTTGGTTGCAGTGTTTTAAATTTGTGGATCACGAATGCTTCTCTGTACTTTCTGTCCATAGTCGACTTGAAGCCTGATTGAAGAATGAACAATTTGAGTTCGTCGAATTTGTGATGGCGTTGATTAAAATGGGTCGACACTGCCTTTTGTTCATTCCGTGTTGTGTCAGCCCGGTGCCCGTTTAATCTGGCACTCATTGTTTGCCCGGTTTCCCCGATATATTGTTTCTGGCAGAAGGAGCACTGGAGCATGTAGATAATATTGGACGATGTGCAGTCAGAACTAGTCTTTATATCGAAACTGAAATCGTTTGCCGTACTTTTAACCGTAGTGTCCCTTTGTAAATGTTTGCAAGTCTTGCATCTAGGTCGAGAGCATGAAGTTACTGTCGGTGGTGGTTTCTTACCGAGCCTAGCATGCACCAGGATGTCCTTCAGGTTTGTGTTGCGTCTGTATGTTACCCTTGGTGCGTAGGGAAATATTTTCTTGAGACGGTCGTTACCAGTTAAAATGGGGTGGTATTTCCGCAGGATATTGTTTATGTTTGGAAGCGCGTTTGAGTATTTCGTTATAAGTGCAGGAGGTCGTTGACTGTTAGCTTTTGTTCGTTTTTTAAGAACTACATCTCGTTTCAAAGTGGTTGCTCGTTGGAACGCATTATTGAGGGTTGTCTGTGGATGGTTTCTGGTGATTAGTGTGTTTTTTAGCGAGTGTAGCGAGTGTAGGTGTTTCAGGTAGTCGTCGTCGTCACTACATATTCTTCTTAGTCTCGTTGCCTGTCCTACGAATATACCTTGTTTGCAGTGTCTTTGATGATGGCTAGTGAAATCTAAGTATTGTTGTCGGTCAGTGGGCTTCCTGTAAAGTGTGGTTTTGAGCTTGCTATTTTCTAAACGGACAGTGGTGTCAAGGAAATTAACTTGCGTTTTCGAGGAGTTGAAGGTGAATTTAATGCTAGAGTGGCATGAATCGAAATGTGTGACGAATGTCTTTAGGGTCTCAGCCCCATGCTCCCATATCATGAAAATGTCGTCTATGTAACGCAGGTATATAAGTGGTTTTTTTAGAAATGAATTTAGAAGTTGAGATTCTAGTAGCCCCATAAAAATGTTCGCGTAAGTGGGTGCGAAGGGAGTGCCCATGCTTGTTCCAAATACTTGAAAATATTAAGAGGAATCGAATTCAAAGTAGTTGAGTGTTAGTACCAATTCAAGTAGCGTGAGTTACACTTCAGTTTCGTGCGGGTGAGGACTTTGAGTTAGAATTTTGGAGAGCGCGTCGATACCTGTGATCGCAAAGGACCATCAACCACACCCTCTCTCTACCATATATAATCGGAGGTGTGCATGTTTACACAGTCGGTTCATTCAGCCTTGGGTTTCAATCAGTGTAAACCAACTCTCAGGCCAAGGACAAGTACATAGCCGAGCGTCTTGCTGCAACAATATTTTTTATTTGTTCAGTCGCTTGTCGTTACGTTAGGGCACAAGATTTTCTCTTTTTTTTTTTGGCTGCAGTAACCTTTCACAAGCATTTTTGAGTTATTTCGCTGCAGAACTCTTTCTTTGAGCAACAAGGCTTGCCTTCTTTCTTTCTCGCCTAGAGTTTCAAATCGAGGATGTCATACGAAATCCCTTTGCAGCTTTACCAAGTGACTCAAACTAAATCGTGTTCTTTTTGCGCCCACAGAATTCACGCTGCTGCGTGTTGGCGAAGCTTTGACGTTCTCACTGGACCAGTACCTGCACCGCTACCCGTCTGCAACGTACCATGAGCAAGCTCCCGAATGCTGTCAGATGTGTATCGGCAACTAACAAGCCAGCAGCGATTAACGTCACGCTTTGTACAGAGTGCGGAATAAAGCTGTCTATCTTTTCACCACTTCCTATTTGAGCGATTGTTTCTATTCTCAACTCGCACGGACAGTGTCGCCGCCGCGCGGCCACCACTGGCAGCGTCCGGCGCAACCTCTCTAATGTCTGTTCTGTCAGCTAGTTCAGTGCCGCAGTAAGTTTAGCATATTTTGCCTTCTAGATTGCTTTCTTCTCTCAGCCAAGGTACCAGGTTAATATAATATACGTCTGCTTGTGTCACGCGCAGAGTACAGACTGCAAAGATGAACGCAATCGCGTTGTCAGTCTGTCACAGTGCTCGAACTCGGCGATTAAAAGTGACATAAACGTGCGCATATTTTTTCGAGATCCTGCAGAAATTAAAGGCTGTGTTCTCGTCGCCTACATAGTTTGAGCGAAAACAATAGTTTAGTAATCTTGCAAATTCAAAACAGCGGTAATATATGAGGGTGGGCAAGAAGCAGAACGCCACGACTGTAGTCGGAAGAACGCAGCGGCTTTTCCCCTTCAAAAAACGCCCTTCCAGCCCGTGCCCCTCCAGAGCGTAAGTGTCGGATACAACTTAAGAACAATTGATTTTCCCTGTCAAAGGATCCACTTCCAGCTAATTAATGCCTTAGGCCAATTCTCATGACTCTGCTAGTGTAACAAAGCAGGAAATAGTAGATTCAAGGGGTTTATCCCTTCCCACTGTGGGCAGGGATATTCCTCCCTCTCCAGTGTGACGTCGCTCCCTGCATTGTCACGCTAGCAGAGTGATGAGAATCAGCCAAAGGCATTGGCGGCTGTGAGTGGTTCCTTTGACAGGGAAAAGCCGCGGAGTTCTTAAAGATCTGAACTGACTTTTTACCGCGGGAACTCAATCTACAGGTTCCGAGCATCGTTAGAAACTTCGAATTATTGTCCTTTGCGGCCGATTTCCCTAATTCAAATCGGATTACACGTCCTTGTTCCCGCTTTTTTTTCTTACTCTCTTCTGACGGTAGGAGGAGTCAACCAACGCGTGGAGTGGCTTTCAGCCAGTTCTGTGTCAGCTTGCAGCTCTACCACCGGCGGAGTAATACGTAGCGATCGGCGAAAGCAAAGAGACCACGCGTATTTTTATTTCCATTTGCCTAAATTGCAGCTATGTAGTCTCTGACTGGATGTATGTATTCACGTAAACCTAAAAAACAAAAAAAAAAGCGAAAGTGAAGCCACCACGTGACTGCCTGAAAGACAATCCACGCATCAATCGACTCCTCCTACCTTCAGAGGCGAGATCAAAAAAAAGGCGGGAGCCGGGACGTTCAATCCGAATAAATTAGGAAAACCGGCCTCCCAGGACAATAATTTCTAAGAATGCTCGGAACGTGTAGATCGTGTTCCCGCGGTAAAAATAGGAGTTCAAATTCCTCTTTTTTGCACCTTTAGGTTGTATCCGACTATAGGAACCGGGCGGCCGTCGCATGGCACCACCGTCGCCTCAGCGGAACAGCGCCGCCCGTGGCAAAAGACTCGTCAGAAGAATGAGGAGGGAGCGGCGTATAGCCGATTGCGCTTGTTGAGAATGGCTCCACCCGTCGTTCTGCGGTGCGGCTTTCAAAGCTTAAATAATCGCACGCAGTTTTTTCGATCAGGCTATCTCGAAAAATGGAAGAGCCTTCACGAGGCAAGCCATGTGTACGACCAGCGCGAGTGTCAAGGTGTGTTTTCACGCACTTATTTGGTGAGTGCGTACCACAGAGAAAGTTGAATGCGCCAAGCTAGGAAATGGACCTGGAAGTAAGCGCATTTCATTCTTTCTGGCAACCGTTGTAATACACAAAACGGCTTTCACATGCCGTAATACTGCCTGTATGCAGTTGGACGCATCAAGGAACATAACTGCAGCAAAATTCTCCTCCTAAAGCCGGCCTATACATGCAGACGACCGATGCAAACATGCCGCGGAGCTCGCATTCGCCCTTTATAAAGAAACAGCGTCGTGCACGAACGCCAGTCGAAGTTGGGGGCCGCCTTCTAAGAATACTTACCCGAAATCTAAAAGGCTGTGTTTATGGGACGATGGTACGTAACCTCATTGTTTACGGCAGAATCGAGGCGAGTTTAAGGCTAATACGAGGGTGTTACTTCTATTTATTTATTTTTATTCCATTTTTAAATGTTTATTTTATTATTTTTCTCTCTTTCTGTCAGTGCAGAATTGTAACATTATATGCCTTGCTTTCAATTTGCCCATAAAGCCATCGTCCCGTCTGCGATCTCCCAGCTAACACGTCCCCTGTCGTTGCGACGTCCAGTCTGACAGCCTACACCCTATTACTACCCCGTTAAAAGCTCCTCTTTCCAGCAGTTAACCGCCTTTGTCTTGGACAGTCCGCCCGTAGTCGGTATGTGGCCGTTTATTTGAGGCCGCTGCGTTGGCTCAGTGGTTATGGCGCTCGGCTGCTGACTTAAAAGACGCGAGTTCGATCCTGTTGGCCGCGGTCGAATTTCGATGGGGGCGAAATTCTTGATGCTCGTGTACTGTGCGATGACAGTGCACGTTAAAGAACCCCAGGTGGTCTAAATTTCTCCAGCCCTCCACTGTGGGGTCCCACATAGTCTGAGTCACTTTGGGACGTTAAACCACAATAAAACAAAAAAACCAGTTTATTTGAGGCCAACCAACGACAACAGCCACCGGCATGCGTTTCTAGAATAAACTCCGCTGGAGAGTAAACAATTGCTTTGTGCGGAAAGGCAGTGCTTTTTGGCTAGATTGGAGGAGAAAATAGCCGTGCCAAACTTCTCTTGCTGTTCCTTGAAAGAAAATTCCAAGGGTGCTTTCAAGTATGCTTAGGTGTAGTAATGCGAAAGCATCTTTTTTACTGCTGCCGGTTATGTTGCCGCGTGTTCGATATTTTATGCCTTTGCCGTTTCTAAGTCGTGTCCCCGCTCTAACTTCGGTTCTACCGCATCCAAAGACGTGGGTCCCGTTGCTAGAACGCCTAGTAATTAATGTGTCAATTTAGATAATTAATTGACTAATTCATTAATTAAATCAGCAGTTCGATTAAATTGCGGACCAATGAAAGAATTCACAAATTGCCTAATTAATTCGGTCAGTAAGTTACCCAGTTGATTAACCATATTGGTGACCTAACTGAATGTAATGCAACTCAATTGTTTATTGAAATAAATAAGTAATTAACAAATTCACAGGTTCGATTAAACTAAAGCTTAATTTACTTCTTGACTATTTCAACTATTTAATTACTTCACCAATTAATTATGTACCCTTTTAACTGATCATCTTAGTAACTTAATTATCCATGCATGTTAATTAAATATTCATTCAATCAACTATTTTATTAATTAACCCGATAATAGATGATTGACATTGCGTGCGGACGTGTCGTTTCTGTGTTTCCTTGTCAGCCCCTTTGATTGCGCTGATTTAAACTTTCAGGGCACACGAGTACAGGGCGTCAGCCCTGCCTAATTGCCTTGAGTCGACGCTGAGATGCGGCTCCTCCTCCGTTGTTGTTGGCCGCTGGTGGAGTGGCACAAACCCACGAGGGATTAGCCACGGTGAGCCCGGCGCAGGTGGCTGGCTGAGCTTGCTCGTCCTCTGCGAAGCGCACACTGATATGCGCACTTCTCAGCACATGTGTGAGCAGCGGCGCATGTGCACACGTGGCACTCCAAATTGACGGAAGCGCTGCTGTCACTGACCGCTATCCGAGCTTCGATCCCAGAATCTAGGGAAAGAAAACCCGCGACCATCTTCCATTGCTGCACTCGTTTTCTCGACCGGCTCGAGCAGCGCTAACAAGCGCAATCGGCCAATCGAAGTGACGTACGTTTACGACGTAGTTACGTGCGGCTATCCCGCCCGGAAGAATCTCCGATGCACGCGGATTCCAAGCGGCAGTGCTGAACGCGAAGAAAACATGCCTGCGAAGCAAGAGTTCGTCTGCTACGTGCACCTCAAGCATGGCGGCCGGCGGCGGCGCACAGCAGTGTCGCAACGCGGGTATGCGCCAGGGCATACCACCTATGTCCACCTGTGGGTTTTAAGGCGGTTTCTTTAAAGTTTTTCTGAATGGCAAACTGGGCCATTTCGTCAAAAACGACTTGGGGCAAAACAACGAACCCGCTTTTTTATCCGGAAGCAAAAGGGAAAGCTCGGACTCACGGAAGTGATTTGCAATATCACGCAGTACCGGCAGGTTGTCTTTCTGTCCACCGAGGCTCTTTTGAAGCATGTCCACGCCTTCAGCATGGCACCAAGCTTTGTCGTCGCTGTCTACCTTTGCTGCGATCCTGCGGACCGAAGCCAACCACACGTGCTTGTCGACCGCTGTCTTAAGAGCGAACTTCGGTCCACGTTTCAGGACTCGCTGAATGGAAGGAGGGACCGAAGCCTCCCCTAAGAAGGTTACCGGGACAGGAGCTGTCTTTCCGCCGGCTTAGGGGAACTCGAGATGACTCTGGCCCAGAGGGTTTCCCCTCCAGCCCTCACAATCGTCTGGAAGTTGTCCAAGCTCTTAAATTCAGAGCCTCCGTATCCGGCTAAGTTCAGGTAAAGTATTCTCAACATGTCGTTCAAGACTCGCACTTTTCTCCAACATTCCGATTTCAAGATCTTCGCAATCCTTTTCCAATGTCCGACAGAAGGGGGAATGCAGCCGAAGAGGGATGAAATTTGAGGAAGGCAGAAGTTCTTCCTCGGACAAAATGCCAAGTACCTTGCTTGGCATGTAGTGACAATAATGAGGCTGGAACATTGCACGCACTGTTCCTCGAGTGGTAGGACACAAAGAAAAGAGCCCAGCGTAGAAGAAATGAACTTGAGCAAAGTGGTGTTCTGAGCCAGTTGGTAAAGCATGTTTAAGGGAGGCGTAGCGCGAAAAAAAGACAGGGACGAGACATAATGACTCTTTGCAGTTTTTAGATCTAAGATTGCATTTTAACAAGACAAGCCACATTTGTTGGGCCTATATGCCACGCTAGAAAAAAGCACCGTTACCTTTTCATTCCTCACATTCAAAACTTGTCAAACGTGTCATTGCTTCTCTGTCTTTTAGATCCGCGCTTTCCAAGTCGTGTATCCACAAAGTGGAGTTGAGTTTTGATCTGCAGGCCACACGCCTCAGGAATGCAGGCTACCCTGCGTCGTTGCTCACTGTTGTTGTTGAGGGTTTGCTTAAGAAGTTGCGAAACCAAAAAAGGAAACCTGATTCCGGCAATGGAATAGAACATGAGAAAAAGGAAAAGAAATACGAGGTGGTACCCTACATTCACCCCGTATCTCATAACTTGAAAAGAATAGCGGGAAAGTTTGGTGTGGACGTCATCTTCACGGCTCCTCGCAAATTGTCGAGCCTTTGTGCACTTTCAAGTCGAAGCCAGAAAGAAACCGGCTGGCAGTGTTAATCATGAAACTAAGTTTGTTGAGTGCAAAGTAGGTGTCGTGTACGAGATCCCTTAAAGCTGTGGCCGTGTTTATATAGGGCAAAGCGGTCGTTGCCTCAATGAACGCCTAAGAGAACATGCTAGGTCCCTCATTTCAGACAAAAGTAAGAATCTGCCTAAGCATTGCTCAAGTTGCGGTTGTCATCCACTTTTCGAGAAAACTAAAGTTCTCGGTCACTCTAAAGAACAGCTAGCAAGGGAGGTTCTTGAGGCTTCATTCATTCATAAGCTGGGAAGAGATAAGTGCATCAGTGAAACGTCGGTAGTTCTGCTTCGAAAGGAATCCATCTTTATAAATTTTAAGTAGTCGCTTTCGCGTTACCGCTCGAAGGTTTGGCACGGGGCTGTTCAGCTCTTGTCATGGTGATTAGGTCGTGTTCGAGTCGTGCAAGGTCAGGTTTATCTTTCCGCTTCATCTAATCAGTTGTTGCTGGGCATGCGCGTTTGGTTCCTCGAGCTCGGGAATTCGCTTCATATTTTTCAGTTGCAAGTTAGCGCTGGTTCTGTGTATTGTGTCTCTCTCGTCCCTGTCTTTTTTTTTCACGCTACGCCTCAATTAAACATGCTTTACCAACTGGCTCAGAACACCATTTTTCTCAATGAAAAAGAGTGACAGTCAGCGGCGCCCGAAGACGAGACAGCGATATGTGGTGGAGCCAGGCGCAAACGATCGAACATGACTTCTGGGGACCACAACCACGCAGATTACTTCGAGCTTCTGTGGGTGCCGAACACACCTTTTTAGGCTAACGTATGTTATATGCAGTCGTTTGGTAATCGCTGAAGCCTACTTGACCGAAACCTCCCACACCGTAAAAAGGTTGTTTTTTCATAGTACACCCCCGCATATGCTACCCACAAAACATTAAGTTCCAGATTCAAGCAGTTAAGGTGCTAACGGCACGCAAAATCCCAGTTTTCAATACCGAAACTTGAAAAACGGGCGCCATTGCCGCCCGCCGGAGGTGGCGCATGTTTGAGACTGGAGTCCGGACAGGTTAGGAGCTTCTGCTCGTTGCGGCTAGTGCAAAGCTCTGGTACCGGTAGCGCGTGCAGCACTTTCCGCAATAAATACTGGTTATATATGAAAACACACATCTTAAATCGCGCGAAACGCCCCCGAAAAAGTTTTAAACGTATTTTGTTTCCTGTAGTAGACTAAAAACTCCTCGCTCAAACTCAGCGAAGATGACAGCACCGCAATTCTAGTGAGCGTCCTGTGCCTGGCAGTATTCGATTAAACCTTTGCAAAGTTCGGACATCACGAAGAAAGGAGGCATATTTAAATCGAGAGCTCGTGTAGGCGTTGTTTGTATTTTCCTTCCCGCAAATTGCCTATTCCCGGGTTAAAGTGACTCATTTAGAATTGTTAAGTCAGGTTTAGCGGGAATGGCCTTTCGATGGAATGCCACTAGACGCAACCGTAATTCACCGACTCCCACGGGATAGCAAATGTGATGGAAAAGTACATTTAGGCACAAACACATTAAAAAAAAATGTTGAACGCAGCGTACAGTGATTGCCATCCCCTCATTGTGAAGTGACGATTAAAACTCACCGAAAACTTGCCGATAAACTTAGCAAAAAAACTCTACGCGGCGTGCCTCTTTCATGAAGGATTAGTCAGCTGTTCGGCTCCTTGAGTGCTTTTCCATTGTCGGACACAACTAAAGAACGCAGCAGCATTGGCCCGTCAAAGGGACCCGTCCCATCCCATAGCGTCGGCTCATTCTAATAACCTTGCTACTGTGACAAAGCAGGGAGTGGTAGGGGAAAGGGATGACCCATCCCTTTATTCCTTATCATATATCCGCCACACCAGTAAGGAGGTGCGGAGTGCCAGTGTCACAAACATATTCTTTTTTACCAGAGATTATTCCAAGAATGTCACAATGAATGCCCCTATTCCGAGTTTTGCCCAAAGGAGATAAGAAAAAAACGAGGTCGTAAGGGAAGGATTTCTTTTTCCTGGAATTCTTGAGACCTGCACAATACACGTGGGCCATTTTCATATCCACGGAGATTGTGGATGAGTCATTCCCATCAGTTAACCAATCAGCTTCCTGGCTTTACGTTCTTTGACTTCTACAACGTCCTCCGAGAAGGGGTTACTCATAGGAATGCGCGGTTTCGAAGTCCGGCGGCATAAAAAGGTGACCAAGGCAGTCGTCGGCGCCAGTCGTTAGAAGTCGCTCGCTGTACAACTACCGGTACGGAGGCCTTTAGGAAAGTAATACTAAAGCCCCGAGACTACAGCTCCAACGTGGATTTCCTGCGCATCTGCTCGAGTGAGTAGCGCTAAAATTTCCGCCCGTTTCTGCGAAGCGCCCTGCATACACAGGGTGTTTCACCTAAGACTTTACAAAATTTTTAAAAATTGTTTTGTGAGTTACAAGGGCCCCTTTTTAGGCATAGCATTGTTAGCGGTGCCGTACATCAGAATACCGCTAAGGCGTGCAAACTAGCGGGCTGGTTAACTAATACTAAGTGTTTACTTTCTAACTATTGCTGTTAGGCTCTTTAATCCTTGATAGGCGTGTAGCCCACTACATGTAATATTCGCATCAGTTTCTAGAATTTCAAAAACGCGCGGCGCTATGGCCCAACAATTTTTTTCTATTTGGACGAGCTGCGTGCACTGGCCCTTAGCAAAAACTAATACGTTTGGAATATACGGTGGGCTATTTAAAATGTATTTTAAACATATTTTGTATTCATGAATGCACTAAAAATATGTAGGAAATACGTTTCTGAAATTTCATGCTTGGTATTCGAAATATATTTTTAAAATGTGCCAAAAATACCTCACTTAAAGCATACTTCGAGCACTTTTTAAATACGTGAAAAAATATGCATGCAGTTTTAGCATCTTGTCAGTGTATTAAAAGTGTATTTTCGGAAATATGAAATTAATTCATCGAAAGTATACTTCAATTCTAGAAAACGGGCAGCCCTTGTAAACGTATATGTATGCAGTTTTAGCATCTTGTCAATGTATTAAAAGTAAACTTTCGTAAATATGAAATTAATTCATCCGAAATATATTTCAATCCTAACAAACGGGCAGTCCTTTTAAACGTCTTTGCACACTTCTAGCTGCCGTTGAACAGTCGAGTGCTCGAAATCGTGTTTCGGGAAATGGCATTTGCGTGTCGTCAATGTATTTGAAGTGTACTTCCGTAAATACGTAATTAATTCGTCGAAAGAACTCTGAAATTCTAGCAAATTGGCAGTCCGCATTAGCATATTTGCAGCGCACTACAAGCTGTCGTTGAACAATCTAATGCTCAAAATCGAGTTTCGGGACATCGCATTTTGGTGCTGGCCATCTATTTAAAGTGTACTTTCGTAAATACGCAATTAATCCGTCTGAAGTATATTTAAATTCTAACAAATGGGTTGTCCGCGTAAACATATGTGCATTACACTTCAAGCTACCGTGGAACAATCTAGGGCTCGAAATGACGTTTCAGCGAAGAGTGAAAACTTTCAATTTCTTGTCATCCTTTCGTTTATGGTAACTTCTAGCAGGAAGGTGATCACCACTTATACCCCTGCTACACGGGCGCTTCGAATGCCTTCCAGCCGAATGTCATCTAACGATGCTACATGTGTTCTGTCTAAGGGAGTGCTTGAAGATAATATTACGCCAATGAATATTAACCGCGTCAGCATGAAATTTCCCCGGGAGTGCGCCGATGGGGACGACTGCACTCATAGTGTTGTTTACATCGCTTGTTTACATAACATAAAACGCAATCTGCGCTTTGGTTCTAATAAAAAATCTGTTTTCTTTTTTACTGGTTGTACTCGTGATTGTTTACGCAGTGCTACAATGTGTGGGAAGCGATTATGCGATCGCACGCCTGAGAAAGCCGGGTTGTTGGCATCGCGCAGGACTGGCGCTTCTCGCTTCTTGTCCCGGCTTTCTCCGACGTGACCAGTACTTTTTTTTAAACTACTTTATCCAGAAGTATGTATGGTGACTGTTCGCTTTAACTGAAACGGCCTAACTTGTTATCCACAAGCTAGCGACGGCGACGACTGCTGCTGGCCGTAAAGCACGGCTCGGCAGTCTGGGTCACACCGGCGATTCCCGTTCATCGTACGCGTGCCCTGCGATGTAAGCAATAGTTGATTTCAGGTCACTGTTGCCAAAACTACACCTGGTGACCATTTGCATTCGCTAAAGCTTGTGATTCGCTCTTCACAACCGCCGAAATCACAGATCCAACCCTGCGAACTCGCTGGGCCTAGTCGTCGCGGAAGGGAACAGAGCCGTCGTCGATTGAAACTGATTTGGCAAGCGCTTATCGCTGGTGAGTGTTCAGGTATGCACACGTGAAATATAGCCGTTCGTTTCGCTCATTTAGAAGCGCGAGCATGCACACACCGCCGCCTCATCACAGTGCTCTCGCTCAGCCGCCGACAAGGCTGACCGTCCGCCGACCGGATTCGTCGGTGTCGTTGGCCTGAAAAACGTGTCCCTCTAGAATCATATTATAGTAAACTAGATATTTCACTATAATTACATGCTGTTGTTCAGCGTGATATATACTGTCGTTGTCGGACTAGTGTGACCGCCGTCGTCGTCGTCGCTGTACACTGAAAACGAGCTGAGGCTTTCGAATGCGTTTCGAAAGTGCCGTGCAGCACCGCGGCAGTCCATCGAGTCCGAATGTCATTCCTATTCTCGAATGCCATTCCACTCAATGTCATTCGAACATTTCCGTGTGAGAACGTGATAGCATTATATCAGCAAAAGCGCCTTGGGTACTTCTGGGTCCGAATAAGCCAGCGGAAAGGACCCCGTGTGGCAGGGCATACCGGCTCCCTTACACGCCCATGTATCTGTTGGTTGACAGTTCGACTCCTGACCTGTGTCTGACGCAAGTTTCAACTAGCAATCCCGTTCTCAATTAATCCCAGATTCGAACGCGACCAGTAGGGTACTTCTGCGATAATTTGGAAGCCCACAGTATTTGCGCAAAAAAAGGTATCACCGTGCAAAATAGTGCGTCGCTTTCGCTGGGTATATATACGGCAAGCCAAGTATAGCGCTTGTCGTAGGATTTGTTCTTTGCTGTGTCGCTGTCGTCTTGGTATGCTGTATGTAGGTATCTGCCGTTCCCATTCAATCACGTGACCTTATAATATAGGACTCCTGTTGATTAATGATAAATACCCGTGTACGATTTGTTCTCCAGTAGATGAATTAACCCGTATCATTCAATGGAGCCGCCCAGTAGACTTTTTTTAAGCCCGAGTAAACACATTTTTAATGTATTAAATGTATATTTTTAGTATATTTGTAATGTATATTTTTATTATATTTTTAATGCATTATAAATATGCTAAGCGGGCAAAAATGTACTTTTCACGTATTTTTAAGAACGTTTAAAATATTATTCCTAGTATACTTAGAAAGCATTCGTATTGCAGTTTAAGCATAGGGACAAAAAAATGCGAAATAAATATCATATGAAATTAATACAATACGTTTGAAATGCATTTTTAGCACATCCTCTTTTCGCTAAGGGGCGTCCAGCCGAATATATCTGTGGAGGCCTGACGATGACTGGTGCCCACGATTCGTCTCCACAAATTTGGTGACCCGGACGTGATGCGGTGCCGCCGGAGCAAGGCCTCGATTGTGAGGAACCAAAGTTCCGAGTCCGATGACCAGAAGTCGGGGAGCTTGAGGGCGGAGACCGCGGACTCATGAAGTGGCAGCGTGCGAGGCGACGGAGACGGCACAGGAGGGGAGGGATCCATGGCCAGGGCTTACACGAAGGAAGGTAGGCGGGGTCTCGAGCTCCGGGCAGCGGTAGGCCTAGCAAAGCGGCTGATGCAAAGCGCAGGGCAGGAGCAGAGAACGAAGACGCGAAGTCCGGAGTCACCAAATCAACCGGTCGCCCTCGCCCCTACGTGCCTCCACCATACCGACCAACCGTCTTTGATGCCCTCCATTCTTTGGCCCATCCTGGCATTCGCGCAACACAGCGCCTTGTCACGGCTCGCTATGTCTGGCCTCGCATCAACGTCGACGTTCGCCGCTGGTCGCGCGCGTGCCTGAGCTGTCAGAAAAGCAAAGTGCATCGACACACTGCGACGCCGCTTGGCACGTTCCCGTCCCCGGACGCCCGCTTCAGCCATCTGCATGTCGACATTGTCGGTCCCCTTCCTACCTGCGGGAACCACGGCTACCTGTTAACCCGCATTGACAGGTTCACGAGATGGCCTGAAGCGATGCCCCTTCTGGACATAACGGCGGAGTCGATCGCAAGAGCACTCATCACACTGTGGATAAGCCGCTACGGTGTCCCTTGCACCATTACGACTGATCGTGGTCGTCAATTTGACTCCACCTTATTTGCTAACCTATCTCGGCTCCTCGGCGTCAATCACATCAAGACGACCTCTTACCACCCGATTTCCAACGGTGTCATTGAGCGTTTTCACCGGCAGCTGATAGCTTCACTTATGGCGTCCGCTTTTCCTTCGCCATGGATTGAGCGCCTACCCTTCGTCCTGCTTGGTCTCCGCACTGCACTTCGCAGTGACTCTTCTACCTGTGCAGCAGAGCTAACCTTTGGCACTACTCTCCGTGTCCCTGGCGAATTCTTCGAGCCCTCACCACCCACGCCTGCTGACGTCTCAGATTACGCCTACCGCCTACGTAGCGCTATGAGCAGTGTAGTTCCACCACGTCAACGCCAGTATTCCCGTCGTGTCCACGTCCCCTCCGACCTTCAGCGGTGCACTCACGTCTTTGTTCGCCACGACGCCGTACGCCCGCCCTTACGGCCACCATACGATGGTCCGTACCAAAACCTCCGGCGTGCTCCTAAGCACTTTCTCCTGCTCATCAACGGCCGGCAGGACACAATCTCAGTTGACCGCCTTAAACCTCCTCATCTTGACACCGACGTCATCGCTAACTGTGCCGCTGCATTCCCTCCCGACCGTGCCAGTCCTCGTCGCGTACGATTTGCGCCAAGCCTATCCGCTTTTCGCCATTCACACCTCGCTCATGGCTTCATCGCTAGAGAGGGGGCCCTGTAGCGTGCCATCGTGGTCCGGCAGCCGAAGACGACGACTGTCCCAGTACGCCTGCCAAGCACGCGCAGACTGGATTTTCATGGCTGCTTAACTGCAAGGCCGGCGCAGCGCTGTTCCATCCCAGCCTGGCTGAGCGCGTCTAGCCGAATATATTTGTGGAGACCTGACGATGACTGGTGCCCACGATTCATCTCCACAATTTCAACTATTTAATTTCTTCGCCAATTAATTATGTACCCTTTTAACTGATCATCTTGGTAACCTAATTATTCATGCATGCTAATTAACTATTCATTCAATTAACTATTTTATTATTAACCCGATAATGGATGATTGACATTGCGTGCGGACGTGTCGTTTCTGTGTTTCCTTGTCAGCCCCTTTGATTGCGCGGATTTAAACTTTCAGGGGACACGACTACAGGGCGTCAGCCCTGCGTAATTGCCTTGAGTCGACGCTCAGATGCGGCTCCTCCTCCGTTGTTGTTGGCCGCTGGTGGAGTGGCACAAACTCACAAGGGATTAGCCACGGTGATCCTGGCGCAGGTGGCTGGCTGAGCTTGCTCGTCCTCTGCGAAGCGCACACTGATATGCGCACTTCTCAGCACATGTGTGAGCAGCGGCGCATGTGCACACGCGGCACTCCAATTTGACGGAAGCGATGTTGTCACTGACCGCTATCCGAGCTTCGATCCCAGAATCTAGGGAAAGAAAACCCGCGACCATCTTCCATTGCTGCACTCGTTTTCTCGACCGGCTCGAGCAGCGCTAACAAGCGCAATTGACCAATCGAAGTGACGTACGTTTACGACGTAGTTACGTGCGGCTATCCCGCCCGGACGAATCTCCGATGCACGCGGATTCCAAGCGGCAGTGCCGAACGCGAAGAAAACATGCCTGCGCAGCGAGAGTTCGTCTGCTACGTGCACCTCAAGCATGGCGGCCGGCGGCGGCGCACAGCAGTGTCGCAACGCGGCTATGCGCCAGGACATACCACCTATGTCCAGCTGTGGGTTTTAAGGCGGTTTCTTTTAAAGTATTTATAAATGGCAAACTGGGCCTTTTCGTCAATAAGGACTTGGGGCAAAACAACGAACCCGCTTTCTTTATCCGCAAGCAAAAGGGAAAGGTCGGACTCACGGAAGTGATTTGCAATATCACGCAGCCCCGGCAGGCTGTCCTTCTGTCCACCGAGGCTCTTTTGAAGCATGTCGACGCCGTCAGCATGGCACCAAGCTTTGTCGTCGCTGTCTACCTTTGCTGCGATCCTGCGGACCGAAGCCAACCACACGTGCTTGTCGACCGCTGTCTTAAGAGCGAACTTGGGTCCACGTTCCAGGACTCGCTGAATGGAAAGAGGGACCGAAGCCTCCCCTAAGAAGGTTACCGGGACAGGAGCTGTCTTTCCGCCGGCTTAGGTAAACTCGAGACGACTCTCGCCCAGAGGGTTTCCCCTCCAGCTCTCACAATCGTCTGGAAGTTGTCCAAGCTCTTAAATTCAGAGCCTCCGTATCCGCCCAAGTTCAGGGAAAGTATTCTCAACCAGTCGTTCAAGACTCGCACTTTTCTCCAACATTCCGATTTCAAGATCTTCGCAATCCTTTTCCAATGTCCGACAGAAGGGGGAATGCCGCCGAAGAGGGATGAAATTTGAGGAGGGCAGAAGTTCTTCCAGCGACAAAATGCCAAGTACCTTGCTTGGCATGTAGTGACAATAATGAAGCTTGAACATTGCACGCACTGTTCCTCGAGTGGTAGGACACAACGAAAAGAGCCCAGCGTAGAAGAAATGAACTTGAGCAAAGTGGTGTTCTGAGCCAGTTGGTGAAGGATGTTTAAGGGAGGCGAAGCGCGAAAAAAAGACAGGGACGAGACATAATAACTCTTTGCAGTTTTTAGATCTAAGATTGCATTTTAACATGACAAGCCACATTTGTTGGGCCTATATGCCACGCTCGAAAAAAGCACCATTACCTTTTCATTCCTCACATTCAAAATTTGTCAAACGTGGCATTCTTTCTCTGTCTTTCAGATCCGCGCTTTCCAAGTCCTGCCCCACAAAGTGGAGTTGAGTTTTGACCTGCAGGCCACACGCCACAGGAATGCAGGCTACCCTGCGTCGTTGCTCACTGCTGTTGTTGAGGGTTTGCTTTAGAAATTGCGAAACCAAGAAAAGAAACCAGATTCCGGCATTGGAATAGAACATGAGAAAAAGGAAAAGAAATACGAGGTGGTACCCTACATTCACCGCGTATCTCATAACTTGAAAAGAATAGCGGGAAAGTTTGGTGTGGACGTCATCTTCACGGCTCCTCGCAAATTGTCGAGCCTTTGTGCACTTTCAAGTCGAAGCCAGAAAGAAACCGGCTTGCAGTGTTAATCATGTAATTAAGTTTGTTAAGTGCAAAGTAGGTGTCGTGTACGAGATCCCTTAAAGCTGTGGCCGTGTTTATATAGGGCAAAGCGGTCGTTGTCTCAATGGACACCTAAGAGAACATGCTAGGTCCCTCATGTCAGACAAAACTAAGAATCTGCCTAAGCATTGATCAAGTTACGGTTGCCGTCCGCTTTTCGGGAAAACTAAAATTCTCGGCCGTTCTAAAGAACAGCTAGCAAGGAAGGTTCTTGAGGCTTCATTCATTCATAAGCTGGGAAGAGATAAGTGCATCAGTGAAACGTCAGTAGTTCTGCTTCGAAAGGAATCCATCTTTATAAATTTTAAGTAGTCGCTTTCGCGTTACCGCTCGAAGGTTTGGCACGGGGCTGTCCAGCTCTTGTCATGGTGATTAGGTCGTGTTCGAGTCGTTCTAGGTCAGGATCATCTTTCCGCTTCATCTGATCAGTTGTTGCTGGGCATGCGCGCGTTTGGTTCCTCGAGCTCGGGAATTCGCTTCATATTTTTCAGTTGTAAGTTAGCGCTGGTCCTGTGTATTGTGTCTCTCTCGTCCCTGTCTTTTTTTCACGCTACGCCTCCCTTAAACATGCTTTACCAACTGGCTCAGAACACCACTTTTCTCAATGAAAAAGAGTGACAGTCAGCGGAGCCCGAAGACGAGACAGCGATATGTGGTGGAGCCAGGCGCAAACGATCGAACATGACTTCTGGGGACCACAACCACGCACATTCCTTCGAGCTTCTGTGGGTGCCGAACACGCCTTTTTAGGCAAGCGTATGTTATATGCAGTCGTTTTGTAATCCCTGAAGCCTACTCGACCCAAATCTCGCACACCGTAAAAAGGTTCTTTTTTCATAGTACACTCCCGTATGATGCTACCCACAAAACATTAGGTTCCAGATTCAAGCAGTTAAGGTGCTAACGGCACGCAAAATCCCAGTTGTCAATACCGAAACTTGAAAAACGAGCGCCATTGCCGCCCGCCGTAGGTGACGCATGTTTGAGACTGGAGTCCGGACAGGTTCGGAGCTTCTGCTCGTTGCGGCTCGTGCAAAGCTCTGGTACCGGTAGCGCGTGCAGCACTTTCCGCAATAAATACTGGTTATATATGAAAACACACATCTTAAATCGGGCGAAACGCCCAAGCACAAGTTTTAAACGTATTTTGTTTGCTGAAGTAGACTAACTCCTCGCTCAACCTCAGCGAAGATGATCGCACCGCAATGCTAGTGAGCGTTCTGTGCCTGGCAGTATTCGATTACACCCTATGCCAAGTTCGGACATCACGAAGGAAGGAGGCATATTTAAATGGAGAGCTCGTGTAGGCGCTGTTGTTATTTTCCTTCCCGCGAATTGCCTATTCCCGGTTTAAAGTGACTCATTTAGAATTGTCAAGACGGGTTTAGCGGGAATGGCCTTTCGACGGAATGCCACCAGACGCAACCGCAATTCATCGACTCCCACGGGATAGCAAATGTGATGGAAAAGTACATTTAGGCACAATCACATTTAAAAAAAAAATGTTTAACGCAGCGTATAGTGATTGGCATCCCCTCATTGTGAAGTGACCATTAAAACTCACCACAAACTTGCGGATAAATTTAGCAAAAAACTCATTCATGAAGGATTAGTCAGCTGTTCGGCTCCTTCAGTGCTTTTCCATTGTCGGACACAACTAAAGAACGCAGCGGCATTGGCCCGTAAAAGGGACCCGTCCCATCCAATAGAGTCGGCTCATTCTCATACTCTTGCTAGTGTGACAAAGCAGGGAGTGGTAGGGGAAAGGATGACCCATCCCTTTACGGTGGGGCATAGACCGCTGTCTCTATTGTGGCGCCTCTCACTGCATTGTCAAGCAAGCAGGGTCATAAGAATCTGCTGACGGTATTATACTGGAAGTGGTACCCTTTGACATGGAAAAGCCGCTTAGTTCGTAAGCTGTATCTGACACATAGTTTCCGGCAGCCGTAGGCAAACAAACTTTTGTCCTCCCACCCTCTCTTCCGGCGCCACGCCTGGTTTAGAGTTACCACTTTACTCCTTATCATATATCCGCCACACCAGTAAGGAGGTGCGCAGTGCCAGTGTCACAAACCTATTCTTCTTTACCAGAGATTATTCCAAGAATGTCACAATGAATGCCCCTATTCCGAGTTTTGCCCAAAGGAGATAAGAAAAAAAGAGGTCGTAAGGGAAGGATTTCTTTTTCTTGGAACTCTTGAGACCTGCACAATACACGTGGGCCATTTTCATATCCACGGAGATTGTGGATGAGTCATTCAAATCAGTTAACCAATGAGCTTCCTGGCTTTACGTTCTTTGACTTCTACAACGTTCTTCGAGAAGGGGTTACTCATAGGAATGCGCGGTTTTGAAGTCCGGCGGCATAAAAAGGTGACCAAGGCAGTCGTCGGCGCCAGTCGTTAGAAGTCGCTCGCTTAACCACTACCGGTACGGAGGCCTTTAGGAAAGTAATACTAAAGCCCCGAGACTACAGCTCCAACGTGGATTTCCTGCGCATCTGCTCGAGTGAGTAGCGCTAAAATTTCCGCCCGTTTAAGCGAAGGGCCCTGCATACAAAGGGTGTTTCACCTAAGACTTTACAAAATTTTTAAAAATTGTTTTGTGAGTTAGAAGGGCCCCTTTTTAGGCATAGCATTGTCAGCGGTGCAGTACATCAGAATACCGCTAAGGCGTGCAAACTAGCGGGCTGATTAACTAATATTAAGTGTTTACTTTCTAACTACTGCTGTTAGGCTCTTTAATTCTTGATAGGCGTGTAGCCCACTACAAGTAATACTCGCATCAGTTTCTAGAATTTCAAAAACGCGCGGCGCTATGGCCCAACAATTTTTTTCTATTTGGACGAGCTGCCTGCACTGGAGAGGTTGCTTCGCCTTGAAGCTTCTCGGAAGCGTGTGCGTTCTAGCGCGTTGCCGCTAGAATTTCTTGAGTCACAGCGCCGAAAGTAAGCGCGTTTTCGAAATAAAAAAAACCGATATGGATATTACTTACGATGGGCTACGCGCCTCTCAATATATATGGAGCCTAACAGCAATAGTTGTAAAGTTTATTCAATATTAGATAACCAGCCTGCTCGTTGGAACGTCGTAGCTGTATTCAGATGTACACTACCTCCCACAATGCTATGCCTCCCCAAAAAAACGCACTTGTGACTAAACAAACCTTGTTTTAAAAATCGTGTCAAGTCTTAGGTTACAGACCCTGTATATTCTTTTGCGGTGGGTGCCAGTATATAGTATATGACTGTGGTGTTCGTTTTTGGAGTTACGCCGTAGGGTGTAAAGTGTGCAGGGACATTTTCATAAGTCTTTACAAAAGGCTAAAAAACCAATTTAAGAGGTGTGGCTAGAGACGACAACCCGCATTGTCATTATGAACGGAAGCACATTCAAGTGAAAATGGCTACCTTCACAGTAAACGCTCCGGTTCACGCAGCTATTCGTCATATGACGAAAAAAAACGTTTGTCAAGCTTCTATACGTTTTTTTCTTTTTCTGCCGAAATTGCGCATTTTTAGAGAAATCGTATCCACATATATAGTTTTTACGCGTATAACACTAGTTTTACGTGTGCGTGTATCAAACTATACATATCAACAAATGTGCAGTTTTTACGTTGCATACAATGAAGCTCTTTCTAAAAGCACGCTCGATTGGATGACGAGAAAGTATGTACTAAATGAACAAACAAATAGAGGTCCGTAAATTGCTCAAGTCGCCGTTTGTTCAAACAGTGTGTAGAAAGCCTGTTTGCGCGATAAAAATTATGCTACTGTGAATATCACTTTGTTCGCTTGTACGTGGACTCATTAAATTGTCATTAATTTTCTCTTTCCAGTGGATACTGAACACACGGGGGCAGTCGACAGGAGCGAGACTGCCGAGGTTCAAGAGCCTCCCAGTTACGTCGACTGGCTGGCAACAGCCGGCGACCACACGGTCCTTGGTGAACCACGGGCATCCACTCCAGACTTAGTCAGCGAAGACCTGGAGTCGTCCACATGCCCCTCACCCTCGGTGGAGACGTCTGTACTGGCTTACCGTAGTTCCAACGTCACAACATCCCTACGCCCTGGTTCGACGGCCAGCACGTGCACTCTGCCTCCTCTCAGCCCCGTGCCCTGGAAGTCGGGATGCACGCCGCCGCCAGAATGGCTGCCACGAGAGTGCCGCGAGCCTGGCAGGCTGTGCAGGGCGACCGACGGATGCGCACGGGAGGCTCGCAACTTTTGGCAGCCGTCGCCGATGCTCCGGTACTACATCTGGGAGCAGCAACAAGACCCAGGACCCATGACCCAACTACGAGGAGTGGAGGGATGGCTACAAGATCGGGAGCACAACGATGGTGTCGAACGTATCATGCCCAGCTGAGCCCCAAATGGCCTTGGTGTTTTGGTAAGCTGAGTAAACCAATGCTATTTATGTTGTAAAAACATATTACGAGTTAGCATGTCGACTCTCAAATATACTGTATTTAAATGAGAATGACATTAATAATCGGAGGTGCGCATGTTTTCACAGTCGGTTCATTCAGCCTTGGATTTCATTCAGTGTCAACCAACTCACAGGACAAGTACATAGCCGAGCGTCTTTCTGTAACATTTTTTTTATTTGTTCAATCGCTTGTCGTGTCGTCAGGGTACAAGATTTTCGCTTTTTTTTGGCGCAGTAACCTTTCACAAGCATTTTTGAGTTATTTCGCTGCAGCGCTCTTTCTTTGAGCAACAAGGCTTGCCTTCTTTCTTTCTGGCCTATAGTTTCAAATCGAGGATGTCATACGAAATACCTTTCCAGCTTTACCAAGTGACTCAAACTAAATCGTGTTCTTTTTGCACCCACAGAATTCACGCTGCTGCGTGTTGGCGAAGCTTTGACGTTCTCACTGAACCAGTTCCTGCAGCGCTACCCGTCTGCAAAGTACCACGAGCAAGCTACCGAATGCTGTCATATTTGTGTCGCCGACTATCAAGCCAGCAGCGATTAACGTCACGCTTTGTACAGAGCGCGGAATAAAGCTTTCTATCTAAATTTTCACCACTTTCTATTTGGGCGATTGTTTCTATTCTCAACTCGCACGGACAGTGTCGCCGCCTCGCGGCCACCACTGCTAGCGTCCGGCGCAACCTCTCTAATGTCTGTAAAGTCAGCTACTTTAGCGCCGCAGTAAGTTTAGCGTATTTTGCCTTCTAGATTGCTTTCTTCTCTCAGCCAAGGTACCAGGCTAATATAATACACGTCTGCTCGTGTCACGCGCACGGTACAGACTGCAAAGATGAACGCAATAGCGTTGTCTGTCTATCACAGTGCTCGAACTCGGCGATTAAAAGTGACAAACGTGCGCATATTTTGTCGAGATCCTGCAGAAAATAAAGGCTGAGTTCTCGTCGCCTATATAGTTTTAGCGAAAACAATAGTTAAGTAATCTTGCACATTCAAAACAGCGGTAATATATGAGGGTGGCCAAGAAGCAGAACTGCACAACTGTAGTCGGTTACAACTGAAGAACGCAGCGGCTTTTCCCCTTCAAAAAACGCCCTTCCAGCCCGTGACCCTCATGGGCGTTACAGTCGGATACAACTTAAGAACTCAATGGAGTCCCCCTGTCAAAGTAATCCCTTCCAGCTAATGCCTTAAGCCGATTATCATGACTCTCTAGTGTAACAAAGCAGGGAATAGTAGATTAAAGGGGATTATCCCTTCTCTCTATGGTCAGGGATAGTCCTCTCTCTCCATTGTGACGTCGCTCCCTGCATTGTCACGCTAGCAGGGTGATGAGAATCAGCCAATGTGAGTGAGTGAAGAAAGTTTTATTTCCGCCAGAAGAAGACCCGTGCCCCTCCGGGTCCGCACGTAGGCGTCCGGGGAGGGGCAGCGTCGCAGCTGGAAGACTAGCAACGGTATAGTCGCGCAGCTTCTGCTGCCAGGTGGGTAGCTATCGTTGTATGCTAAGGTCGGCACTGCTGAGTATGGTCTCCAATTGCTCTGCATTATTGATTCTGCCATATCCCGGGCCACTGGGGCATCTCCATAGTATGTGTTCGAGTGTAGCAGTATGCCCGCAGAACTCGCACACCTCCGCATCCTCCCTCGTGTCACCTCCTGTCCAGCTCCTCCAGAGCGGGGATGCGAACATTCTAGCTTGGAGTCTTTTCCAGTCATAGGCCTCAGCCGAGCTAAGCGATCTATCCGGAGGTGGATAGATCCTTTTGTTCTTTTTCTGAATGTCTGTGATGCTATTAAAGGTATTGGTTTCCTCTTTAGTGCTGAATTCGTATGAGGTGTCCACGGCTCCTCGGGGTAAAGAGGAGCGGGCGAGTCTGTGGCCGGCCAAAGGCATTGGCGGCTGTGAGGGGTTCCTTTGACAGGGAAAAGCCGCTGGCCGCCGCGGTGGCTCAGCGGTTATGGTGGTCGGCTGCTGACCCGAAAGACGCGGGTTCGATCCCGGCCGCGGCGCTTGAATTTCTTTGGAGGAGAAATTCCAGAGGCCCGTGTACTGTGCAATGTCAGTGCACGTTAAAGAACCCCAGGTGGTCGAAATTTCCGGAGCCCTCCACTACGGCGTCTCTCATAGCCTTAGTCGCTTTGGGACGTTAAACCCCATAAACCAAACCAAACCAAAGCCGCTGAGTTCTTAAAGATATCAACTCGCTTTTTACCGCGGGAACTCAATCTACAGGTTCCGAGCATCCTTAGAAACTTCAAAGTATTGTCCTGTGCGGCCGATTTCCCTACTTTAAATCGGATTAAACGTCTTTGTTCCCACCTTTTTTTTTACTCTCTGCTGACGGTAGGAGGAGTCAACCAACGCGTGGAGTGGCTTTCAGCCAGTTCTGTGTCAGCTTGCCGCTCTGCTACTGGCGGAGTGATATGTAGCGATCGGTGAAAGAAAAGAGTCCACTCGTATTTTTACTTCCATGGGCCTAATTTGCAGCTATGTAGTCTCTGAGTGGATGTATGTATTCACGGAAACCTAAAAAAACAAAATAAAAGCAAAAGCGAAGCCGCCACGCGATTGCCTGAAAGACAATCCACGCATCAATTGCCTCCTACTACCTTCAGCGGTGAGTTCAAAAATAGGCGGGAGCCGGAACGTCTAATCCGATATAAATTAGGAAAACCGGCCTCCCAGGACAATAATTTCTAAGAATAGTCGGAACCTCCAGATTGAGTTCCCGCGGTAAAAATACGAGTTCAAATTCCTCTTTAGTGCACCTTTAAGTTGTATCCGAGTACAGGAATCGGGCGGCCGTTGTATGGCACCACCGTCGCCTCAGCGGAACAGCGCCGCCCGTGGCAAAAAACATTCGTTAGAGGAATGAGGAGGGAGCGGCGTAGCAGATTGCGCTCGTTGAGAATGGCTCTACCCGTCGTTCTGCGGTGCGGCTTTCAAAGCTTAAATAATGGCACGCAGTTTTTTCGATCAGGCTATCTCGAAAAATGGAAGAGCCTTCACGAGGCAAGCCATGTGTACGACCAGCGCGAGTGTCAAGGTGTGGTCACACACTTATTTGGTGAGTGCATACCACAGAGAAAGATGAATGCGCCAAGCTAGGAAATGGTCCTGGAAGTAAGCGCATTTCATTCTTTCTGATGACCGTTGTAATATACAAAACGGCATTCACATGCCGTATTACTGCCTGTATGCAGTTGGAGGCATCAAGGTACATAATTGCTGCAAAATACTCCTCCTAAATCCGGCGTATACATATAGAGGACCGATGCAAGCATGC
The DNA here is from genome assembly GCF_055824585.1 of Amblyomma mixtum. NCBI lineage: Eukaryota > Metazoa > Arthropoda > Arachnida > Ixodida > Ixodidae > Amblyomma > Amblyomma mixtum. The sequence continues at coordinate 62,138,286 of NC_143013.1, read as the reverse complement.
TGCGGCGCTTGCATTCGCCGTTGATAAAGAAACAGCGTCTTGCACGAGTGCCAGTCAAAGTTGGGGGGCGCCTTCTAAGAATATTTATCCGAAATCTAAAAGGCTCTGCTTAACGGACGATGGTACGTAACCTCATTATTTACGGCAGAATCGAGGCGAGTTTAAGGGTAATACGAGGGTGTTACTTCTGTTTATTTATTTTTATTCCATTTTTTTTAAATTTATTTTATTATTTTTCTCTCTTTCAGTCAGTGCCGAATTGTGACATTACATGCGTTGCATTCAATTTGCCCATAAAGCCATCGCCCCGTCTGCGATCTCCCAGCTAACAGGTCCCCTGTCGTTGCGACGTCCAGTCTGTCAGCCTATACCCTAATACTACCCCTTTAAAAGCTCTTCTTTCCGGCAGTTAACCGCCTGTTTCTTGGACACTCCCCCGTACTCGGTATGTGCCCTTTTATTCGAGGCCGCCGCGGTGGCTCAGTGTCTATGGCGCTCGGCTGCTGACCCAAAAAACGCGAGTTCGAACCCTTTTACCCTTTTATTGGTCCTCTAAAAAAAAGGCAAAAAAACATAAAAGAAAGAGAAAGGATGCCTGGACCAGCAATGCTTTGCACGCTTAACGCCAATTCAAAATAAATGAAAAAGAACTAAATGTTCCAAAGAAGAAAAAAGATATAAGCGAAAAACAGAGCATTAGAAAAAACATAGAATAAAAGAAAACAAAAAGCTCATCACAATAAAAGTTAAAGTCGCAGGTAGACAGCCAAAGCACAACGTGCAGTCCACGGAATAAATAATAATAAAAAAAGAGAAAACCCAAGTCGCTGCAAAGTCATGGTCACAGTAACAGTCTAAGAAAACACTGGGTTCCGGCCACAAAATAAAAACATAATCAAGACAAAACTGAAGTCACAGTCAAGACACAGTCACACAGCCAAGGAAGCAGGCGCAGTCACACCACGACGAAACCGCCCATGCTCAATAAATGAGCACGGGGCTCCGCTCTGTGCTAAGCTTGGGGAAGAGAAATTAGATTAAAAAGATAAATAAGCGTGAACAATTTGGAATTGTACTACTTACGAGGTAAACCATTTGAAGGAGAAGAGCACAAGCAGCAGTGTCTCGGAGAAGGGAGGGGTAAACAAATGGTGTGATATCCGATGAGCAAAGAGATTTTAAACGAGAAACTGAAGAAGCAGTAACGGAACAGTCCCGGAAGTAATGACGGAGATTTTCACATAACAATCCACAGGAACGAGATGAAGACGGAGACAGGCCAAATCTTTTAAAATAGAGCGGAAATGTACCATGTCCAGTAAGTAAAGTAATTAGAGGATTCCTGGGTAGACGAATAGGGGGATGTTAAGTGCATCAGAGATCCAATTGCATAATTCAGTGGCACCATTATTCCGAGTTCGAACCCGGACGCCGCGGTCAAATTTCGATGGGGTCGAAATTCTTGAGGCCCGTGTACTGTCCGATGTCAGTGCACGTTAAAGAACCCCAGGTGGTTGAAGTTTCCGGCGCCCTGCGGCGTCCCTCATAGCCCGAGTCACTTTTGGACGTTAAACCACAATAAAACAAATAAACCAGTTTATTTGAGGCCAACCAACGGCAACAGCCACCGGAATGCCTTTCTAGAATAAACTCCGCTGGAGAGTAAACACTTGCTTTGTGCGGAAAGGCAGTGCTTTTTGGCTGGATTGGAGGAGAAAATCGCCGTGCCATACTTCTCTTGCTGTTCCTTGAACGAAAATTCCAAGGGTGCTTTCAAATATGCTTAGGTGCAGTAATGCGAACGCATCTCTTTTTCTGCTGCCGGTTATGTTGCCGCGTGTTCGATATTTTATGCCTTTGCCGTTTCTAAGTCGTGTCCCCGCTCTAACTTCGGTTCTACCGCATCCAAAGACGTGGGTCCCGTTGCTAGAACGCCTAGTAATTAATTTGTCAATTTAGATAATTAATTGACTAATTCATGAATTAAATCAGCAGTTCGATTTAATTGCCGAACGATGTAAGAATTCACAAATTGGCTAAATAATTTGGTGAATAAGTTACCCAGTTGATTAACCATATTTGTGACCTAACTGAATATAATGCAACTCAATTATTTGTTTAAATAAATAAGTAATTAACAAAATCACAGGTTCGGTTAAACTAAAGCTTAATGTGCTTATTGATTATTATGTAGCGTGCCATCGTGGTCCGGCAGCCGAAGGCGACGACTGTCCCAGTACGCCTGCCAAGCACGCGCAGACTGGATTTTCATGGCTGCTTAACTGCAAGGCCGGCGCAGCGCTGTTCCATCCCAGCCTGGCTCAACGCGTCCAGCCGAATATATTTGTGGAGGCCTGACGATGACTGGTGCCCACGATTCGTCTCCACAAATTTGGTGACCCGGACGTGATGCGGTGCCGGCGGAACAAGGCCTCGATTGTGAGGAACCAAAGTTCCGAGTCCGATGACCAGAAGTCGGGGAGCTTGAGGGCGGAGACCGCGGACTCATGAAGTGGCAGCGTGCGAGGCGACGGAGACGGCACAGGAGTGGAGGGATCCATGGCCAGGGCTTACACGAAGGAAGGTAGGCGGGGTCTCGAGCTCCGGGCAGCGGTAGGCCTAGCGAAGCGGCTGATGCAAAGCGCAGGGCAGGAGCAGAGAACGAAGACGCGAAGTCCGGAGTCACCAAATCAACCGGTCGCCCTCGCCCCTACGTGCCTCCACCGTACCGACCAACCGTCTTTGATGCCCTCCATTCTTTGGCCCATCCTGGCATTCGCGCAACACAGCGCCTTGTCACGGCTCGCTATGTCTGGCCTCGCATCAACGTCGACGTTCGCCGCTGGTCGCGCGCGTGCCTGAGCTGTCAGAAAAGCAAAGTGCATCGACACACTGCGACGCCGCTTGGCACGTTCCCGTCCCCGGACGCCCGCTTCAGCCATCTGCATGTCGACATTGTCGGTCCCCTTCCTACCTGCGGGAACCACCGCTACCTGTTAACCCGCATTGACAGGTTCACGAGATGGCCTGAAGCGATGCCCCTTCTGGACATAACGGCGGAGTCGATCGCAAGAGCACTCATCACACTGTGGATAAGCCGCTACGGTGTCCCTTGCACCATTACGACTGATCGTGGTCATCAATTTGACTCCACCTTATTTGCTAACCTATCTCGGCTCCTCGGCGTCAATCACATCAAGACGACCTCTTACCACCCGATTTCCAACGGTGTCATTGAGCGTTTTCACCGGCAGCTGATAGCTTCACTTATGGCGTCCGCTTTTCCTTCGCCATGGATTGAGCGCCTACCCTTCGTCCTGCTTGGTCTCCGCACTGCACTTCGCAGTGACTCTTCTACCTGTGCAGCAGAGCTAACCTTTGGCACTACTCTCCGTGTCCCTGGCGAATTCTTCGAGCCCTCACCACCCACGCCTGCTGACGTCTCAGATTACGCCTACCGCCTACGTAGCGCTATGAGCAGTGTAGTTCCACCACGTCAACGCCAGTATTCCCGTCGTGTCCACGTCCCCTCCGACCTTCAGCGGTGCACTCACGTCTTTGTTCGCCACGACGCCGTACGCCCGCCCTTACGGCCACCATACGATGGTCCGTACCAAAAGCTCCGGCGTGCTCCTAAGCACTTTCTCCTGCTCATCAACGGCCGGCAGGACACAATCTCAGTTGACCGCCTTAAACCTCCTCATCTTGACACCGACGTCATCGCTAACTGTGCCGCTGCATTCCCTCCCGACCGTGCCAGTCCTCGTCGCGTACGATTTGCGCCAAGCCTATCCGCTTTTCGCCATTCACACCTCGCTCATGGCTTCATCGCTAGAGGGTGGGCCCTGTAGCGTGCCATTGTGGTCCGGCAGCCGAAGACGACGACTGTCCCAGTACGCCTGCCAAGCACGCGCAGACTTGATTTTCATGGCTGCTTAACTGCAAGGCCGGCGCAGCGCTGTTCCATCCCAGCCTGGCTGAGCGCGTCCAGCCGAATATATTTGTGGAGACCTGACGATGACTGGTGCCCACGATTCGTCTCCACAATTTCAACTATTTAATTTCTTCGCCAATTAATTATGTACCCTTTTAACTGATCATCTTAGAAACTTAATTAATATTGCGTGCTAATTAACTATTCACTCAATCAACTATTTTATTAATTAACCCGATAATGGATGATTGACATTGCGTGCGGACGTGTCGTTTCTGTCTTTCCTTGTCAGCCCCTTTGATTGCGCGGATTTAAACTTTCAGGGGACACGAGTGGCGTCAGCCCTGCGTAATTGCCTTGAGTCGACGCTCAGATGCGGCTCCTCCTCCGTTGTTGTTGGCCGCTGGTGGAGTGGCACAAACCCACAAGGGATTAGCCACGGTGATCCTGGCGCAGGTGGCTGGCTGAGCTTGCTCGTCCTCTGCGAAGCGCACACTGATATGCGCACTTCTCAGCACATGTGTGAGCAACGGCGCATGTGCACACACGGCACTCCAATTTGACGGAAGCGATGTTGTCACTGACCGCTATCCGAGCTTCGATCCCAGAATCTAGGTAAAGAAAACCCGCGACCATCTTCCATTGCTGCACTCGTTTTCTCGACCGGCTCGAGCAGCGCTAACAAGCGCAATTGGCCTATCGAAGTGACGTACGTTTACGACGTAGTTACGTGCGGCTATCCCGCCCGGACGAATCTCCGAAGCACGTGGATTCCAAGCGGCAGTGCTGAACGCGAAGAAAACATGCCTGCGCAGCGAGAGTTCGTCTGCTACGTGCACCTCAAGCATGGCGGCCGGCGGCGGCGCACAGCAGTGTCGCAACGCGGCTATGCGCCAGGACATACCACCTATGTCCAGCTGTGGGTTTTAAGGCGGTTTCTTTTAAAGTATTTATAAATGGCAAACTGGGCCTTTTCGTCAAAAAGGACTTGGGGCAAAAATACGAACCTGCTTTCTTTATCCGCAAGCAAAAAGGAAAGCTCGGACTGAGGGAAGTGATTTGCAATATCACGCAGCACCGGCAGGCTGTCCTTCTGTCCACCGAGGCTTTTTTGAAGCATGTCGACGCCTTCAGCATGGCACCAAGCTTTGTTGTCGCTGTCTACCTTTGCTGCGATGCTGCGGACCGAAGCCAACCACACATTCTTGTCGACCGCTGTTTTAAGAGCGAACTTGGGTCCACGTTCCAGGACTCGCTGAATGGAAGGAGGGACCGAAGCCTCCCCTAAGAAGGTTACCGGGACAGGAGCTCTCTTTCTTTCCGCCGGCTTAGGTAAACTCGAGACGACTCTCGCCCAGAGGGTTTCCACTCCAGCGCTCACAATCGTCTGGAAGTTGTCCAAGCTCTTAAATTCATAGCCTCCGTATCCGGCCAATTTCAGGGAAAGTATTCTCAACCAGTCGTTCAAGACTCGCACTTTTCTCCAACATTCCGATTTCAAGATCTTCGCAATACTTTTCCAATGTCCGACAGAAGGGGGAATGCCGCCGAAGAGGAATGAAATTTGATGATGGCAGAAGTTCTTCCTCAGACAAAATGCCAAGTACCTTGCTTGGCATGTAGTGACAATAATGAAGCTTGAACATTGCACGCACTGTTCCTCGAGTGGTAGCACACAAAGAAAAGAGCCCAGCGTAGAAGAAATGAACTTGAGCAAAGTGGTGTTCTGAGCCAGTTGGTGAAGGATGTTTAAGGGAGGCGTAGCGCGAAAAAAAAGACAGGGACGAGACATAATGAATCTTTGCAGTTTTTAGATCCAAGACTGCATTTTAACATGACAAGCCACATTTGTTGGGCCTATATGCCACGCTCGAAAAAAGCACCGTTACCTTTTCATTCCTCACATTCAAAACTTGTCAAACGTGTCATTGCTTCTCTGTCTTTTAGATCCGCGCTTTCCAAGTCGTGTCCCCACGAAGTGGAGTTGAGTTTTGATCTGCAGGCCACACGCCTCAGGAATGCAGGCTACCCTGCGTCGTTGCTCACTGCTGTTGTTGAGGGTTTGCTTAAGAAGTTGCGAAACCAAAAAAGGAAACCTGATTCGGCAATGAATAGAACATGAGAAAAAGGAAAAGAAATACGAGGTGGTACCCTACATTCACCCCGTATCTCATAACTTGAAAAGATGGTTTATGGTTTTATGGGGTTTAACGTCCCAAAGCGACTGAGGCTATGAGAGACGCCGTAGTGAAGGGCTCTGGAAATTTCGACCACCTGGGGTTCTTTAACGTGCACTTACATCGCACAGTACACGGGCCCCTAGAATTTCTCCTCCAAAGAAATTCCAGCCGCCGCGGCCGGGATCGAACCCGCGTCTTTTGGGACAGCAGCCGAGCACCATAGCCACTGAGCCACCGCGGCGGCAACTTGAAAAGAATAGCGGGAAAGTTTCGTGTGGACGTCATCTTCATGGCTCCTCGCAATTTGTCGAGCCTTTGTGCACTTTCAAGTCGAAGCCAGAAGAAACCGGCTTGCAGTGTTAATCATGTAACTAAGTTTGTTGAGTGCAAAGTAGGTGTCGTGTACGAGATCCCTTAAAGCTGTGGCCGTGTTTATATAGGGCAAAACGGTCGTTGCCTCAATGAACGCCTAAGAGAACATGCCAGGTCCCTCATTTCAGACAAAAGTAAGAATCTGCCTAAGCATTGCTCAAGTTGCGGTTGTCATCCGCTTTTCGAGAAAACTAAAGTTTTCGGTCACTCTAAAGAACAGCTAGCAAGGGAGGTTCTTGAGGCTTCATTCATTCATAAGCTGGGAAGTGATAAGTGCATCAGTGAAACGTCGGTAGTTCTGCTTCGAAAGGAATCCATCTTTATCAATTTTAAGTAGTCGAATTCGCGTTACCGCTCGAAGGTTTGGCACGGGGCTGTCCAGCTCTTGTCATGGTGATAAGGTCGTGTTCGAGTCGTGCTAGGTCAGGTTTATCTTTCCGCTTCATCTAATCAGTTGTTGATGGGCATGCGTGTTTGGTTCCTCGAGCTCGGGAATTCGCTTCATATTTTTCAGTTGTAAGTTAGCGCTGGTCCTGTGTATTGTGTCTCTCTCGTCCCTGTCTTTTTTTTTTCACGCTACGCCTCCCTTAAACATGCTTTACCAACTGGCTCCGAACATCACTTTGCTCAATGAAAAAGAGTGACAGTCAGCGGCGCCCGAAGACGAGTCAGCGATATGTGGTGGAGCCAGGCGAAAACGATCGAACATGACTTCTGGGGACCACAACCACGCAGATTCCTTCGAGCTTCTGTGGGTGCCGAACACGCCTTTTTAGGCAAATGTGTGTTATCTGCAGTCGTTTGGTAATCGCTTAAGCCTACTTGACCGAAATTTCGCACACCGTAAAAAGGTTGTTTTTTCATAGTACACCCCCGTATTATGCTACCCACAAAACATTAAGTTTCAGTTTCAAGCAGTTAAGGTGCTAACGGCACGAAAAAATCCGAGTTTTCAAAACCGAAACTTGAAAAACGGGCGCCATTGCTGCCCGCCGGAGGTGACGCAAGTTTGAGACAGGAGTCCGGACAGCTTCGGAGCGTCTGCTCGTTGCGGCTCGTCCAAAGCGCTGGTACCGGTAGCGCGTGCAGCCCTTTGCGCAATAACTACTGGTTATATATGAAAATACACCTCTTAAATGGGACGAAACGCCCCAGAAAAAGTTTTAAACGTATTTTGTTTGCTGTAGTAGACTAAAAACTCCTCGCTCAACCTCAGCAAAGATGATAGCACCGCAATTCTAGTGAGCGTTCTGTGCCTGGCAGTATTCGATTACAACCTTTGCAAAGTTCGGACATCGCGAAGGAAGGAGGCATATTTAAATGGAGAGCTTGTGTAGGCGCTGTTGATATTTTCCATTCCGCAAATTGCCTATTCCCGGGTTAAAGTGACTCATTTAGAATTGTTAAGTCGGGTTTAGCGGGAATGGCCTTTCGACGGAATGCCACTAGACGCAACCGCAATTAATCGACTCCCACGGGATAGCAAATGTGATTCAAAAGTACATTTAGGCACAAACACATTTAAAAAAAAAATGTTGAACGCAGCGTACAGTGATTGGCATCCCCTCATTGTGAAGTGACGATTAAATCTCACCGAAAACTTGCCGATAAACTTAGCAAAAAACTTTACGCGCCGTGCCTCTTTCATGAAGGATTAGTCAGCTGTTGGGCTCCTTGAGTGCTTTTCCATTGTCGGACGCAACTAAAGAACGCAGCGGGTTTGGCCCGTCAAAGGGACCCGTCCCATCCAATAGCGTCGGCTCATTCTCATAACCTTGCTAGTGTGACAAAGCAGGGAGTGGTAGAGGAAAGGGATGACCCATCCCTTTATGGTCGGGCATAGACCGCTGTCTCCATTGTGGCGCCTCTCACTGCATTGTCACGCAAGCAGGGTCATAAGAATCTGCTGACGGTATTATACTGGAAGTGGACCCTCTGACAGGGAAAAGCCGTAAGTTCGTAAGCTGTATCTGACACATAGTTTCCGGCAGCCGTAGGCAAACAAACTTTTGTCCTCCCACCCTCTCTTCCGGTGCCACGCCTGGTTTAGAGTTACCACTTTATTCCTTATCACATATCCCCCACACCAGTCAGGAGGTGCGGAGTGCCAGTGTCACAAACCTATTCTTCTTTACCAGAGATTATTCCAAGAATGTCACAATGAATGCCCCTATTCCGAGTTTTGCCCAAAGGAGATAAGAAAAAAACGAGCTTGTAAGGGAAGGATTTCTTTTTCCTGGAATTCTTGAGACCTGCACAATACACGTGGGCCATTTTCATATCCACAGAGATTGTGGATGAGTCATTCCCATCAGTTAACCAATGAGCTTCCTGGCTTTACGTTCTTTGACTTCTACAACGTTCTCCGAGAAGGGGTTACTCATAGGAATGCGCGGTTTTGAAGTCCGGCGGCATAAAAAGGTGACCATGGCAGTCGTCGGCGCCAGTCGTTAGAAGTCGCTCGCTGAACAACTACCGAAGTTGACAGTTGACAGCCGTGCTGTGCGGACGTGCGTTTTTGGTGCTCTTCGGATCACGCGTGGAGACCGGGACCGGACAGACTGCGAGAGCGTCTGCGTAAAATAGATGAGTACTTTCCTTTAATAGTTTTAAAAGTGCGTTTAGTTTTTTAGGCTGTTAGGGGAAGTGCAGGTTAAGGAATAGAATTTAGGTCAGTGACCTAATTTCGGCCGGGACTATTTGGCCGACAGTTGTCTCAGTGTTTTTTTTTTGTGTGTGCGTTAACTTTTAGAGAGATAGCTATTTTTTTCCAAGTGATTGATCGGCATTTGCGGTAGCCAGACTTTTATTTGATTTTGCACGTGTTTTCAAGTGTTTTCGTCTTGAGCGTGTAGATATCTGGGCATTTGGTGCAAGCAATAATCGAGTGTTGCTACGATGGTTAAGTTACTGAAGGTTAGATGTATGGAGTGTGAGGAATCGGTGAATTTAAAAGAAACGCGGTTCGATTCAGTGGAGGAGGCCGAAGGCGCAGATTTTATGTGCAAATTCTGCGTATTAGGTGCACGCCTGGACAGGGCTGAACAGGCGAACAGCGAACTAGTGCTAAGGATGGATGCTCTAGAAACAGAGTTACAGATAGAGAGGGCAGAGAAGCGTAAGCTTCAAGTACAGCTATCTCAGATCGAGTCAAAAACGGCTGACACCGCCATTGGAAGCCACAATGGCGGGCATTCCAGCGCCAGCCACGTGGATGGGGCTTGCACTGGCATGGACAGCGAGGGGCCAGTAGGTCAGACATGTTCAGGCAGGAACAGCTATGCACAGGTGGCAGCTGGGAATTCGAGAGGCGGTACTGAGAAGGGGTCCGGGCTACTTCCAGGAAATGAGGGCACAGTCGCTGATAAGAGGCAGCGAGATCCGAAGTTAGGAGGGAGTGGCAGAGTACCCTAGTGCTTATCGCTGGTGACTCAAACATGGGGCGCTGCAAAAGAGCTATTCTGGACCGGGTGAAGGGTGATAGGCGGGTAGCAGTCGGGGTGTTTCCAGGAAAGACAATGGACGATGTCCTGACAGCGACTAAAAGTGAACTTTCCGAGAAGGCTGCAAGGCGTAACTTGGTAGTGGTAGCGGCGGGGCTAAATGATGTCCTGAATGGTAACGCCGCACAAGTAGGGAAAACATTAGCTGAGGGAGTTGACGGTATAAGGGCGATAGCACAGCAAGCGCAGATCGTGGTGTGTACAGTGCCTGAGGTACAGGGAAGGAATGCAGAGGTTGCTAAAGACGTTGTGAATCTTAATCGCGAGATAAGGCAGTTAGGCCTCGAGAAAGGCTTTGAGGTGGTAGAAATAAACAAGGAAGTGCACAGGGCAGGTTCGGGCAGAGACTTTGGACGAGATGGCATCCATTTCAGTGGAAGGGTAGGAGAAGAGATAGGCAGGCGCCTGGGAGGCCGAGCGGTAGCTTTTTTAGGGGGTCCACGGTGGCTCAGGGCGTAGGGGTAGGTAGAAGCGATGTAAATGTAACAATGGCGGCTGATCCCAACAAAATGGCCACTAGGAGGCCCAGAAAGAAAACTACGAAAAAGAAATTTAACGCCAGGATCAGTTACATAAACATGCAAGGGGGTAGAAAGAGAGCGAAATGGCTAGAAATAGAACAGCAGTTAAAGGACGAAGCAGTAGGTGTGTACGCTCTATGCGAGACACATCTGAGGGATCTAGAAGATCCACCTTTCATCGATGGCTATGTCTGGGAAGGGTGCAACAGAACAACAACGGAGAAGAAGGGAGGAGGAGTAGGTATGCTGATACATCAAGGAACAAATTGGCGAAGAATAAAATCAACTTGCAAAGAACATGTCTGGGTATCAGGTACAATTGCTGGCAAAAGGACATGGCTAGGGGTAGTTTATTTAGGGACCGGGGACAAATGCAGGCAAGAAAACAAGGATCTAGTTAAGTGCCTCAATGACGATATAAAGCAGATTGGAGACGGTGTCGATATTATTTTGCTTGGAGACATGAACGGCCACATCGAGGATCTGGATGGATACACAGATTGTAACGGGAAGTTAATGCTAGACTTGTGTGAGCGGCACAACTTAGTTATTGTCAATAGAGAAACTAAATGTGAGGGACAAATCACGTGGGAATCCCGTAACAGGCAAACAACCATTGACTACTGTCTAATGTCGCAGGGCATCTATAGCAAGCTCGCAATAATGGAAATAGACGAAGAGGGGAAGGACAGCCTAGGAAGTGATCATAAACGTATTAGTCTACAGTTGGGAGCCCTAGTCAAAAGAGAAATGCAACGAAGTCCAAAAGACAACGCAAAATTAAATGATGAACAAATAGCGCTAATATCAGCCGATATAGAAGAAATAATTGAGAAACGCCACATGGAAAATTGGGATATAATCAGTTGGAACTGCTCATCGCTACAAAAATGAAACAAGTGAAAGGAGTTAACCGCTGGAGAGGAAAGAGGAAGCCACGAAGCTGGTGGAATATGGAAATTAAGGAGGCCATCGAACAACGACGGGTGGCTTCAAGGGAACACAGAGAAGCAAAGAGGGCGCAGTTATCTGTAGAGGAAATAGGAAAAAAAATGGGAATCTTATCGACAAAAGAAACAGCAAGTTCAGGTCCTAGTCCAGGCTAAAATAAAGCAGTCCTCTGATAAATGGCTGGCTGAAGTTCGCGAGGCAAATAAAGGGGGGCCAAGAAAATTCTGGAACCATATAAGCTGGTTGGGAAAAACAAATCAAAGAAAGCAGGAACAGATTATAGATGCTGAGGGAAAATGTTTGGAGGGAGACGATGCTGTGGACTACATTACGTCATTTATAGCTGCGTCTTTTAGCGACGCCAATGGGGTAATCTCCCCAAGTGAGGCGGCAACACAGGACAGCACAAAAGAGAACAGCTTAGAACTGACTAGTCTTAACTGGGAAAAGGCGGAAGCGAATATTCCTAAAACCACATCCGCAGGGATAGACGAAATTCCAATTAAGCTGATTAATGAACTTGGCCCAAGAAGCAAGGACGCGCTGATAAAAGCATTGGAGGCAGTCATAACAAATCAGCAAATTCCGCACAGCTGGAGACAGAGTAAAATGAATTTGATTTATAAAGGGAAAGGAGATAAGATGAACATAAAATCCTTCCGTCCGATTACGATAACATCTGTTATGTACAGGCTGGCAATGCAGGCGGTGAACTTAAAAATGCAGTCATGGGTAGAAGGGAATAGGATACTCGGAGAACTTCAGAATGGGTTCAGAAGGGGTAGGCGGTTAGATGATAGCCTGTTCGTGCTTACCCAATGCATAGAAATAGCTAAGGCGGAAAATAGACCTCTGTTTATAGCCTTTCTAGACATAAGCGGTGCATACGATAACGTGAACAGGGAACTCCTGTGGAGCATATTGAAAGATTTAGGTATTGGTGATGAGGTAATTGATTTTCTACAGGAAATCTACCGAGATAATGAAGTTGAAATTACATGGGAAGGGAAAAAAAGTACCACAACTCTAGGGGTGCACAAAGGATTAAGGCAAGGTTGCCCTCTATCACCGCTGCTGTTCATGCTTTACGTGATAAATATGGAAAGAAGGCTAGAAGAAAGTAATCTGGGTTATAATCTATCGTACAGATTAGGCGGAAATGTACTTGAGCAGCGACTCCCGGGTTTAATGTATGCGGACGATATTGTACTGTTAGCAGATAGCCAGGAAGATTTATAAACTTTGGTTAATTGCTGTGGAGACGAAGGAGACGCTCTAGGATTCAGTTTTAGTGCAACTAAATCAGGTGTGATGATTTTTAACGATACAACTGATCAGGTGCTTACAATACAAGGCCACGAAATACCCAAAGTGGCCGAATACAAATACCTCGGGATATGGCTAAACGAAGGGCAGATATACACGGAAAAGCATGAACAGGCTCTTAGGGCAAAAGGACGAAGAGACGCCGGGATAATGAAACATAGGGCATTATGGGGGTACAACAAATATGAAGTACTAAGAGGTATTTGGAAAGGAATAATGGTGCCGGGACTTACTTTCGGCAATGCGGTTCTGTGCTTAAGGGCAGAAGTTCAGTCGAGATTAGACGTAAATCAGAGAGCTGTTGGAAGATTAGCACTAGGTGCCCACGGCAAAACCACAAACGAGGCAGTACAAGGGGATATGGGCTGGGCATCGTTTGAGGCACGGGAAGCTAAGAGTAAAATACTATATGAAGAACGCCTGAGGAAATTGGACGATAACAGATGGGCAGCTAAGGTATTTAAATATTTATACAGAAAGAACGTTGACTCACAGTGGCGGAAAAGAACTAGAAAACTAACCAGTAAGTATGCCGGTCATGAGGACGGAGAAAGAAAGAGCATTAAACGACAGGTTAAATACGCGGAAGTTAAAAATTGGATGAATTCAATGGAAAAGAAACATAGTGTAGAACTATATCGATTCTGGAAAAGGCAGATCAGGAAAGAATTTTTCTATGATAACTCAAGAGGCAGTGCCCTACTTTTTGAAGCTAGATCAGGGTGTCTTAGAACGCGCAGCTACAAAAAGAAATTTAACGAAGAAGATGACACATGTGCAGTGTGTGGTAGATCTGTGGAAACAATTGAACACCTCATAATCAAATGTGATGGTATCCATCCGGATGTCGATGCAGGCACAGTCACTCTTTCTGAGGCCCTAGGGTTTAAAGATAACAATGGTCATGTAAATAAATCTGCAGTGGAAGTCAGCAAAAAGCGATTGGAGGATTGGTGGTTGAAAAGCAGAGATGTGGCATAAGGTTAGAATAGTAGGAAACCGTAGGCAAAGTTGATGGAGAATCTTAATGAGAATTGCCAACACAGTAAACAAAAAAAAAAATAATAAAGAAAAGCTGAGCATGGTGGCAATTGCCACCACCCCGTTTCAAAGGGGGCGCTCCTATCCATCCATCCATCCATCCATCCGGTACGGAGGCCTTTAGGTAAGTAATACTAAAGCCCCGAGACTACAGCTCCAACGTGGATTTCCTGCGCATCTGCTCGAGTGAGTAGCGCTAAAATTTCCGCCCGTTTATGCGAAGGGCCCTGCATACAAAGGGTGTTTCACCTAAGACTTTACAAAATTTTTAAAAATTGTTTTGTGAGTTAGAAGGGCCCCTTTTTAGGCATAGCATTGTCAGCGGTGCAGTACATCAGAATACCGCTAAGGCGTGTAAACTAGCGGGCTGGTTAACTAATATTAAGTGTTTAACTTTCTAAATATTGCTGTTAGGCTCTTTAATCCTTGATAGGCGTGTAGCCCACTACATGTAATATTCGCATAAGTTTCTAGAATTTCAAAAACGCGCGGCGCTATGGCCCAACAATTTTTTTCTATTTGGACGAGCTGCGTGCACTGGAGAGGTTGCTTCTCCTGCAAGCTTCTCGGAAGCGTGTGCGTTCTAGCGCGTTGCCGCCAGAATTTCTTGGGTCACCACGCCGAAAGTGAGCGCGTTTTCGAAATCAAAAAAAAAAAACTGATATGGATATATACTGGTGAACAGCGCAAAAAAGCGCTTGTCTTTTTGTTGTCCCGCCTTTTTTGCGCTGTTCACCAGTATGAATGCATACCAACTCGCCCAGATCTCAGCCTTACTTGATATGGATATTACTTACGATGGGCTAAGCGCCTCTCAATATATATGGAGCCTAACAGCAATAGTTTTAAAGTTTATTCAATATTAGATAACCAGCCTGCTCGTTGCAACGTCGTAGCTGTATTGAGATGTACACTACCTCCCACAATTCTATGCCTCCCCAAAAAACGCGCTTGTGGCTAAACAAACCTAGTTTTAAAAATCATGTCAAGTCTTAGGTTACAGACCCTGTATAATTCTTTTGCGGTGGGTGCCAGTATATAGTATATGACTGTGGTCTTCGTTTTTGGAGTTACGCCGTAGGGTGTAAAGTGTGCAGGGACATTTTCATACGTCTTTACAAACGGCTAAAAAAACAATTTAAGAGGTGTGGCTAGCGACGACAACCCGCATTGTCATTATGAACGGAAGCACATTGAAGTGAAAATGGCTAGCTTCACAGTAAACGCTCCGGTTCACGCAGCTATTCGTCATATGACGAAAAAACAAGTTTGTGAGGCTTCTATACCTTTTTTCTTTTTCTGCCGACATTGCGCATTTGTAGAGAAATCGTATCCACATATATAGTTTTTACGCGTATGACACTAGTTTTACGTGTGCGTGTATCAAACTATACATATCAACAAATGTGCAGTTTTTACGTTGCATACAATGAAGCTCTTTCTAAAAGCACGCTCGATTGAATGAGGAGAAAGTATGTACTAAATGAATAAACATATATAGGTCCGTAAATTGGTCAAGTCGCCGTTTGTTCAAACAGTATGTAGCAAGCCTGTTTGCGCGATAAAAATTATGCTACTGTGCATATCACTTTGTTCGCTTGTGCGTGGACTCATTAAATTCTCATTAATTTTCTCTTTCCAGTGGATACTGAAGACACGGGGGCATTCGACAGGACCGAGACTGCCGAGGTCCAAGTGCCTCCCAGTTACGTCGACTGGCTGGCAACAGCCGGCGACCACACGGTCCTTGGTGAACCACGGGCATCCACTCCAGACTCAGTCAGCGAAGACCTGGAGTCGTCCACATGCCCATCACCCTCGGTGGAGACGTCTGTACTGGCTTACCGTAGTTCCAACGTCACAACATCCCTACGCCCTGGTTCGACGGCCAGCACCGGCACTTTGCCTCCTATCAGCCCCGTGCCCTGGAAGTCGGGATGCACGCCGCCGCCAGAATGGCTGCCACGAGAGTGCCGCGAGCCTGCCAGGCTGTGCAGAGCGACCGACGGATGCGCACGGGAGGCTCGCAACTTTTGGCAGCCGTCGCCGATGCTCCGTTACTACATCTGGGAGCAGCAACAAGACCCAGGACCCATGACGCAACTGCGAGGAGTAGAGCGATGGCTACAAGATCGGGAGCACAACGATGGTGTCGAACATATCATGCCCAGCTGAGCCCCAAATGGCCTTGGTGTTTAGGTAAGCTAAGAAAACCAATGCTATTTATGTTGTAAAAACATATTACGAGTTAGCATGTCGACTCTCAGATATACTGTATTTAAATGAGAATGACATTTATAATCGGAGGTGTGCATGTTTTCACAGTCGGTTCATTCAGCCTCGGGTTTCATTCAGTGTAAACCAACTCACAGGCCAAGGACAAGTACATAGCCGAGCGTCTTGCTGCAACAATTTTTTTATTTGTTCAGTCGCTTGTCGTTACGTCAGGGCACAAGATTTTCTCTTTTTTTGGCTGCAGTAACCTTTCACAAGCATTTTTGAGTTATTTCGCTGCAGAGCTCTTTCTTTGAGCAACAAGGCTTGCCTTCTTTCTTTCTGGCCTAGAGTTTCAAATCGAGGATGTCATACGAAATCCCTTTGCAGCTTTACCAAGTGACTCAAACTAAATCGTGTTCTTTTTGCGCCCACAGAATTCACGCTGCTGCGTGTTGGCGAAGATTCGACGTTCTCACTGGACCAGTTCCTGCACTGCTACCCGTCTACAACGTACCACGAGCAAGCTCCCGAATGCTGTCATATTTGTATCGGCAACTAACAAGCCAGCAGCGATTAACGTCACGCTTTGTACAGAGCGCGGAATAAAGCTGTCTATCTTTTCACCACTTCCTATTTGAGCGATTGTGTCTATTCTCAACTCGCACGAACAGTGTCGCCGCCGCGCGGCCACCACTGGTAGCGTCCGGCGCAACCTCTCTAATGTCTGTTCTGTCAGCTAGTTCAGTGCAGCAGTAAGTTTAGCGTATTTTGCCTTCTAGATTGCTTTTTTTCTCTCTGCCAAGGTACCAGCTTAATATAATACACGTCTGCTCGTGTCACGCGCACGGTACAGACTGCAAAGATGAACGCAATAGCGTTGTCTGTCTGTCACAGTGCTCGAACTCGGCGATTAAAAGTGATATAAACGTGCGCATATTTTGTCGAGATCCTGCAGAAAATAAAGGCTGTGTTCTCGTCGCCTACATAGTTTGAGCGAAAACAATAGTTTAGTACTCTGAAACACACAAGAATTCTTTCTTCCCCCGTACTGTGCGGGAATGGAATGTCCTCAAAGCGAATATTGTAGAGGCTTCTACTGTGGAGTCATTTACGGTGTCGGTTAGGAATTCGTAACAATTTTGCAGCATCCAACATTTCCTTTTTTTTCTTTTTTCTTTCCCCGGTGCTCATTTTCACGCGAGGCGTGGTCTAATATTGTATAATGTTGTTTCTTTTCGTCGTTCATTTTTTCGGTATTGTGTGCTGAGTTGCGTGTACCTCAAGGAGGTTTTCTTTTTCTGAAAGTGTATTTTACACCCACTCCTGCTTAAGGCTTTGCAATAAAGCCAGCAGTCTTCTGTAAATAAATAAATAAATAAATCTTGCAAATTCAAAACAGCGGTAATATATGAGGGTGGCCAAGAAGCAGAACGGCACGACTGTAGTCGGTTACAACTGAAGAACGAAGCGGCTTTTCCCCTTCAAAGGACGCCCTTCCAGCCCGTGACCCACATGGGCGTTACAGTCGTATACAACTTAAGAACAATTGATTTTCCCTGTCAAAGGATCCACTTCCAGCTGATTAATGCCTTAGGCCAATTCTCATGACTCTGCTAGTGTAACAAAGCAGGGAATAGTAGATTAAAGGGGATTATCCCTTCCCACTGTGGTCAGGGACATTCCTCCCTCTCCATTGTGACGTCGCTCCCTGCATTGTCACGCTAGCAGGGTGATCAGAATCAGCCAAAGGCCTTGGCAGCTGGAAGGGCTTCCTTTGACAGGGAAAAGCCGCTGAGTTCTTAAAGATCTGAGCTCGCCTTTTTACCGCGGGAACTCAATCTACAGGTTCCGAGCATCCTTAGAAACTTCGAATTATTGCCCTGTGCGGCCGATTTCCCTACTTTGAATCGGATTAAACGTCTTTGTTCCCGCTTTTTTTTATGCGAAGCATATTACTAGAGCTACACTACAGCCCGTCGAGCGCGGCGGTGGAAATACCATTGACATTTAGCGTGACCACGTGACAACATGACGTCACAGCAGAGGAGAGATGGGCTGCCGGCTCGCGCGGTCGGCCGCGGCGGTGGAGGCTCCACATCAGAGGCGCGGCAGCTGACCACGTGACAACATGACGTCACAGCAGAGGAGAGATGGGCTGCCGGCTCGCGCGGTCGGCCGCGGCGGTGGAGGCTCCACATCAGAGGCGCGGCAGCTGACCACGTGACGCTACAGCAGCGGTATAAAGCTGAGCATGCCTCGCTCTCCGGGCGCTTACGAGGCGGCCAGGTGTTGGGATGCCGCCTCGAAGCAGGGCTGATATTAACGAGCAGCGAAAGCTACAGCGTGCCACGGAGACCGATGAAGAGCGGGATGAACGTCTGGCTAAGCGGCGTGCTGCTGCTTGGGGTACATCAATACAATCTATAGGGAATGGTGGCGGTGGTGGAGTAACTAAGGGTGTTTCCAATGTACTTTCCATGGGTGCCAAGAATGCTGTTGTAGCCGGTGCTGGGGCAGCGGTTTTACACTCTGCATTGAATTCACCGATGATCCCGTATATAGCTGCCACGGCAATCCTTGCTACAATTCTAATGGTTGTATTAAAATGACCAAGTATTCAACCAAGGAAAGCCATGTATTACCAAGCCTAGCAATCAATATGCTTCGCATCTGACTAGGCTTAACCTTAGCTAAGCGTCAGCCATTTTTTAACTCTCTGCTGACGGTAGGAGGAGTCAACCAACGCGTGGAGTGGCTTTCAGCCAGTTCTGTGTCAGCTTGCCGCTCTGCTACTGGCGGAGTGATATGTAGCGATCGGTGAAAGCAGAGTCCACTCTAATATTTAGTTCCATGGGCCTAATTTGCAGCTATATAGTCTCTGAGTGGATGTATGTATTCATGGAAACCTAAAAAAAAACAAAATAAAAGCAAAAGTGAAGCAGCCTCGCGACTGCCTGAAAGACAATCCACGCATCAATTGACTCCTCCTACCTTCAGCGGTGAGTTCAAAAAATAGGCGGGAGCCGGGACGTCTAATCCGATATAAATGAGGAAAACCGGCCTCACAGGACAATAATTGGGCTTGTCTAAGAATGCTCGGAACGTGTAGATAGGTTCCTGCGGTAAAAATAGGAGTTCAAATTCCTATTTAGTGCACCTTTAAGTTGTATACGACTATAGGAACCGGGCGGCCGTTGTATGGCACCACCGTCGCCTCAGCGGAACAGCGCCGCCCGTGGCAAAACATTCGTCAGAGGAATGAGGAGGGAGCGGCGTAGCAGATTGCGCTCGTTGAGAATGGCTCTACCCGTCGTTCTGCGGTGTGGCTTTCAAAGCTGAAATAATCGCACGCAGTTTTTTCGATCAGGCTATCTCGAAAAATGGAAGAGCCTTCACGAGGCAAGCCATGCGTACGACCAGCGCGAGTGTCAAGGTGTGGTCACGGCACTTATTTGGTAAGTGCATACCACAGACAAAGTTGAATGCACCAAGCTAGGAAATGGAGCTGGAAGTAAGCGCATTTCATTCTTCCTGGTAACCGTTGGAATACACAAAACGGCTTTTACATGCCGTATTACTGCCTGTATGCAGTTGGACGCATCAAGGAACATAACTGCAGCAAAATGCTCCTCCATAGCCGGCGTATACATACAGACGACCAATGCAAACATGGTGCGGAGCTCGCATTCGCCGTTGATACAGAAGAAATGGCGTCGTGCACGAGCGCCAGTCAAAGTTGGGGGGCGCCTTCTAAGAATATTTACCCGAAATCTAAAAGGCTCTGATAATCGGACGATGGTACGTAGCCTCATTATTTACGGAAATCGAGACGAGTTTAAGGGTAATACGAGGGTGTTACTTCTATTTATTTATTTTTATTTGTATTCCATTTTTGAAAGTTTATTTTATTATTTTTCTCTCTTTCAGTCAGTGCAGAATTGTAACATTACATGCGTTGCATTCAATTTGCCCATAAAGCCATCGACCCGTCTGCGATCTCCAGCTAACAGGTCCCCTGTCGTCGCGCCGTCCAGTCTGTCAGCCTATACCCTCTTACTACCCCGTTAAAAGCTCCTCTTTCCAGCAGTTAACCGCCTGTGTCTTGGACACTCCCCCGTAGTGGGTATGTGCCCTTTTATGTGAGACCGCCGCGGTGGCTCAGTGGTTATGGCACTCGGCTGCTGACCCAAAAGACGCTAGTTCGAACCCTTTTACCCTTTTATTGGTCGTCTAAAAAAAGGTAAAAAAAAACAGAAAAGAAAGAGAGAGGATGCCTGCACCAGCAATGCTTTGCCAGGCTTAACGCCAATTCAAAATAAATGAAAAAGAACTAAATGTTCTAAAGAAGAAAAAAAACATAAGCGAAAAACAGAGCATTTAAAAAACAACTCAAAAGAAAACAAAAAACAAAAGGCTCATCACGATAAAAGTTAGTCGCAGGCAGATAGCCAAAACACAACGTGCAGTCCACGGAATAAATAATAGTAATAAAAAAACAGAAAACCCAAATCACTGCAAAGTCATGGTCACAGTAACAGTCTAAGAAAACACTGAGTGCCGGCCACAAAATAAAAATCAGAAAAATAAAAACATAATCAAGACAAAACTGAAGTCACAGTCAAGACACAGTCACACAGTCAAGGACGCAGGCGCAGTCACACCACGACGAAACCGCCTATGCTCAATGACGGAGCACGGGGCTCCGCTCTGTGCAATGCTTGGGGAAGAGAAATTAGAGGAAAAAGAGAAATCAGCGTGAATAATTTGGAATTGTACTACTTATGAGGTAAACCATTTGAAGGAGAAGAGCACGAGCAGCAGGGTCTCGGAGAAGGGAGGGGTAAGCAGATGCTGTGATGTCCGATGAGCAAAGAGATTTTAAACGAGAAGCTAAAGAAGCAGTAACGGAACAGTCCCGGAAATAATGACGGAGATTTTCACATAACAATCCCCAGGAACGAGATGAAGCCGGAGACAGGCCAAATCTTTTAAAATAGAACGGAAATCTGCCATGCCCAGTAAGTAAAGTAATTAGAGGATTCATGGGTAAACGAATGGGGGGAATGTTAGGTGCATAAGAGACCGAATTGAATAATTCAGTGTCACCATTATTCTGAGTTCGAACCCGGACGCCGCGGTCGAAATTCTTGAGGCCCGTGTACTGTCCGATGTCATGGCACGTTGAAGAACCCCAGGTGGTTGAAGTTTCCGGCGCCCTGCGGCGTCCCTCATAGCCCGAGTCACTCTGGGATGTTAGACCACAATAAAACAAATAAACCAGTTTATTTGAGGCCAACCAACGACAACAGCCACCGGAATGCGTTTCTAGAATAAACTCTGCTGTAGAGTAAACAATCGCTTTGTGCGGAAAGGCAGTGCTTTTTGGCTGGATTGGAGGAAAAAATCGGCGTGCCAAACTTCTCTTGCTGTTCCTTGAACGAAAATTCCAAGGGTGCTTTCAATTATGCTTAGGTGTAGTAATGCGAACGCATCTCTTTTTCTGGTGCCGGTTATGTTGCCGCGTGTTCGATATTTTATGCCTTTGCCGTTTCTAAGTCTTGTCCCCGCTCTATCTTCGGTTCTACCGCATCCAAAGGTGTGGGTCCCGTTGCTAGAACACCTAGTAATTAATTTGTCAATTTATATAATTAATTGACTAATTCATTAATTAAATCAGCAGATCGATTAAATTGCGGACCAATGTAAAAATTCACAAATTGGCTAATTAATTTGGTGAGTAAGTTACCCAGTTGATTAACCATATTTGTGTCCTAACTGAATGTAATGCAACTATATTGTTTATTTAAATAAATAATATTAACAAATTCACAGGTTCCATTAAACTAAACCTTAATTTCCTAATTGATTATTTCAGCTATTTAATTACTTCGCCAATTAATTATGTACTCCTTTAACTGACCATTTTGGTAACTTAAATATTCATGCATGCTAATTAAATATTCATTCAATCAACTATTTTATTAATTAACCCGATAATGGATGATTGACATTGCGTGCGGACGTGTCGTTTCTTTGTTTCCTTGTCAGCCCCTTTGATTGCGCGGATTTAAACTTTCAGGGCACACGAGTACAGGGCGTCAGCCCTGCGTAATTGCCTTGAGTCGACGCTCAGATGCGGCTCCTCGTCCGTCGTTGTTGGCCGCTGGTGGAGTGGCACAAACCCACGAGGGATTAGCCACGGTGAGCCCGGCGCAGGTGGCTGGCTGAGCTTGCTCGTCCTCTGCGAAGCGCACACTGATATGCGCACTTCTCGGCACATGTGTGAGCAGCGGCGCATGTGCACACGCGGCACTCCAATTTGAGGGAAGCGCTGTTGTCACTGACCGCTATCCGAGCTTCGATCCCAGAATCTAGGCAAAGAAATCCCGCGACCATCTTCCATTGCTCCACTCGTTTTCTCGAGCGGCTCGAGCAGCGCTAACAAGCGCAATTGGCCAATCGAAGTGACGTACGTTTACGACGTAGTTTCGTGTGGCTATCCCGCCCGGACGAATCTCCGATGCACGCGGATTCATATCGGCAGTGCTGAACGCGAAGAAAACATGCCTGCGAAGCAAGAGTTCGTCTGCTACGTGCACCTCAAGCATGGCGGCCGGCGGCGGCGCACAGCAGTGTCGCAACGCGGCTATGCGCCAGGGCATACCACCTATGTCCACCTGTGGGTTTTAAGGCGGTTTCTTTAAAGTTTTTCTGAATGGCAAACTGGGCCATTTCGTCAAAAACGACTTGGGGCAAAACAACGAACCCGCTTTTTTATCCGGAAGCAAAAGGGAAAGCTCGTACTGACGGAAGTGATTTGCAATATCACGCAGTACCGGCAGGTTGTCTTTCTGTCCACCGAGGCTCTTTTGAAGCATGTCGACGCCTTCAGCATGGCACCAAGCTTTGTCGTCGCTGTCTACCTTTGCTGGGATCCTGCGGACCGAAGCCAACCACACGTGCTTGTCGACCGCTGTCTTAAGAGCGAACTTGGGTCCACGTTCCAGGACTCGCTGAATGGAAGGGGGGACCGAAGCATCCCCTAAGAAGGTTACCGGGATACGGGGGGATCCGGGATCCAGTCTCAATACGGGGGTGATTGAGACTGGAGTCCGGACAGGTTCGGAGCTTCTGCTCGTTGCGGCTCGTGCAAAGCTCTGGTACCGGTAGCGCGTGCAGCACTTTCCGCAATAAATACTGGTTATATATGAAAACACACATCTTAAATCGGGCGAAACGCCCCAGAAAAAGTTTGAAACGTATTTTGTTTCCTGTAGTAGACTAAAAACTCCTCGCTCAACCTCAGCGAAGATGATCCCACCGCAATGCTAGTGAGCGTTCTGTGGCTGGCAGTATTCGATTACACCTTTTGCAAAGTTCGGACATCACGAATAAAGGAGGCATATTTAAATGGAGAGCTTGTGTAGGCGCCGTTGTTATTTTCCTTCCCGCAAATTGCCTATTCTAGGGTTAAAGTGACTCATTTAGAATTGTCAAGTCGGGTTTAGCGATAATGGCATTTCGACGGAATGCCTTTAGACGCAACCGCAATTCATCGACTTCCACGGGATAGCAAATGTGATGGTAAAGTACATTTAGGCGCAAACACATTTAAAAAAAAATGTTGAACGCAGCGTACAGTGATTGCCATCCCCTCATTGTGAAGTGACGATTAAAACTCACCGAAAACTTGCCGATGAACTTAGCAAAAAACTCTACGCGGCGTGCCTCTTTCATGAAGGATTAGTCAGCTGTACGGCTCCTTGAGTGCTTTTCCATTGTCGGACACAACTAAAGAACGCAGCCGCATTGGCCCGTCAAAGGGACCCGTCCCATCCAATAGCGTCGGCTCATTCTCATAACCTTGCTAGTGTGACAAAGCAGGGAGTGGTAGAGGAAAGGGATGACCCATCCCTTTATTCCTTATCATATATCCCCCACACCAGTAAGGAGGTGCGGAGTGCCAGTGTCACAAACCTATTCTTCTTTACCTGAGATTATTCCAAGAATGTCACAATGAATGCCCCTATTCCGAGTTTTGCCCAAAGGAGATAAGAAAAAAACGAGGTCGTAAGGGAAGGATTTCTTTTTCCTGGAATTCTTGAGACCTGCACAATACACGTGGGCCATTTTCATATCCACGGAGATTGTGGATGAGTCATTCCCATCAGTTAACCAATCAGCTTCCTGGCTTTACGTTCTTTGACTTCTACAACGTTCTCCGAGAAGGGGTTACTCATAGGAATGCGCGGTTTTGAAGTCCGGCGGCATAAAAAGGTGACCAAGGCAGTCGTCGGCGCCAGTCGTTAGAAGTCGCTCGCTGAACAACTACCGGTACGGAGGCCTTTAGGAAAGTAATTCTGAAGACCCGAGACTACAGCTCCAACATGGATTTCCTGCGCATCTGCTCGAGTGAGTACCGCTAAAATTTCCGCCCGTTTATGCGAAGCGCCCTGCATACACAGGGTGTTTCACCTAAGACTTTACAAAATTTTTAAAAATTTTTTGTGAGTTAGAAGGGCATAGTTTTTAGGCATAGCATTGTCAGCGGTGCAGTACATCAGAATACCGCTAAGGCGTGCAAACTAGCGGGCTGGTTAACGAATATTAAGTGTTTAACTTTCTAACTACTGCTGTTAGGCTCTTTAATTCTTGACAGGCGTGTAGCCCACTAAAAGTAATACTCGCATCCGTTTCTAGAATTTCAAAAACGCGCGGCGCTATGGCCCAACAATTTTTTCTATTTGGACGAGCTGCGTGCACTGGAGAGGTTGCTTCGCCTGCAAGCTTCTCGGAAGCGTGTGCGTTCTGGCGCGTTTTCGAAATTAAAACAAAAACTGATATGGATATTACTTACGATGGGCTACGCGCCTCTCAATATATATGGAGCCTAACAGCAACAGTTGTAAAGTTAACTATTCAATATTAGATAACCACGCTGCTCGTTGGAACGTCGTAGCTGTATTCAGATGTACTCTACCTCCGAAAATGCTATGCCTCCCCAAAAAACGCGCTTGGGCCTAAAAAACATGGTTTTAAAAATTGTGTCAAGTCTTAGGCTAAAGACCCTGTATATTCTTTTGCGGTGGGTGCCAGTATATAGTATATGACTGTGGTGTTCGTTTTTGGAGTTACGCCGTCGGGTGTAAAGTGTGCAGGGACATTTTCATACGTCTTTACAAAAGGCTAAAAAACCAATTTAAGAGGTGTGGCTAGAGACGACAACCCGCATTGTCATTATGAACAGAAGCACATTCAAATGGCTACCTTCAAAGTAAACGCTCCGGTTCACGCAGCTATTCGTCATATAAACGAAAAAAAAAGTATGTAAAGCTTCTATACGTTTTTTTTCTTTTTCTGTCGAAATTGCGCATTTGTAGAGAAATCGTATCCACATATATAGTTTTTACGCGTATAACACTAGTTTTACGTGTGCGTGTATCAAACTATACATATCAACAAATGTGCAGTTTTTACGTTGCATACAATGAAGCTCTTTCTAAAAGCACGCTCGATTGAATGAGGAGAAAGTATGTACTAAATGAATAAAACAAATATAGGTCCGTAAATTGCTCAAGTCGCCGTTTGTTCAAACAGTATGTAGCATGCCTGTTTGCGCGACAAAAATTCTGCTACTGTGCATATCACTTTGTTCGCTTGTACGTGGACTCATTAAATTGTCATTAATTTTCTCTTTCCAGTGGATACTGAACACACGGGGGCAGTCGCCAGGAGCGAGACTGCCGAGGTCCAAGAGCCTCCCAGTTACGTCGACTGGCTGGCAACAGCCGGCGACCACACGGTCTTTGGTGAACCACTAGCATCCACTCCAGACTCAGTCAGCGAAGACCTGGAGTCGTCCACATGCCCGTCACCCTCAGTGGAGACGTCTGAACTGGCTTACCGTAGTTCCAACGTCACAACATCCCTACGCCCTGGATCGACGGCCAGCACGTGCACTCTGCCTCTTATCAGCCCCCTGCCCTGGAAGTCGGGATGCACGCCGCCGCCAGAATGGCTGCCACGAGAGTGCCGCGAGCCTGCCAGGCTGTGCAGAGCGACCGACGGATGCGCACGGGAGGCTCGCAACTTTTGGCAGCCGTCGCCGATGCTCCGGTACTACATCTGGGAGCAGCAACAAGACCCAGGACCCATGACGCAACTGCGAGGAGTAGAGCGACGGCTACAAGATCGGGAGCACAACGATGGTGTCGAACGTATCATGCCCAGCTGAGCCCCAAATCGCCTTGGTGTTTAGCTAAGCTGAGAAAACTAGTGCTCTTTATGTTGTAAAAACATATTACGAGTTAGCATGTCGACTCTCAGATATACTGTATTTAAATGAGAATGACATTTATAATGGAGGTGTGCATGTTTTCACAGTCGGTTCATTCAGCCTCGGGTTTCATTCAGTGTAAACCAACTCACAGGCCAAGGACAAGTACATAGCCGAGCGTCTTGCTGCAACAATTTTTTTATTTGTTCAGTCGCTTGTCGTTACGTCAGGGCACAAGATTTTCTGTTTTTTTTTTTTTTGGCGCAGTAACCTTTCACAAGCGTTTTTCAGTTATTTCGCTGCAGCGCCCTTTCTTTGAGCAACAAGGCTTGCCTTCTTTCTTTCTGGCCTAGAGTTTCAAATCGAGGATGTCGTACGAAATCCCTTTGCAGCTTTACAAAGTGACTCAAACTAAATCGTGTTCTTTTTGCGCCCACAGAATTCACGCTGCTGCGTGTTGGCGAAGCTTCGACGTTCTCCCTGGACCAGTACCTGCACCGCTACCCGTCTGCAACTTACCACGTGCAAGCTCCCCTCATGCTGTCATATTTGTATCGGCAACTAACAAGCCAGCAGCGATTAACGTCATGCTTTGTACAGAGCGCGGAATAAAGCTTTCTATCTTTTCACCACTTTTTATTTGGGCGATTGCTTCTATTCTCAACTCGCACGGACAGTTTCGCCGCCGCGCGGCCACCACTGGTATTGTCCGGCGTAACCTCTCTGCTGTCTGTTCTGTCAGCTACTTTAGTGCTGCAGTAATTTTAGCATATTTTGCCTTCTAGATTGCTTTTTTTCTCTCAGCCAAGGTACCAGGTTAATATAATATACGTCTGCTCGTGTCACGCGCACGGTACAGACTGCAAAGATGAAAGCAATCGCGTTATCTGTCTATCACAGTGCTCGATCTCGGCGATTAAAAGTGATATAAACGTGCGCATATTTTGTCGAGATCCTGCAGAAAATAAAGACTGAGTTCTCGTCGCCTACATAGTTTGAGCGAAAACAATAGCTAAGTAATCTTGCAAGTTCAAAACAGCGGTAATATATGACGGTGGCCAAGAAGCAGAACGGCACGACTGTAGTCGGTTACAACTGAAGAACGAAGCGGCTTTTCCCCTTCAAAGGACGCCCTTCCAGCCCGCGACCCTCACGGGCGTTAAAGTCGGATACAACTTAAGAACAATGGATTTTCCCTGTCAAAGGATCCACTTCCAGCTGATTAATGCCTTAGGCCAATTCTCATGACTCTGCTAGTGTAACAAAGCAGGGAATAATAGATTAAAGGGGATTATCCCTTCCCTCTATGGTCAGGGATAGTCCTCTCTCTCCATTTTGACGTCGCTCCCTGCATTGTCACGCTAGCAGGGTGACGAGAATCAGAAGAAGGCATTGGCGGCTGGAAGGGGTTCCTTTGACAGGGAAAAGCCGCTGAGTTCTTAAAGATCTGAACTCACTTTTTACCGCGGGAACTCAGTCTACAGGTTCTGAGCATCCTTAGAAAGTTCGAATTATTGTCCTGTGCGGCCGATTTCCCTACTTTAAATCGGATTAAAATCTTTGTTCCCGCTTTTTTTAAACTCGCTGCTGACGGTAGGAGCAGTCAACCAACGCGTGGAGTATCTTTCAGCCAGTTCTGTGTCAGCTTGCCGCTCTGCCCCCGGCGGAGTGATATGTAGCGATCGGCGAAAGCAAAGAGTCCACGCGTATTTTTATTTCCATTTGCCTAATTTGCACCTATGTAGTCTCTGACTGGATCTATGTATTCACGTAAACCTATAAAACAAAATAAAAGCAAAAGTGAAGCCACCATGCGACTGCCTGAAAGACAATCCACGCATCAATCGACTCCTCCTACCTTCAGCGGTGCGTTCAAAAATAGGCGGGAGCCTGGACGTCTAATCTGATATAAATTAGGAAAACCGGCCCCCCAGGACAATAATTTCTAAGAATGCTCGGAACGTGTAGATCGTGTTCCCGCGGTAAAAATAGGAGTTCAAAATCCTATTTAGTGCACCTTTAAGTTGTATCGGACTATAGGGACAGGGCGGCCGTTGTATGGCACCACCGTCGCCTCAGCGGAACAGCGCCGCCCGTGGCAAAAAACATTCGTCAGAGGAATGAGGAGGGAGCGGCGTAGCAGATTGCGCTCGTTGAGAATGGCTCCACTAGTTGTTCTGCGGTGCCGCTTTCAAAGCTTAAATAATCGCACGCAGTTTTTTCGATCAGGCTATCTCGAAAAATGGAAGAGCCTTCACGAGGCAAGTCATGTGTACGACCAGCGCGAGTGTCAAGGTGTGGTCACGCACTTATTTGGTGAGTGCGTCCCACAGAGAAAGTTGAATGCGCCAAGCTAGGAAATGGACCTGGAAGTAAGCGCAGTTCATTCTTTCTGATGACCGTTGTAATATACAAAACGGCTTTCACATGCTGTAATACTGCCTGTATGCAGTTGGAGGCATCAAGGTACATAATTGCTCCAAAATACTCCTCCTAAAGCCGGCGTATACATATAGAGGACCGATGCAAACATGATGCGGCGCTTGCATTCGCCGTTGATAAAGAAACAGCGTCTTGCACGAGTGCCAGTCAAGGTTGGGGGGCGCCTTCTAAGAATATTTATCCGAAATCTAAAAGGCTCTGCTTAACGGACGATGGTACGTAACCTCATTATTTACGGCAGAATCGAGGCGAGTTTAAGGGTAATACGAGGGTGTTACTTCTATTTATTTATTTTTATTCCATTTTTTTTAATTTATTTTATTATTTTTCTCTCTTTCAGTCAGTGCCGAATTGTGACATTACATGCGTTGCATTCAATTTGCCCATAAAGCCATCGTCCCGTCTGCGATCTCCCAGCTAACAGGTCCCCTGTCGTTGCGACGTCCAGTCTGTCAGCCTATACCCTAATACTACCCCTTTAAAAGCTCTTCTTTCCGGCAGTTAACCGCCTGTTTCTTGGACACTCCCCCGTACTCGGTATGTGCCCTTTTATTTGAGGCCGCCGCGGTGGCTCAGTGTCTATGGCGCTCGGCTGCTGACCCAAAAAACGCGAGTTCGAACCCTTTTACCCTTTTATTGGTCCTCTAAAAAAAGGCAAAAAAACATAAAAGAAAGAGAAAGGATGCCTGGACCAGCAATGCTTTGCACGCTTAACGCCAATTCAAAATAAATGAAAAAGAACTAAATGTTCCAAAGAAGAAAAAAGATATAAGCGAAAAACAGAGCATTAGAAAACACATAGAAGAAAAGAAAACAAAAAGCTCATCACAATAAAAGTTAAAGTCGCAGGTAGACAGCCAAAGCACAACGTGCAGTCCACGGAATAAATAATAATAAAAAAAGAGAAAACCCAAGTTTCTGCAAAGTCATGGTCACAGTAACAGTCTAAGAAAACACTGGGTTCCGGCCACAAAATAAAAACATAATCAAGACAAAACTGAAGTCACAGTCAAGACACAGTCACACAGCCATGGAAGCAGGCGCAGTCACACCACGACGAAACCGCCTATGCTCAATAAAGGAGCACGGGGCTCCGCTCTGTGCAAAGCTTGGGGAAGAGAAATTAGAGGAAAGAGAGAAATCAGCGTGAATAATTTGGAATTGTACTACTTATGAGGTAAACCATCTGAAGGCACAAGCAGCAGTGTCTCGGAGAAGGGAGGGGTAAGCAGATGGTGTGATGTCCGATGAGCAAAGAGATTTTAAACGAGAAGCTAAAGAAGCAGTAACGGAACAGTCCCGGAAGTAATGACGGAGATTGTCACACAACAATGCACAGGAACGAGATGAAAACGGAGACAGGGCAAATCTTTTAAAATAGAGCGGAAATCTACCATGTCCAGTAAGTAAAGTAATTAGAGGATTCCTGGGTAGACGAATAGGGGGATGTTAAGTGCATCAGAGATCCAATTGCATAATTCTGTGGCACCATTATTCCGAGTTCGAACCCGGAAGCCGCTGTCAAATTTCGATGGGGTCGAAATTCTTGAGGCCCGTGTACTGTCCGATGTCAGTGCACGTTAAAGAACCTCAGGTGGTTGAAGTTTCCGGCGCCCTGCGGCGTCCCTCATAGCCCGAGTCGCTTTGGGACGTTAAACCCCAATAAAACAAATAAACCATTTTATTTGAGGCCAACCAACGAACAAGAGCCACGGGAATGCGTTTCTAGAATCACCTCCGCTGGAGAGTAAACAATTGCTTTGTGCGGAAAGGCAGCGCTTTTTGGCTGGATTGGAGGAGAAAATCGCCGTGCCAAACTTCTCTTGCTGTTCCTTGAACGAAAATTCCAAGGGTGCTTTCAAGTATACTTAGGTGTAGTAATGCGAACGCATCTTTTTTTCTGCTGCCGGTTATGTTGCCGCGTGTTCGATATTTTATGCCTTTGCCGTTTCTAAGTCCTGACCCCGCTCTAACTTCGGTTCTACCGCATCCAAAGACGTGGGTCCCTTTGCTAGAACGCCTAGTAATTAATTTGTCAATTTAGATAATTAATCGACTAATTCATTAATTAAATCAGCAGTTCGGTTTAATTGCCGAATAATGTAAGAATTCACAAATTGGCTAATTAATTTGGTGAGTAAGTTACCCAGTTGATTAACCATATTTGTGACCTAACTGAATATAATGCAACTAAATTATTTGTTTAAATAAATAAGTAATTAACAAAATCACAGGTTCGGTTAAACTAAAGCTTAATGTGCTTATTGATTATTTTGTAGCGTGCCATCGGGGTCCGGCAGCCGAAGACGACGACTGTCCCAGTACGCCTGCCAAGCACGCGCAGACTGGATTTTCATGGCTGCTTAACTGCAAGGCCGGCGCAGCGCTGTTCCATCCCAGCCTGGCTGAGCGCGTCCAGGCGAATATATCTGTGGAGGCCTGACGATGACTGGTGCCCACGATTCGTCTCCACAAATTTGGTGACCCGGACGTGATGCGGTGCCGGCGGAGCAAGGCCTCGATTGTGAGGAACCAAAGTTCCGAGTCCGATGACAAGAAGTCGGGGAGCTTGAGGGCGGAGACCGCGGACTCATGAAGTGGCAGCGTGCGAGGCGACGGAGACGGCACAGGAGTGGAGGGATCCATGGCCAGGGCTTACACAAAGGAAGGTAGGCGGGGTCTCGAGCTCCGGGCAGCGGTAGGCCTAGCAAAGCGGCTGATGCAAAGCGCAGGGCAGGAGCAGAGAACGAAGACGCGAAGTCCGGAGTCACCAAATCAACCGGTCGCCCTCGCCCCTACGTGCTTCCACCATACCGACCAACCGTCTTTGATGCCCTCCATTCTTTGGCCCATCCTGGCATTCGCGCAACACAGCGCCTTGTCACGGCTCGCTATGTCTGGCCTCGCATCAACGTCGACGTTCGCCGCTGGTCGCGCGCGTGCCTGAGCTGTCAGAAAAGCAAAGTGCATCGACACACTGCGACGCCGCTTGGCACGTTCCCGTCCCCGGACGCCCGCTTCAGCCATCTGCATGTCGACATTGTCGGACCCCTTCCTACCTGCGGGAACCACCGCTACCTGTTAACCTGCATTGACAGGTTCACGAGATGGCCTGAAGCGATGCCCCTTCTGGACATAACGGCGGAGTCGATCGCAAGAGCACTCATCACACTGTGGATAAGCCGCTACAGCGTCCCTTGCACCATTACGACTGATCGTGGTCGTCAATTTGACTCCACCTTATTTGCTAACCTATCTCGGCTCCTCGGCGTCAATCACATCAAGACGACTTCTTACCACCCGATTTCCAACGGTGTCATTGAGCGTTTTCACCGGCAGCAGATAGCTTCACTTATGGCGTCCGCTTTTCCTTCGCCATGGATTGAGCGCCTACCCTTCGTCCTGCTTGGTCTCCGCACTGCACTTCGCAGTGACTCTTCTACCTGTGCAGCAGAGCTAACCTTTGGCACTACTCTCCGTGTCCCTGGCGAATTCTTCGAGCCCTCACCACCCACGCCTGCTGACGTCTCAGATTACGCCTACCGCCTACGTAGCGCTATGAGCAGTGTAGTTCCACCACTTCAACGCCAGTATTCCCGTCGTGTCCACGTCCCCTCCGACCTTCAGCGGTGCACTCACGTCTTTGTTCGCCACGACGCCGTACGCCCGCCCTTACGGCCACCATACGATGGTCCGCACCAAAAGCTCCGGCGTGCTCCTAAGCACTTTCTCCTGCTCATCAACGGCCGGCAGGACACAATCTCAGTTGACCGCCTTAAACCTCCTCATCTTGACACCGACGTCATCGCTAACTGTGCCGCTGCATTCCCTCCCGACCGTGCCAGTCCTCGTCGCGTACGATTTGCGCCAAGCCTATCCGCTTTTCGCCATTCACACCTCGCTCATGGCTTCATCGCTAGAGGGGGGCCCTGTAGCGTGCCATCGTGGTCCGGCAGCCGAAGACGACGACTGTCCCAGTACGCCTGTCAAGCACGCGCAGACTTGATTTTCATGGCTGCTTAACTGCAAGGCCGGCGAAGCGCTGTTCCATCCCAGCCTGGCTGAGCGCGTCCAGCCGAATATATCTGTGGAGGCCTGACGATGACTGGTGCCCACGATTCGTCTCCACAATTTCAACTATTTAATTTCTTCGCCAATTAATTATGTACCCTTTTAACTGATCATCTTAGTAACTTAATTATTCATGCATGCTAATTAAATATTCATTCAATCAACTATTTTATTAATTAACCCGATAATGGATGATTGGCATTGCGTGCGGACGTGTCGTTTCTGTGTTTCCTTGTCAGCCCCTTTGATTGCGCGGATTTAAACTTTCAGGGGACACGAGTACAAGGCGTCAGCCCTGCGTAATTGCCTTGAGTCGACGCTCAGATGCGGCTCCTCCTCCGTTGTTGTTGGCCGCTCGTGGAGTGGCACAAACCCACAAGGCATTAGCCACGGTGATCCTGGCGCAGGTGGCTGGCTGAGCTTGCTCGTCCTCAGCGAAGCACACAATCATATGCGCACTTCTCAGCACATGTGTGAGCAGCGGCGCATGTGCACACGCGGCACTCCAATTTGACGGAAGCGATGTTGTCACTGACCGCTATCCGAGCTTCGATCCCAGAATCTAGGGAAAGAAAACCCGCGACCATCTTCCATTGCTGCACTCGTTTTCTAGACCGGCTCGAGCAGCGCTAACAAGCGCAATTGGCCAATCGAAGTGACGTACGTTTACGACGTAGTTACGTGCGGCTATCCCGCCCGGACGAATCTCCGAAGCACGCGGATTCCAAGCGGCAGTGCTGAACGCGAAGAAAACATGCCTGCGAAGCAAGTGTTCGTCTGCTACGTGCACCTCAAGCATGGCGGCCGGCGGCGGCGCAAAGCAGTGTCGCAACGCGGCTATGCGCCAGGACATACCACCTATGTCCACCTGTGCGTTTTAAGGCGGTTTCTTTACAGTATTTATGCATGGCAAACTGCGCCTTTTCGTCAAAAAGTACTTGGGGCAAAAAAACGAACCCGCTTTCTTTATCCGCAAGCAAAAGGGAAAGGTCGGACTCACGGAAGTGATTTGCAATATCACGCAGCACCGGCAGGCTGTCCTTCTGTCCACTGAGGCTCTTTTCAAGCATGTCGACGCCTTCAGCATGGCACCAAGCTTTGTCGTCGCTGTCTACCTTTGCTGCGATGCTGCGGACCGAAGCCAACCACACATGCTTGTCGACCGCTGTTTTAAGAGCGAACTTGGGTCCACGTTCCAGGACTCGCTGAATGGAAGGAGGGACCGAAGCCTCCCCTAAGAAGGTTACCGGGACAGGAGCTCTCTTTCTTTCCGCCGGCTTAGGTAAACTCGAGACGACTCTCGCCCAGAGGGTTTCCACTCCAGCTCTCACAATCGTCTGGAAGTTGTCCAAGCTCTTAAATTCATAGCCTCCGTATCCGGCCAATTTCAGGGAAAGTATTCTCAACATGTCGTTCAAGACTCGCACTTTTCTCCAACATTCCGATTTCAAGATCTTCGCAATGCTTTTCCAATGTCCGACAGAAGGGGGAATGCCGCCGAAGAGGGATGAAATTTGATGAGGGCAGAAGTTCTTCCTCCGACAAAATGCCAAGTACCTTGCTTGGCATGTAGTGACAATAATGAAGCTTGAACATTGCACGCACTGTTCCTCGAGTGGTAGGACACAACGAAAAGAGCCCAGGGTAGAAGAAATGAACTTGAGCAAAGTGGTGTTCTGAGCCAGTTGGTGAAGGATGTTTAAGGGAGGCGTAGCGCGAAAAAAAGACAGGGACGAGATATAATGACTATTTGCAGTTTTTAGATCTAAGGTTGCATTTTAACATGACAAGCCACATTTGTTGGGCCTATATGCCACGCTCGAAAAAAGCACCGTTACCTTTTCATTCCTCACATTCTAAACTTGTCAAACGTGTCATTGCTTCTCTGTCTTTTAGATCCGCGCTTTCCAAGTCGTGTCCCCAAAAAGTGGAGTTGAGTTTTGATCTGCAGGCCACACGCCTCAGGAATGCAGGCTACCCTGCGTCGTTGTTTACTGCTGTTGTTGAGGGTGTGCTTAAGAAGTTGCGAAACCAAAAAAAGAAAATTGATTCCGGCAATGGAATAGAACATGAGAAAAAGGAAAAGAAATACGAGGTGGTACCCTACATTCACCGCGCATCTCATAACTTGAAAAGAATAGTAGGAAAGTTTGGTGTCGACGTCATCATCACGGCTCCTCGCAAATTGTCGAGCCTTTGTGTACTTTCAATTCGAAGCCAGAAGAAACCTGCTTGCAGTGTTAATCATGTAACTAAGTTTTTTGAGTGCAAAGTAGGTGTCGTGTACGAGATCCCTTAAAGCTGTGGCCGGGTTTATATAGGGCAAAGCGGTCGTTGCCTCAATGAACGCCTAAGAGAACATGCCACGTCCCTCTTTTCAGACAAAAGTAAGAATCTGCCTAAGCATTGCTCAAGTTGCGGTTGTCATCCGCTTTTCGAGAAAACTAAAGTTTTCGGTCACTCTAAAGAACAGCTAGCAAGGGAGGTTCTTGAGGCTTCATTCATTCATAAGCTGGGAAGAGATAAGTGCATCAGTGAAACGTCTGTATTTCTGCTTCGAAAGGAATCCATCTTTATCAATTTTAAGTAGTCGATTTCGCGTTACCGCTCGAAGGTTTGGCACGGGGCTGTCCAGCTCTTGTCATGGTGATTAGGTCGTGTTCGAGTCGTGCTAGGTTAGGTTTATCTTTCCGCTTCATCTAATCAGTTGTTGCTGGGCATGCGCGTTTGGTTCCTCGAGCTCGGTAATTCGCTTCATATTTTTCAGTTGTAAGTTAGCGCTGGTCCTGTGCATTGTGTCTCTCTCGTCCCTGTCTTTTTTTTTCACGCTACGCCTCCCTTAAACATGCTTTACCAACTGGCTCAGAACATCACTTTGCTCAATGAAAAAGAGCGACAGTCAGCGGCGCCCGAAGACGAGTCAGCGATATGTTGTGGAGCCAGGCGAAAACGATCGAACATGACTTCTGGGGACCACAACCACGCAGATTCCTTCGAGCTTCTGTGGGTGCCGAACACGCCTTTTTAGGCAAATGTGTGTTATCTGCAGTCGTTTGGTAATCGCTTAAGCCTACTTGACCGAAATTTCGCACACCGTAAAAAGGTTGTTTTTTCATAGTACACCCCCGTATTATGCTACCCACAAAACATTAAGTTTCAGTTTCAAGCAGTTAAGGTGCTAACGGCACGAAAAAATCAGAGTTTTCAAAACCGAAACTTGAAAAACGGGCGCCATTGCTGCCCGCCGGAGGTGACGCATGTTTGAGACAGGAGTCCGGACAGCTTCGGAGCGTCTGCTCGTTGCGGCTCGTCCAAAGCGCTGGTACCGGTAGCGCGTGCAGCCCTTTGCGCAATTACTACTGGTTATATATGAAAACACACCTCTTAAATGGGACGAAACGCGCCAGAAAAAGTTTTAAACGTATTTTGTTTGCTGTAGTAGACTAAAAACTCCTCGCTCAACCTCAGCGAAGATGATAGCACCGCAATTCTAGTGAGAGTTCTGTGCCTGGCAGTATTCGATTACACCCTTTGCAAAGTTCGGACATCACGAAGGAAGGAGGCATATTTAAATGGAGAGCTCGTGTAGGCGCTGTTTTTATTTTCCTTCCCGCAAATTGCCTATTCCCGGGTTAAAGTGACTCACTTAGAATTGTCAAGTCGGGTTTAGCGGGAATGGCCTTTCGACGGAATGGAACTAGACGCAACCGCAATTCATCGACTCCCACGGGATAGCAAATGTGATGGAAAAGTACATTTAGGCACAAACACATTAAAAAAAAAATGTTGAACGCAGCGTACAGTGATTGCCATCCCCTCATTGTGAAGTGACGATTAAAACTCACCGAAAACTTGCCGATAAACTTAGCAAAAAACTTTACGCGCCGTGCCTCTTTCATGAAGGATTAGTCAGCTGTTGGGCTCCTTGAGTGCTTTTCCGTTGTCGGACGCAACTAAAGAACGCAGTGGCTTTGGCCCGTCAAAGGGACCCGTCCCATCCAACAGCGTCGGCTCATTCTCATAACCTTGCTAGTGTGACAAAGCAGGGAGTGGTAGAGGAAAGGAATGACCCATCCCTTTATGGTCGGGCATAGACCGCTGTCTCCATTGTGGCGCCTCTCACTGCATTGTCACGCAAGCAGGGTCATAAGAATCTGCTGATGGTATTATACTGGAAGTGGACCCTCTGACGGGGTAAAAGCCATAAGTTCGTAAGCTGTATCTGACACATAGTTTCCGGCAGCCGTAGGCAAAAAACCTTTTGTCCTCCCACCCTCTCTTCCGGTGCCACGGCTGGTTTAGAGTTACCACTTTATTCCTTATCATATATCCCCCACACCAGTCAGGAGGTGCGGAGTGCCAGTGTCACAAACCTATTCTTCTTTACCAGAGATTATTCCAAGAATGTCACAATGAATGCCCCTATTCCGAGTTTTGCCCAAAGGAGATAAGAAAAAAACGAGGTCCTAAGGGAGGGATTTCTTTTTCCTGGAATTCTTGAGACCTGCACAATACACGTGGGCCATTTTCATATCCACGGAGATTGTGGATGAGTCATTCCCATCAGTTAACCAATGAGCTTCCTGGCTTTACGTTCTTTGACTTCTACGACGTTCCCCGAGAAGGGGTTACTCGTAGGAATGCGCGGTTTTGAAGTCCGGCGGCATAAAAAGGTGACCAAGGCAGTCGTCGGCGCCAGTCGTTAGAAGTCGCTCGCTGAACAACTACCGGTACGGAGGCCTTTAGGAAAGTAATACTAAAGCCCCGAGACTACAGCTCCAACGTGGATTTCCTTCGCATCTGCTCGAGTGAGTAGCGCTAAAATTTCCGCCCGTTTATGCGAAGCGCCCTGCATACACAGGGTGTTCCACCTAAGACTTTATAAAATTTTTAAAAATTGTTTTGTGAGTTAGAAGGGCCCCTTTTTAGGCATAGCATATTCAGCGGAGCAGTACATCAGAATACCGCTAAAGGCGTGCAAACTAGCGGGCTGGTTAACTAATATTAAGTATTTAACTTTCTAACTACTGCTGTTAGGCTCTTTAATTCTTGATAGGCGTGTAGACCACTACAAGTAATACTCGCAGCCGTTTCTAGAATTTCAAAAACGCGCGGCGCTATGGCCCAACAATTTTTTCTATTTGGACGAGCTGCGTGCACTGGAGAGGTTGCTTCGCCTGCAAGCTTCTCGGAAGCGTGTGCGTTCTGGCGCGTTTTCGAAATTAAAACAAAAACTGATATGGATATTACTTACGATGGGCTACGTGCCTCTCAATATATATGGAGCCTAACAGCAATAGTTGTAAAGTTAACTATTCAATATTAGATAACCAGGCTGCTCGTTGGAACGTCGTAACTGTATTCAGATGTACTCTACCTCCGATAATGCTATGCCTCCCCAAAAAACGCGCATGTGCCTAAAAAACCTAGTTTTAAAAATTTTGTCAAGTCTTAGGTTAAAGACCCTGTATATTCTTTTGCGGTGGGTGCCAGTATATAGTATATGACTGTGGTGTTCCTTTTTTGGAGTTACACCGTACGGTGTAAATTGTGCAGGGACATTTTCATACGTCTATACAAAAGGCTAAAAAACCAATTTAAGAGGTGTGGCTAGAGACGACAACCCGCATTGTCATTATGAACGGAAGCACATTCAAGTGAAAATGGCTACCTTCAAGGTAAACGCTCCGGTTCACGCAGCTATTCGTCATATGACGAAAAAAAAAGTTTGTCAAGCTTCTATACGTTTTTTTCTTTTTCTGCCGATATTCCTCATTTGTTGAGAAATCGTATCCACATATATAGTTTTTACGCGTATAACACTAGTTTTACGTGTGCGCGTATCAAACTATACATATCAACAAATGTGCAGTTTTTACGTTGCATACAATAAAGCTCTTTCTAAAAGCACGCTCGATTGGATGAGGAGAATGTATGTACTAAATGAATAAACAAATATATGTCCGTAAATTGCTCAAGTCGCCGTTTGTTCAAACAGTATGTAGCAAGCCTGTTTGTGCGATAAAAATTCTGCTACTGTGCATATCACTTTGTTCGCTTGTACGTGGACTAATCAAATTGTCATTAATTTTCTCTTTCCAGTGGATACTGAAGACACGGGGGCAGTCGACAGGAGCGAGACCGCCGAGATCCAAGAGCCTCCCAGTTACGTCGACTGGCTGGCAACAGCCGGCGACCACACGGTCCTTGGTGAACCACGGGCATCCACTCCAGACTCAGTCAGCGAAGACCTGGGGTCGTGCACATGCCCGTCACCCTCGGTGGAGACGTCTGTACTGGCTTACCGTAGTTCCAACGTCACAACATCCCTACGCCCTGGTTCGACGGCGAGCACGTGCACTCTGCCTCCTATCAGCCCCGTGCCCTGGAAGTCGGGATGCACGCCGCCGCCAGAATGGCTGCCACGAGAGTGCCGCGAGCCTGGCAGGCTGTGCAGAGCGAACGACGGAAACCAATGGGAGGCTCGCAACTTTTGGCAGCCGTCGCCGATGCTCCGTTACTACATCTGGGAGCAGCAACAAGACCCAGGACCCACGACCCAACTACGAGGAGTGGTGGGATGGCTACAAGATCGGGAGCACAACGATGGTGTCGAACGTTTCATGCCCAGCTGAGCACCAACTGGCCTTGGTGTTTAGGTAAGCTGAGAAAACCAATGCTATTTACGTTGTAAAAACATATTACGAGTTAGCATGTCGATCTCAGCTATACTGTATTTAAATGAGAATGACATTTATATTCGGAGGTGTGCATGTTTTCACAGTCGGTTCATTCAGCCTTGGATTTCATTCTGTGTAAACCAACTCACAGGACAAGTACATAGCCGAGCGTCTTTCTGTGACATTTTTTTTATTTGTTCAGTCGCTTGTCGTTACGTCAGGGCACAAGATTTTCTCTTTTTTTGGCTGCCGTAACTTTTCACATGCATTTTTCAGTTATTTCGCTGCAGTGCTCTTTCTTTGAGCAACAAGGCTTGCCTTCTTTCTTTCTGGCCTAGAGTTTGAAATCGAGGATGTCATACGAAATCCCTTTGCAGCTTTACCAAGTGGCTCAAACTAAATCGTGTTCTTTTTGCGCCCACAGAATTCACGCTGCTGCGTGTTGGCGAAGCTTTGACGTTCTCACTGGACCAGTTCCTGCACCGCTACCCGTCTGCAAAGTACCACGAGCAAGCTCCCGAATGCTGTCATATTTGTATCGGCAACTAACAAGCCAGCAGCGATGAACGTCACGCTTTGTACAGAGCGCGGAATAAAGCTGTCAATCTTTTCACCACTTCCTATTTGAGCGATTGTTTCTATTCTCAACTCGCACGAACAGTGTCGCCGCCGCGCGGCCACCACTGGTAGCGTCCGGCGCAGCGTCTCTCTCTAATGTCTGTTCTGTCAGCTAGTTCAGTGCCGCAGTAAATTTAGCGTATTTTGCCTTCTAGATTGCTTTCTTTTCTCGGCCAAGGTACCAGGTTAATATAATATACGTCTGCTCGTGTCACGCGCACGGTACAGACTGCAAAGATGAACGCAATAGCCTTGTCTGTCTATCACAGTGCTCGAACTCGGCGATTAAAAGTGACATAAATGTGCGCATATTTTGTCGAGATCCTGCACAAAATAAAGACTGAGTTCTCGTCGCCTACATAGTTTGAGTGCATGGCACCACCGTCGCCTCAGCGGACAAGCGCCGACCGTGGCAAAAAACATTCGTCAGAAGAATGAAGAGGGAGCGGCGTAGCCGATTGCGCTCGTTGAGAATGGCTCCAGCCGTCGTTCTGCGGTGCGGCTTTCAAAGTTAAAATAATCGCACGCAGTTTTTTCGATCAGGCTATCTCGAAAAATGGAAGAGCCTTCAGCAGGCAAGCCATGTGTACGACCAGCATGAGTGTCAAGGTGTGGTCACGCACTTATTTGGTGAGTGCGTACCAAAGGGAAAGCTGATTGCGCCAAGCTAGGAAATGGACCTGGAAGTAAGCGCATTTCATTCTTCCTGGCAACCGTTGTAATACACAAAACGGCTTTCACATGCCGTAATACTGCCTGTATGCAGTTGGACGCAACAAGGAACATAACTGCAGCAAAATGCTCCTCCTAAAGCCGGCCTATACATATAGACGACCGATGCAAACATGCCGCGGAGCTCGCATTCGCCCTTTATAAAGAAACAGCGTCGTGCACGAACGCCAGTCGAAGTTGGGGGCCGCCTTCTAAGAATACTTACCCGAAATCTAAAAGGCTGTGCTAATGGGACGATGGTACGTAACCTCATTATTTACGGCAGAATCGAGGCGAGTTTAAGGCTAATACGAGGGTGTTACTTCTATTTATTTATTTTTATTCGATTTTTCAATGTTTATTTTAATATTTTTCTCTCTTTCAGTCAGTGCAGAATTGTAACATTACATGCGTTGCTTTCAATTTGCCCATAAAGCCATCGTCCCGTCTGCGATCTCCCAGCTAACAGGTCCCCTGTCGTTGCGACGTCCAGTCTGTCAGCCTACACCCTATTACTACCCGTTAAAAGCTCCTCTTTCCAGCAGTTAACCGCCTTTGTCTTGGACAGTCCGCCCGTAGTCGGTATGTGGCCGTTTATTTGAGGCCGCTGCGTTGGCTCAGTGGTTATGGCGCTCGGCTGCTGGCCCAAAAGACGCGAGTTCGATCCCGTCCGCAGCGGTCGAATTTCGATGGGGGCGAAATTCTTGAGGCCCGTGTACTGTGCGATGTCAGTGCACGTTAAAGAACCCCAGGTGGTCTAAATTTCTCGAGCCCTCCACTGCGGCGTCCCACATAGTCTGAGTCACTTTGGGACGTTAAACCACAATAAAACAAATAAACCAGTTTATTTGAGGCCAACCAACGACAACAGCCACCGGCATGCGTTTCTAGAATAAACTCCGCTGGAGAGTAAACAATTGCTTTGTGCGGAAAGGCAGTGCTTTTTGGCTAGATTGGAGGAGAAAATAGCCGTGCCAAACTTCTCTTGTTGTTCCTTGAAAGAAAATTCCAAGGGTGCTTTCAAGTATGCTTGGGCGTAGTAATGCGAAAGCATCTTTTTTACTGCTGCCGGTTATGTTGCCGCGTGTTCGATATTTTATGCCTTTGCCGTTTCTAAGTCGTGTCCCCGCTCTAACTTCGGTTCTACCGCATCCAAAGACGTGGGTCCCGTTGCTAGAACGCCTAGTAATTAATTTGTCAATTTAGATAATTAATTGACTAATTCATTAATTAAATCAGCAGTTCGATTAAATTGCGCAGCAATGAAAGAATTCACAAATTGGCTAATTAATTCGGTCATTAAGTTACCCAGTTGATTAACCATATTGGTGACCTAACTGAATGTAATGCAACTCAATTGTTTATTTAAATAAATAAGTAATTAACAAATTCACAGGTTCGAATAAATTAAAGCTTAATTTACTTATTGACTATTTCAACTATTTAATTACTTCACCAATTAATTATGTTCCCTTTTAACTGATCATCTTAGTAACTTAATTATTCATGCATGCTAATTAAATATTCATTCAATCAACTATTTTATTAATTAACCCGATAATGGATGATTGACATTGCGTGCGGACGTGTCGTTTCTGTGTTTCCTTGTCAGCCCCTTTGATTGCGCTGATTTAAACTTTCAGGGCACACGAGTACAGGGCGTCAGCCCTGCGTAATCGCCGTGAGTCGATGCTCAGATTCGGCTCTTCGTCTGTTCTTGTTGGCCGCTGGTGGAGTGGCACAAACCCACGAGGGATTAGCCACGGTGAGCCCGGCGCAGGTGGCTGGCTGAGCTTGCTCGTCCTCTGCGAAGCGCACACTGATATGGGCACTTCTTAGCACATGTGTGAGCAGCGGCGCATGTGCACACGCGGCACTCCAAATTGACGGAAGCGCTGCTGTCACTGACCGCTATCCGAGCTTCGATCCCAGAATCTAGGGAAACAAAAACCCGCGAATATCATCCATTGGTGCACTCGTTTTCTCGACCGGCTCGAGCAGCGCTAACAAGCGCAATTGGTCATTCGAAGTGACGCACGTTTACGACGTAGTTACGTGCGGCTATCCCGCCCGGACGAATCTCCGATGCACGCGGATTCCAATCGTCAGTGCTGAACGCGAAGAAAACATGCCTGTGAAGCAAGAGTTCGTCTGCTACGTGCACCTCAAGCATGGCGGCCGGCGGCGGCGCACAGCAGTGTCGCAACGCGGCTATGCGCCAGGGAAAACTGGGCCATTTCGTCAAAAACGACTTGGGGCAAAACAACGAACCCGCTTTTTTATCCGGAAGCAAAAGGGAAAGCTTAGTACTGACGGAAGTGATTTGCGATATCACGCAGTACCGGCAGGTTGTCCTTCTGTCCACCGAGGCTCTTTTGAAGCATGTCGACGCCTTCAGCATGGCACCAAGCTTTGTCGTCGCTGTCTACCTTTGCTGCGATCCTGCGGAACGACGCCAACCACACGTGCTTGTCGACCGCTGTCTTAAGAGCGAACTTGGGTTCACGTAGCAGGACTCGCTGAATGGACGGAGGGACCGAAGCCTCCCCAAAGAAGGTTACCGGGACAGGAGCTGTCTTACCGCCGGCTTAGGTAAACTCGAGACGACTCTCGCCCAGAGGGTTTCCACTCCAGCTCTTACAATCGTCTCGAAGTTGTCCAAGCTCTTAAATCTAGAGCCTCCGTATCCGGCCAAGTTCAGAGAAAGTATTCTCAACCAGTCGTTTAAGACTCGCACTTTTCTCCAATATTCCGATTTCAAGATCTTCACAATCCTTTTCCAATGTCCGACAGAAGGGGGAATGCAGCCGAAGAGGGATGAAATTTGAGGAGGGCAGAAGTTCTTCCTCAGACAAAATGCCAAGTACCTTGCTTGGCATGTAGTGACAATAATGAAGCTTGAACATTGCACGCCGTGTTCCTCGAGTGGTAGGACACAAAGAAAAGAGCCCAGCGTAGATGAAATGAACTTGAGCAAAGTGGTGTTCTGAGGCAGTTGGTAAAGCATGTTTAAGGGAGGCGTAGCGCGAAAAAAAGACAGGGATGAGACATAATGACTCTTTGCAGTTTTTAGATCTAAGGTTGCATTTTAACAAGACAAGCCACATTTGTTGGGCCTATATGCCACGCTCGAGAGAGAGAGAGAGAGAAAGAGAGACTCTTTAATGAAGAGCAGAGAATTTAGCCGGCGTTTAAAAATCGCTGGCATGCTACTCTGCATAGGGAGGGGAATTTGGGAGATAAAGACAGAAGGAGAGCAGAGTGGAAGAGGTAAAAAAAAAACGAAGATAAAATGCGGCCATGAAATGGGTACTAAGGATGCAATGGCGAGTATTGATGTAACCTATGGAGTGATGGAGTGCATAGTCCGTCAAATGGGCTGACGAAGTTCACTGCATGAAGAATGCATGAAGGTGACGTGCAAGTGAATTTAAAACTTATCGAGATGTCCAATGTCTTTTAAATATGTGAATAGAAAAGTCATTGCAAGTCTCTGTTGCCTAAGGCAGGCTAAGGGACCTAAAACTTTGTCCATTGTAAGGGGCACTGAGCAGAGCTTCTGCATGCAATGTTCATAGTACGCACGCTCGTTAGCATATGCAGGGCACTCAAGCAAGATATGCTCCACAGTTTCTATCGCGGTACAGTTGTCACAGTGCGGACTGTCCATTTGTCTAAAAAGGTATCGTAAGGCGTTTGTATATGCAGCATTAAGACGAAGTCGATGAGCACCGTTACCTTTTCATTCCTCACATTCAACACTTGTCAAACGTGTCATTGCTTCTCTGTCTTTTAGATCCGCGCTTTCCAAGTCGTGTATCCACAAAGTGGAGTTGAGTTCTGATCTGCAGGCCACACGCCTCAGGAATGCAGGCTACCCTGCGTCGTTGCTCACTGCTGTTGTTGAAGGTTTGCTTAAGAAGTTGCGAAACCAAAAAAAGAAACCTGATTCCCGCAATGGAATAGA
Organism: Amblyomma mixtum; assembly: GCF_055824585.1. Taxonomy (NCBI): domain Eukaryota; kingdom Metazoa; phylum Arthropoda; class Arachnida; order Ixodida; family Ixodidae; genus Amblyomma; species Amblyomma mixtum. The sequence continues at coordinate 62,093,476 of NC_143013.1, read as the reverse complement.
ACATGAGAAAAAGGAAAAGAAATACGAGGTTGTACCCTACATTCACCGCGTATCTCATAACTTGAAAAGAATAGCGGGAAAGTTTGGTGTGGACGTCATCTTCACGGCTCCTCGCAAATTGTCGAGCCTTTGTGCACTTTCAAGTCGAAGCCAGAAGAAACCGGCTTGCAGTGTTAATCATGTAACTAAGTTTGTTGAGTGCAAAGTAGGTGTCGTGTACGAGATCCCTTAAAGCTGTGACCGTGTTTATATAGGGCAAAGCGGTCGTTGCCTCAATGAACGCCTGAAAGAACATGCTAGGTCCCTCATTTCAGACAAAAGTAAGAATCTGCCTAAGCATTGCTCAAGTTGCGGTTGTCATCCGCTTTTCGAGAAAACTAAAGTTCTCTGTCGCTCTAAAGAACAGTTAGCAAGGGAGGTTCTTCAGGCTTCATTCATTCATAAGCTTGGAAGAGATAAGTGCATCAGTGAAACGTCGGTGCTTCTGCTTCGAAAGGAATCCATCTTTATAACTTTTAAGTAGTCGCTTTCGCGTTACCGCTCGAAGGTTTGGCACGGGGCTGTCCAGCTCTCGTCATGGTGATCAGGTCGTGTTCGAGTCGTGCTAGGTCAGGTTTATCTTTCTGCTTCATCTAATCAGTTGTTGCTGGGCATGCGCGTTTGGTTCCTCGAGCTCGGTAATTCGCTTCATATTTTTCAGTTGTAAGTTAGCGCTAGTCCTGTGTATTGTGTCTCTCTCGTCCCTGTGCTTTTTTTTTTCACGCTACGCCTCCCTTAAACATGCTTTACCAACTGGCTCAGAACATCACTTTGCTCAATGAAAAAGGGTGACAGTCAGCGGCGCCCGAAGACGAGTCAGCGATATGTGGTGGAGCCAGGCGAAAACGATCGAACATGACTTCTGGGGACCACAACCACGCAGATTCCTTCGAGCTGCTTTGGGTGCCGAACACGCCTTTTTAGGCAAACGTATGTTATCTGCAGTCGTTTGGTAATCGCTTAAGCCTACTTGACCGAAATCTCGCACACAGTAAAAAGGTGGTTTTTTCATAGTACACCCCCGTATTATGCTACCCACAAAACATTAAGTTTCAGTTTCAAGCAGTTAAGGTGCTAACGGCACGAAAAAATCCGTGTTTTCAAAGCCGAAACTTGAAAAACAGGCGCAATTGCCGCCCGCCGGATGTGACGCATGTTTGAGACAGGAGTCCGGACAGCTTCGGAGCTTCTGCTCGTTGCGGCTCGTGCAAAGCTCTGGTACCGGTAGCGGGTGCAGACCTTTGCGCAATAACTACTGGTTATGTATGAAAACACACCTCTTAAATCGGACGAAACGCCCCAGAAAAAGTTTTAAACGTATTTTGTTTGCTGTAGTAGAATAAAAACTCCTCGCTCAACCTCAGCGAAGATGATAGCACCGCAATTCTAGTGAGCGTTCTGTGCCTGGCAGTATTCGATTACACCCTTTGCAAAGTTCGGACATCACGAAGGAAGGAGGCATATTTAAATGGAGAGCTCGTGTAGGCGCTGTTTTTATTTTCCTTCCCGCAAATTGCCTATTCCCGGGTTAAAGTGACTCACTTAGAATTGTCAAGTCGGGTTTAGCGGGAATGGCCTTTCGACGGAATGCAACTAGACGCGACCGCAATTCATCGACTCCCACGGGATAGCAAATGTGATGGAAAAGTACACTTAGGCACAAACACATTTAAAAAAAAATGTTGAACGCAGCGTACAGTGATTGATATCCCCTCATTGTGAAGTGACGATTAAAACTCACCGAAAACTTGCCGATAAACTTAGCAAAAAACTTTACGCGGCGTGCCTCTTTCATGAATGATCAGTCAGCTGTTCGGCTCCTTGAGTGCTTTTCCATTGTCGGACGCAACTAAAGAACGCAGGGGCTTTGGCCCGTCAAAGGGACCCGTCCCAACCAATAGCGTCGGCTCATTCTCATAACCTTGCTAGTGTAACAAAGCAGGGACTGGTAGAAAAAAAGGGATGACCCATCCCTTTATGGTCGGGCATAGACCGCTGTCTCCATTGTGGCGCCGCTCCATGCATTATCACCCTAGCAGGGTGATGAGAGTCTGCCGACGGTATTATACTGGAAGTGCGTCCTTTGACGGGGAAAGCCGCTGAGTTCGAAGCTGCATCTGACACATAGTTTCCGGCAACCGTAGGCAAAAAAAACTTTTCTCCTCCCACCGTCTCTTCCGGCGTCACGCCTGGTTTAGAGTTACCACTTTATTCCTTATCATATATCCACCACACCAGTAAGGAGGTGCGCAGTGCCAGTGTCACAAACCTATTCTTCTATACCAGAGATTATTCCAAGAATGTCACAATGAATGCCCCTATTCCGAGTTTTGCCCAAAGGAGATAAGAAAAAAACGAGGTCGTAAGGGAAGGATATTTTTTTCCTGGAATTCTTGACACCTGCACAATACACGTGGGCCATTTTCATATCCACGGAGATTGTGGATGAGTCATTCCCATCAGTTAACCAATGAGCTTCCTGGCTTTACGTTCTTTGACTTCTACAACGTTCCCCGAGAGGGGGTTACTCATAGGAATGCGCGGTTTTGAAGTCCGGCGGCATAAAAAGGGGACCAAGGCAGTCGTCGGCGCCAGTCGTTACAAGTCGCTCGCTGAACAACTACCGGTACGGAGGCCTTTAGGAAAGTAATACTAAAGCCCCGAGATTACAGCTCCAACGTGGATTTCCTGCGCATCTGCTCGAGTGAGTAGCGCTAAAATTTCCGCCCGTTTATGCGAAGGGCCCTGCATACAAAGGGTGTTTCACCTAAGACTTTACAAAATTTTTAAAAATTGTTTTGTGAGTTCGAAGGGCCCCATTTTAGGCATAGCATTGTCAGCGGTGCAGTACATCAGAATACCGCTCAGGCGTGCACACTAGCGATCTGGTTAACTAATATTAAGTGTGTAACTTTCTAACTATTGCTGTTAGGCTCTTTAATTCTTGATAGTCCTGTAGCCCACTACAAGTAATACTCGCATCAGTTTCTAGAATTTCAAAAACGCGCGGCGCTATGGCCCAACAATTTTTTTCTATTTGGACGAGGTGCGTGCACTGGAGAGGTTGCTTCGCCTGCAAGCTTCTCGGAAGCGTATGCGTTCTAGCGCGTTGCCGCCAGAATTTCTTGGGTCACAGCTCCGAAAGTGAGCGCGTTTTCGAAATAAAAAAAAAACTGATATGGATATTACTTACGATGGGCTACGCGCCTCTCAATATATATGGAGCCTAACAGCAATAGTTGTAAAGTTTGTTCAATATTAGATAACCAGCCTGCTCGTTGGAACGTCGTAGCTGTATTCAGATGTACACTACCTCCCACAATGCTATGCCTCCCCAAAAAACGCGCTTGTGACTAAACAAACCTAGTTTTAAAAATCGTGTCAAGTCTTAGGTTACAGACCCTGTATATTCTTTTGCGGTGGGTGCCAGTATATAGTATATGACTGTGGTGTTCGTTTTTGGAGTTACGCCGTCGGGTGTAAAGTGTGCAGGGACATTTTCATACGTCTTTACAAACGGCTAAAAAACCAATTTAAGAGGTGTGGCTAGAGACGACAACCCGCATTGCCATTATGAACGGAAGCACATTCAAGTGAAAATGGCTACCTTCACAGTAAACGCTCCAGTTCACGCAGCTATTCGTCATATGACGAAAAGAAAAGTTTGTCAAGCTTCTATACGTTTTTTTCTTTTTCTGCCGAAATTGCGCATTTGTAGAGAAATCGTATCCACATATATAGTTTTTACGTGTGCGTGTATCAAACTATACATATCAACAAATGTGCAGTTTTTACGTTGCATACAATGAAGCTCTTTCTAAAAGCACGCTCGATTGGATGAGGAGATAATATGCACTAAATGAACAAACAAATAGAGGTCCGTAAATTGCTCAAGTCGCCGTTTGTTCAAACAGTATGAAGCAAGCCTGTTTGCGTGATAAAAATTATGCTACTGTGAATATCACTTTGTTCGCTGTACGAGGACTCATTAAATTCTCATTAATTTTCTCTTTCCAGTGGATACTGAAGACACGGGGGCATTCTACAGGAGCGAGACTGCCGAGGTCCAAAAGCCTCCCAGTTACGTCGACGGGCTGGTAACAGCCGGCGACCACACGGTCCTTGGTGAACCACGGGCATCCACTCCAGACTCAGTCAGCGAAGGCCTGGAGTCGTCCACATGCCTGTCACCCTCGGTGGAGACGTCTGTACTGGCTTACCGTAGTTCCAACGTCACAACATCCCTACGCCCTGGTTCGACGGCCAGCACGTGCACTCTGCCTCCTATCAGCCCCGTGCCCTGGAACTCGGGATGCACGCCGCCGCCAGAATGGCTGCCACGAGAGTGCCGCGAGCCTGCCAGGCTGTGCAGAGCGACCGACGGATGCGCACGGGAGGCTCGCAACTTTTGGCAGCCGTCGCCGATGCTCCGGTACTACATCTGGGAGCAGCAACAAGACCCCGGACCCACGACCCAACTACGAGGAGTGGAGGGATGGCTACAAGATCGGGAGCACAACGATGGTGTCGAACGTATCATGCCCAGCTGAGCCCCAAATGGCCTTGCTGTTTAGGTAAGCTGAGTAAACCAATGCTATTTATGTTGTAAAAACATATTACGAGTTAGCATGTCGACTCTCAAATATACTGTATTTAAATGAGAATGACATTTATAATCGGAGGTGTGCATGTTTTCACAGTCGGTTCATTCAGCCTTGGATTTCATTCAGTGCCAACCAACTCACAGGAAAAGTACATAGCCGAGCGTCTTGCTGCAACAATTTTTTTATTTGTTCAGTCGCTTGTCGTTGCGCCAGGGCACAAGATTTTCTCTCTTTTTTTGGCGCACTAACCTTTCACAAGCATTTTTGAGTTATTTCGCTGCAGCGCTCTTTCTTTGAGCAACAAGGCTTGCCTTCTTACTTTCTTTCCTAGAGTTTCAAATCGAGGATGTCATACGAAATCCCTTTGCAGCTTTACCAAGTGACTCACACTAAATCGTGTTCTTTTTGCGCCCACAGAATTCACGCTGCCGCGTGTTGGCGAAGCTTTGACGTTCTCACTGGACCAGTTCCTGCACCGCTACCCGTCTGCAACGTACCACGAGCAAGCTCCCGAATGCTGTCATATTTGTATCGGCAACTAACAAGCCAGCAGCGATGAACGTCACGCTTTGTACAGAGCGCGGAATAAAGCTGTCTATCTTTTCACCACTTTCTATTTGGGCGATTGTTTCTATTCTCAACTCGCATGGACAGTGTCACCGCCGCGCGGCCACCACTGGTAGCGTCCGGCGTAACCTCTCTCTACAATGTCTGTTCTGTCAGCTAGTTCAGTGCCGCAGTAAGTTTAGCGTATTTTGCCTCCTAGATTGCTTTCTTCTCTCAGCCAAGGTACCAGGTTAATATAATACACGTCTGCTCGTGTCACACGCACGGTACAGACTGCAAAGATGAACGCAATCGCGTTGTCTGTCTATCACAGTGCTCGAACTCGGCGATTAAAAGTGACATAAACTTGCGCATATTTTGTCGAGATCCTGCAGAAAATAAAGACTGAGTTCTCGTCGCCAACATATTTTGAGCGAAAACAATAGTTAAGTAATCTTGCACATTCAAAAGAGCGGTAATATATGAGGGTGGCCAAGAAACAGAACGACACGACTGTAGTCGGTTACAACTGAAGAACGCAGCGGCTTTTCCCCTTCAAAAAACGCCCTTCCAGCCCGTGAACCTCACGGGCGTTACAGTCGGATAGAACTTAAGAACTCAATGGATTTTCCCTGTCAAAGGAATCCCTTCCAGCTAATGCCTTAAGCCGATTATCATGACTCTGCTAGTGTAACAAAGCAGGGAATAGTAGATTAAAGGGGATTATCCCTTCCGTCTATGGTCAGGGATAGTCCTCTGTCTCCATTGTGACGTCGCTGCTTGCATTGTCACGCTAGCAGGGTGTTGAGAATAAGCCAAAGGCATTGGCGGCTGTGAGGGGTTCCTTTGACAGGGAAAATCCGTTGAGTTCTTAAAGATCTGACCTCGCTTTTTACCGCGGGAACTCAATCTACAGGTTCTGAGCATCCTTAGAAACTTCGAATTATTGTCCTGTGCGGCCGATTTCCCTACTTTAAATCGGATTAAACGTCTTTGTTCCCGCTTTTTTTTTAACTCTCTGCTGACGGTAGGAGCAGTCAACCAACACGCGGAGTGGCTTTCAGCCAGTTCTCTGTCAGCTTGCCGCTCTGCTACTGGCGGAGTGATATGTAGCGATCGGTGAAAGCAAAGAGTCCACTCGTATCTTTAGTTCCAAGGGCCTAATTTGCAGCTATGTAGCCTCTGAGTGGATGTATGTATTCGCGGAAACCTAAAAAAAAACAAAATAAAAGCAAAAGTGAAGCCGCCACGCGACTGCCTGAAAGATAATCCACGCATCAATTAACTCCTCCTACCTTCAGCAGTGAGTTCAAAAATAGCGGGAGCCTGGACGTCTAATCCCATATAAACTAGGAAAACCGGCCCCCCAGGACAATAACTTCTAAGAATGCTCGGAACGTGTAGATCGAGTTCCCGCGGTAAAAATAGGAGTTCAAATTCCTCTTTAGTGCACCTTTAGGTTGTATCGGACTATAGGAACCGGGCGGCCGTTGCATGGCACCACCGTCGCCTCAGCGGAACAGCGCCGCCCGTGGCAAAACATTCGTCAGAGGAATGAGGAGGGAGCGGCGTAGCAGATTGCGCTCGTTGAGAATGGCTCCATCCGTCGTTCTGCGGTGCGGCTTTCAAAGCTTAAATAATCGCACGCAGTTTTTCCGATTAGGCTATCTCGAATAATGGAAGAGCCTTCACGAGGCAAGCCATGTGTACGACCAGCGCGAGTGTCAAGGTGTGGTCACGCACTTATTTGGTGAGTGCGTACCACAGAGAAAGTTGAATGCGCCGAGCTAGGAAATGGACCTGGAAGTAAGCGCATTTCATTCTTTCTGATGACCGTTGTAATACACAAAACGGCATTCACATGCCGTATTACTGCCTGTATGCAGTTGGACGCATCAAGGTACTCAATCATATCAAAGCCAGAAGACCAGCTCACATTAAATTTGGCGTTGAACTCCTTTAATCAATGGTGTACAGCTTCCAGAATGAAAATTGATTATACAAAAACATCATATATTACACTGACAAACAAAACCAAAATATTTTTCATTTGATTATTAAATAGATGGGCGGAATATAACACGTGTCAACTCCTTGAAGTATTTAGGTGTCACTGTATCATCTAATCTAAGTTGGAATTTACATATTGACAACATATGTTCAAAAGCCGAAACTAAATTGTGGTACATTAGAAGAAAACTGAAACTTGCATCCACAAAAGCAAAACTAACTGCCTATCTCGCGCTGGTACGTCCGACATTGGAATATGCAAGCGTCATATGGGATCCGTATCAGTCAAATCAAACGGATAAGATTGAAAAAGTTCAAAGAAGGGCCGCCAGGTTCATTCTGTCAAAATATAGATATACTGATTCCGTGACTGACATGCTACATGAATTACAACTTCCTTTACTGTCGAAACGAAGGAAGATCGACAGGCTAAAATTTCTTTATCTTTTGCGCAATAATCACTTCAACTTAAACAAAAGCCTCTATTTGCAACAGCGTTCGTGTCGCCCTGTAAGAAGCTCCCACAGTTACCAGGTTACACCCATGATGGCCCGTATTAACTGTTTTAAATACTCCTTTTCCCCAGAACTATAACAGAATGGAATTCCCTGCCTCAGGCCTTTCTGCAAATAGACAATCTCCCCAAATTTGAAAATTGCTTGTACCGTCACTTACCTGAATAGACATCCCTGTAATTTTGTTTTTCTTTTCATACGTTTTGTTTCCCTACTGCTATTTTATGGTTGTAATCCAAAATATTTACCCAGCGTTTGTACTTTAGGCCTGTATCTGCAGTGCAGGACAGCTGTGTTGCGATGATTGTCGTTTTCAATTTGACTGTTTTGAATTGTGCACTGTTCATACTTGTGGCTGTGTGACATAACTTACATTTGTATCTGTTTCCACCCTGTAACGGCCTACGGCTGACAGTATCAATAAATAAATAAATAAAATAAATAAATAAAATATTTGCAGCAAAATGCTCCTCCTAAAGCCGCCGTATACATATAGAGGGCCGATGCAAGCATGCTGCGGCGCTTGCATTCGCCGTTGATAAAGAAACAGCGTCTTGAACGAGTGCCAGTCAAAGTTGGGGGGCGCCTTCTAAGAATATTTATCCGAAACCTAAAAGGCTGTGCTTATCGGACGATGGTACGTAACCTCATTATTTACGGCAGAATCGAGGCAAGGTTAAGGGTAATACGAGGGTGTTACTTCGGTTTATTTACTTTTGTTCCATTTTTTTAATTTATTTTATTATTTTTCTCTCTTTCAGTCAGTGCAGAATTCTAACGTTACATGCGTTGCATTCAATTTGCCCATAAAGCCATCGTTCCGTCTGCGATCTCCCAGCTAACAGGTCCCCTGTCGTCGCGACGTCCAGTCTGTCAGCCTATACCCTATTACTACTCCGTTAAAAGCTCCTCTTTCCAGCAGTTAACCGCCTGTTTCTTGGACACTCCCCTGTACTGGGTATGCGCCCTTTTTTTTTTTTTGAGGCCGCCGCGGTGGCTCAGTGGTTATGGCACTCGGCTGCTGACCCAAAAAACGCGAGTTCGAACCCTTTTACCCTTTTATTCGTCCTTTAAAAAAAAGGCAAAAAAACATAAAAGAAAGAGAAAGGATGACTGGACCAGCAATGCTTTGCACGCTTAACGCCAATTCAAAATAAATGAAAAAGAACTAAATGTTCCAAAGAAGAAAAAAGGTATAAGCGAAAAACAGAGCATTAAAAAAAACATAGAAGAAAAGAAAACAAAAAGCTCATCACAATAAAAGTTAAAATCGCAGGCAGACAGCCAAAGCACAACGTGCAGTCCACGGAATAAATAATAATAAAAAAAGAGAGAAAACCCAAGTCACTGTAAAGTCATGGCCACAGTAACAATCTAAGAAAACACTGAGTGCCGGCCACAAAATAAAAATCAGAAAAATAAAAACATAATCAAGACAAAACCGAAGTCACAGTCAAGACACAGTCAAAGACGCAGGCGCAGTTACACCACGACGAAACCGCCTATGCTCAATAAAGGAGCACGGGGCTCCGCTCTGTGCAAAGCTTGGGGAAGAGAAATTAGAGGAAAGACAGAAATCAGCGTGAATAATTTGGAATTGTACTACTTATGAGGTAAACCATCTGAAGGCACAAGCAGCAGTGTCTCGGAGAAGGGAGGGGTAAGCAGATGGTGTGATGTCCGATGAGCAAAGAGATTTTAAACGAGAAGCTAAAGAAGCAGTAACGGAACAGTCCCGGAAGTAATGACGGAGATTGTCACACAACAATGCACAGGAACGAGATGAAGACGGAGACAGGCAAAATCTTTTAAAATAGAGCGGAAATCTACCATGTCCAGTAAGTAAAGTAATTAGAGGATTCCTGGGTAGACGAATAGAGGGATGTTAAGTGCATCAGAGATCAAATTGCATAATTCAGTGGCACCATTATTCCGAGTTCGAACCCGGACGCCTCGGTCGAATTTCGATGGGGTCGAAATTCTTGAGGCCCGTGTACTGTCCGATCTCAGTGCACGTTGAAGAACCCCAGGTGGTTGAAGTTTCCGGCGCCCTGCGGCGTCCCTCATAGCCCGAGTCACTCTGGGATGTTAAACCACAATAAAACAAATAAACCAGTTTATTTGAGGCCAAACCAACGACAACAACCACCGGAATGCGTTTCTAGAATAAACTCCACTGGAGAGTAAACAATTGCTTTGTGCAGAAAGGCAGTGCTTTTTGGCTGGATTGGAGGAGAAAATCGCCGTGCCAAACTTCTCTTGCTGTTCCTCTAACGAAAATTCCAAGGGTGCTTTCAAGTATGCTTAGGTGTAGTAATGCGAACGCATCTCTTTTTCTGCTGTCGATTATGTCGCCGCGTGCTGGATATTTTATGCCTTTGCCGTTTCTAAGTCGTGTCCCCGCTCTAACTTTGCTTCTACCGCATCCAAAGACGTGGGTCCCGTTGCTAGAACGCCTAATAATGAATTTGTCAATTTAGATAATTAATTCACTAATTCATTAATTAAATCAGCAGTTCGATTAAATTGCTAACCAATGTAAGAATTCACAAATTGGCTAATTAATTTGGTAAGTAAGTTACCCAGTTGATTAACCATATTTGTGACCTAACTGAATGTAATGCAACTCAATTGTTCATCTAAATAAATAAGTAATTAACAAATTCACAGGTTCGATTAAACTAAAGCTTAATTTGCTTATTGATTATTTCAAACTATTCAATTACTTCGCCAATTAATTATGTACCCTTTTAACTGATCATCTTAGTAACTTAATTATTCATGCATGCTAATTAAATATTCATTCAATCAACTATTTTATTCATTGACCCCATAATCGATGATTGACATTGCGTGCGGACGTGTCGTTTCTGAGTTGCCTTGTCAGCCCCTTTGATTGCGCGGATTTAAACTTTCAGGGCACACTAGTACAGGGCGTCAGCCCTGCGTAATTGCCTTGAGTCGACGCTCAGATGAGGCTCCTCCTCCGTTGTTGTTGGCCGCTGGTGGAGTGGCACAAACCCACGAGGGATTAGCCACGGTGATCCTGGCGCAGGTGGCTGGCTGAGCTTGCTCGTCCTCAGCAAAGCACACAATCATATGCGCACTTCTCAGCACATGTGTGAGCAGCGGCGCATGTGCACACGCGGCACTCCAATTTGACAGAAGCGCTGTTGTCACTGACCGCTATCCGAGCTTCGATCCCATAATCTAGGGAAAGAAAACCCGCGAACATCTTCCATTGCTGCACTCGTTTTCTCGACCGGCTCGAGCAGCGCTAACAAGCGCAATTGGCCCATCGAAGTGACGTACGTTTACGACGTAGTTACGTGCGGCTATCCTGCCCGGACGAATCTACGATGCCCGCGGATTCCAAGCGGCAGTGGTGAACGCGAAGAAAACATGCCTGCGAAGCAAGAGTTCGTCTGCTACGTGCACCACAAGCATGGCTGCCGGCGCCGGCGCACAGCAGTGTCGCAACGCGGCTATGCGCCAGGACATACCACCTATGTCCACCTGTGGGTTTTAAGGCCGTTTCTTTAAAGTATTTATGAATGGAAAACTGGGCCTTTTCGTCAAAAACGACTTGGGGCAAAACAACGAACCCGCTTTCTTTATCCGCAAGCAAAAGGGAAAGGTCGGACTCACGGAAGTGATTTGCAATATCACGCAGCACCGGCAGGCCGTCCTTCTGTCCACCGAGGCTCTTTTGAAGCATGTCGACGCCTTCAGCATGGCACCAAGCTTTGTCATCGCTGTCTACCTTTGCTGCGATCCTGCGGACCGAAGCCAACCACACGTGCTTGTCGACCGCTGTCTTAAGAGCGAACTTGGGTCCACGTTCCAGGACTCGCTGAATGGAAGGAGGGACCGAAGCCTCCCCTAAGAAGGTTAGCGGGACAGGAGCTGTCTTTCCGCCGGCTTAGGTAAACTCGAGACGACTCTCGACCAGAGGGTTTCCCCTCCAGCTCTCACAATCGTCTGGAAGTTGTCCAAGCTCTTAAATTCAGAGCCTCCGTATCCGGCCAAGTTCAGGTAAAGTATTCTCAACATGTCGTTCAAGACTCGCACTTTTCTCCAACATTCCGATTTCAAGATCTTCGCAATCCTTTTCCAATGTCCGACAGAAGGGGGAATGCAGCCGAAGAGGGATGAAATTTGAGGAGGGCAGAAGTTCTTCCTCAGACAAAATGCCAAGTACCTTGCTTGGCATGTAGTGACAATAATGAAGCTTGAACATTGCACGCAGTGTTCCTCGAGTGGTAGGACACAAAGAAAAGAGCCCAGCGTAGATGAAATGAACTTGAGCAAAGTGGTGTTCTGAGGCAGTTGGTAAAGCATGTTTAAGGGAGACGTAGCGCGAAAAAAAGACAGGGACGAGACATAATGACTCTTTGCAGTTTTTAGATCTAAGGTTGCATTTTAACATGACAAGCCACATTTGTTGGGCCTATATGCCACGCTCGAGAGAGAGAGAGAGAGAGAGAAAGAGAGACTCTTTAATGAAGAGCAGAGAATTTAGCCGGCGTTTAAAAATCGCTGGCATGCTACTCTGCATAGGGAGGGGAATTTGGGAGATAAAGACAGAAGGAGAGCAGAGTGGAAGAGGTAAAAAAAAACGAAGATAAAATGCGGCCATGAAATGGGTACTAAGGATGCAATGGCGAGTATTGATGTAACCTATGGAGTGATGGAGTGCATAGTCCGTCAAATGGGCTGACGAAGTTCACTGCATGAAGAATGCATGAAGGTGACGTGCAAGTGAATTTAAAACTTATCGAGATGTCCAATGTCTTTTAAATATGTGAATAGAAAAGTCATTGCAAGTCTCTGTTGCCTAAGGCAGGCTAAGGGACCTAAAACTTTGTCCATTGTAAGGGGCACTGAGCAGAGCTTCTGCATGCAATGTTCATAGTACGCACGCTCGTTAGCATATGCAGGGCACTCAAGCAAGATATGCTCCACAGTTTCTATCGCGGTACAGTTGTCACAGTGCGGACTGTCCATTTGTCTAAAAAGGTATCGTAAGGCGTTTGTATATGCAGCATTAAGACGAAGTCGATGAGCACCGTTACCTTTTCATTCCTCACATTCAACACTTGTCAAACGTGTCATTGCTTCTCTGTCTTTTAGATCCGCGCTTTCCAAGTCGTGTATCCACAAAGTGGAGTTGAGTTCTGATCTGCAGGCCACACGCCTCAGGAATGCAGGCTACCCTGCGTCGTTGCTCACTGCTGTTGTTGAAGGTTTGCTTAAGAAGTTGCGAAACCAAAAAAAGAAACCTGATTCCGGCAATGGAATAGAACATGAGAAAAAGGAAAAGAAATACGAGGTTGTACCCTACATTCACCGCGTATCTCACAACTTGAAAAGAATAGCGGGAAAGTTTGGTGTGGACGTCATCTTCACGGCTCCTCGCAAATTGTCGAGCCTTTGTGCACTTTCAAGTCGAAGCCAGAAGAAACCGGCTTGCAGTGTTAATCATGTAACTAAGTTTGTTGAGTGCAAAGTAGGTGTCGTGTACGAGATCCCTTAAAGCTGTGACCGTGTTTATATAGGGCAAAGCGGTCGTTGCCTCAATGAACGCCTGAAAGAACATGCTAGGTCCCTCATTTCAGACAAAAGTAAGAATCTGCCTAAGCATTGCTCAAGTTGCGGTTGTCATCCGCTTTTCGAGAAAACTAAAGTTCTCTGTCGCTCTAAAGAACAGTTAGCAAGGGAGGTTCTTGAGGCTTCATTCATTCATAAGCTTGGAAGAGATAAGTGCATCAGTGAAACGTCGGTGCTTCTGCTTCGAAAGGAATCCATCTTTATAAATTTTAAGTAGTCGCTTTCGCGTTACCGCTCGAAGGTTTGGCACGGGGCTGTCCAGCTCTCGTCATGGTGATCAGGTCGTGTTCGAGTCGTGCTAGGTCAGGTTTATCTTTCCGCTTCATCTAATCAGTTGTTGCTGGGCATGCGCGTTTGGTTCCTCGAGCTCGGTAATTCGCTTCATATTTTTCAGTTGTAAGTTAGCGCTAGTCCTGTGTATTGTGTCTCTCTCGTCCCTGTGCTTTTTTTTTTCACGCTACGCCTCCCTTAAACATGCTTTACCAACTGGCTCAGAACATCACTTTGCCCAATGAAAAAGAGTGACAGTCAGCGGCGCCCGAAGACGAGTCAGCGATATGTGGTGGAGCCAGGCGAAAACGATCGAACATGACTTCTGGGGACCACAACCACGCAGATTCCTTCGAGCTGCTGTGGGTGCCGAACACGCCTTTTTAGGCAAACGTATGTTATCTGCAGTCGTTTGGTAATCGCTTAAGCCTACTTGACCGAAATTTCGCACACCGTAAAAAGGTGGTTTTTTCATAGTACACCCCCGTATTATGCTACCCACAAAACATTAAGTTTCAGTTTCAAGCAGTTAAGGTGCTAACGGCACGAAAAAATCCGTGTTTTCAAAGCCGAAACTTGAAAAACAGGCGCAATTGCCGCCCGCCGGATGTGACGCATGTTTGAGACAGGAGTCCGGACAGCTTCGGAGCTTCTGCTCGTTGCGGCTCGTGCAAAGCTCTGGTACCGGTAGCGGGTGCAGACCTTTGCGCAATAACTACTGGTTATATATGAAAACACACCTCTTAAATCGGACGAAACGCCCCAGAAAAAGTTTTAAACGTATTTTGTTTGCTGTAGTAGACTAGGAAACTCCTCGCTCAACCTCAGCGAAGATGATAGCACCGCAATTCTAGTGAGCGTTCTGTGCCTGGCAGTACAGTCTAGCCCGGTTATAACGAAGTCGGCGGGAATCGGAAATCACTTCGCTATATCCGCTATTTCGTTATATGTGGACTACGAAAAAAAAATGCAAACATCGGCATACCGATTTATTGCCGCTGAAAGAAGTCGTCCAGCGTCCCCTGAACACGTTTCGCGAGTGCGGACTTCAGGATTGCGGCTTCCATACCATCCAACTGCGAACCAAAGATCTGGTCGAACTCCGCGATAACGATAAAAATGAGCCACGCTTCCAACATGCACAATGCTGCCGCGCTTTCTCCCTGCCTTGTGCACCGCGGCACCGACATAAAACAAAGCGCGCGCTGCCACACCTCCTGCAGACTGCAGTCCAGCCGTGGCGCCGACTGCCTGGGAGAAATAGAGAACCGAGATTGGCCAAGACGGCCGCTCTCTGCGACGTCATCGAAAAAAAAAATCGTCTCTGTTCTTTTTTACATTTTTCCCCTGCGCGGCGTGCTCTACTGCTCTACGCCGTGACGCCGTTCAAGGACGGCGCAACACGAGACCGGCGTGCCATGCGATGCAGTGAAGCAACCTTTCGCTCCGCAGGAGAGCAGACGACGCCACGAAAGGACGCCGTCAGCCGAATTTTGCTCTTATTTTGGCAGATTATTTTTCGGTTGGTATTAAATCTCTTCGTTATATCCGCTGACGCACTCTTGTTTACTTCGTTAAAACCGGACCCAAAATGTATTGAAAATGCAAAAATGGGAATGGGAAATTGAAATCCCTTCGTTATAACCGCTATTTCGCTATAAGTGGCTTGGTTATAAACGGGCTAGACTGTATTCGATTACACCCTATGCCAAGCTCGGACATCACGAAGGAAGGAGGCATATTTAAATGGAGAGCTCGTGTAGGCGCTGTTTTTATTTTCCTTCCCGCAAATTGCCTATTCCCGGGTTAAAGTGACTCATTTAGAATTGTTAAGTCGGGTTTAGAGGGAATGGCCTTTCGACCGAATGCCACTAGACGCGACCGCAATTCATCGACTCCCACGGGATAGCAAATGTGATGGAAAAGTACACTTAGGCACAAACACATTTAAAAAAAAATGTTGAACGCAGCGTACAGTGATTGCTATCCCCTCATTGTGAAGTGACGATTAAAACTCACCGAAAACTTTCCGATAAACTTAGCAAAAAACTTTACGCGGCGTGCCTCTTTCATGAAGGATTAGTCAGCTGTTCGGCTCCTTGAGTGCTTTTCCATTGTCGGACGCAACTAAAGAACGCAGGGGCTTTGGCCCGTCAAAGGGACCCGTCCCATCCAATAGCGTCGGCTCATTCTCATAACCTTGCTAGTGTGACAAAGCAGGGAGTGGTAAAAAAAAAGGGATGACTCATCCCTTTATGGTCGGGCATAGACCGCTGTCTCCATTGTGGCGCCGCTCCATGCATTATCACCCTAGCAGGGTGATGAGAGTCTGCCGACGGTATTATACTGGAAGTGCGTCCTTTGACGGGGAAAGCCGCTGAGTTCGAAGCTGTATCTGACACATAGTTTCCGGCAACCGTAGGCAAAAAAAACTTTTCTCCTCCCACCGTCTCTTCCGGCGTCACGCCTGGTTTAGAGTTACCACTTTATTCCTTATCATATATCCACCACACCAGTAAGGAGGTGCGCAGTGCCAGTGTCACAAACCTATTCTTCTATACCAGAGATTATTCCAAGAATGTCACAATGAATGCCCCTATTCCGAGTTTTGCCCAAAGGAGATAAGAAAAAAACGAGGTCGTAAGGGAAGGATATTTTTTTTCCTGGAATTCCTGAGACCTGCACAATACACGTGCGCCATTTTCATATCCACGGAGATTGTGGATGAGTCATTCCCATCAGTTAACCAATGAGCTTCCTGGCTTTACGTTCTTTGACTTCTACAACGTTCCCCGAGAGGGGGTTACTCATAGGAATGCGCGGTTTTGAAGTCCGGCGGCATAAAAAGGGGACCAAGGCAGTCGTCGGCGCCAGTCGTTACAAGTCGCTCGCTGAACAACTACCGGTACGGAGGCCTTTAGGAAAGTAATACTAAAGCCCCGAGATTACAGCTCCAACGTGGATTTCCTGCGCATCTGCTCGAGTGAGTAGCGCTAAAATTTCCGCCCGTTTATGCGAAGGGCCCTGCATACAAAGGGTGTTTCACCTAAGACTTTACAAAATTTTTAAAAATTGTTTTGTGAGTTAGAAGGGCCCCTTTTTAGGCATAGCATTGTCAGCGGTGCAGTACATCAGAATACCGCTAAGGCGTGCAAACTAGCGGGCTGGTTAACTAATATTAAGTGTTTAACTTTCTAACTGTTGCTGTTAGGCTCTTTAATCCTTGATAGGCGTGTAGCCCACTACATGTAATATCGCATCAGTTTCTAGAATTTCAAAAACGCGCGGCGCTATGGCCCAACAATTTTTTTCTATTTGGACGAGCTGCGTGCACTGGAGAGGTTGCTTCTCCTGCAGGCTTCTCGGAAGCGTGTGCGTTCTAGCGCGTTGCCGCCAGAATTTCTTGGCTCACAGCTCCGAAAGTGAGCGCGTTTTCGAAATAAAAAAAAAACTGATATGGATATTACTTACGATGGGCTACGCGCCTCTCAATATATATGGAGCCTAACAGCAATAGTTGTAAAGTTAACTATTCAATATTAGATAACCAGGCTGCTCGTTGGAACGTCGTAGCTGTATTCAGATGTACACTACCTCCCACAATGCTATGCCTCCCCAAAAAACGCGCTTGTGACTAAACAAACCTAGTGTTAAAAATCATGTCAAGTCTTAGGTTACAGACCCTGTATATTCTTTTGCGGTGGGTGCCAGTATATAGTATATGACTGTGGCGTTCGTTTTTGGAGTTACGCCGTCGGGTGTAAAGTGTGCAGGGACATTTTCATACGTCTTTACAAACGGCTAAAAAACCAATTTAAGAGGTGTGGCTAGAGACGACAACCCGCATTGCCATTATGAACGGAAGCACATTCAAGTGAAAATGGCTACCTTCACAGTAAACGCTCCGGTTCACGCAGCTATTCGTCATATGACGAAAAAAAAAGTTTGTCAAGCTTCTATACGTTTTTTTTTCTTTTTCTGCCGAAATTGCGCATTTGTAGAGAAATCGTATCCACATATATAGTTTTTACGTGTGCGTGTATCAAACTATACATATCAACAAATGTGCAGTTTTTACGTTGCATACAATGAAGCTCTTTCTAAAAGCACGCTCGATTGGATGAGGAGATAATATGTACTAAATGAACAAACAAATAGAGGTCCGTAAATTGCTCAAGTCGCCGTTTGTTCAAACAGTATGTAGCAAGCCTGTTTGCGCGATAAAAATTATGCTACTGTGAATATCACTTTGTTCGCTGTACGTGGACTCATTAAATTCTCATTCATTTTCTCTTTCCAGTGGATACTGAAGACACGGGGGCATTCGACAGGAGCGAGACTGCCGAGGTCCAAGAGCCTCCCGGTTACGTCGACGGGCTGGCAACAGCCGGCGACCACACGGTCCTTGGTGAACCACGGGCATCCACTCCAGACTCAGTCAGCGAAGACCTGGAGTCGTCCACATGCCTGTCACCCTCGGTGGAGACGTCTGTACTGGCTTACCGTAGTTCCAACGTCACAACATCCCTACGCCCTGGTTCGACGGCCAGCACGTGCACTCTGCCTCCTATCAGCCCCGTGCCCTGGAACTCGGGATGCACGCCGCCGCCAGAATGGCTGCCACGAGAGTGTCGCGAGCCTGCCAGGCTGTGCAGAGCGACTGACGGATGCGCACGGGAGGCTCGCAACTTTTGGCAGCCGTCGCCGATGCTCCGGTACTACATCTGGGAGCAGCAACAAGACCCCGGACCCACGACCCAACTACGAGGAGTGGAGGGATGGCTACAAGATCGGGAGCACAACGATGGTGTCGAACGTATCATGCCCAGCTGAGCCCCAAATGGCCTTGGTGTTTAGGTAAGCTGGGAAAACCAATGCTATTTATGTTGTAAAAACATATTACGAGTTAGCATGTCGACTCTCAGCTATACTGTATTTAAATGAGAATGACATTAATAATCGGAGGTGTGCATGTTTTCACAGTCGGTTCATTCAGCCTTGGATTTCATTCAGTGTCAACCAACTCACAGGAAAAGTACATAGCCGAGCGTCTTGCTGCAACAATTTTTTTATTTGTTCAGTCGCTTGTCGTTGCGCCAGGGCACACGATTTTCTCTCTTTTTTTGGCGCACTAACCTTTCACAAGCATTTTTGAGTTATTTCGCTGCAGCGCTCTTTCTTTGAGCAACAAGGCTTGCCTTCTTTCTTTCTTTCCTAGAGTTTCAAATCGAGGATGTCATACGAAATCCCTTTGCAGCTTTACCAAGTGACTCACACTAAATCGTGTTCTTTTTGCGCCCACAGAATTCACGCTGCCGCGTGTTGGCGAAGCTTTGACGTTCTCACTGGACCAGTTCCTGCACCGCTACCCATCTGCAACGTACCACGAGCAAGCTCCCGAATGCTGTCATATTTGTATCGGCAACTAACAAGCCAGCAGCGATGAACGTCACGCTTTGTACAGAGCGCGGAATAAAGCTGTCTATCTTTTCACCACTTTCTATTTGGGCGATTGTTTCTATTCTCAACTCGCATGGACAGTGTCGCCGCCGCGCGGCCACCACTGGTAGCGTCCGGCGTAACCTCTGTCTACAATGTCTGTTCTGTCAGCTAGTTCAGTGCCGCAGTAAGTTTAGCGTATTTTGCCTCCTAGATTGCTTTCTTCTCTCAGCCAAGGTACCAGGTTAATATAATATACGTCTGCTCGTGTCACGCGCACGGTACAGACTGCAAAGATGAACGCAATCGCGTTGTCTGTCTATCACAGTGCTCGAACTCGGCGATTAAAAGTGACATAAACTTGCGCATATTTTGTCGAGATCCTGCAGAAAATAAAGACTGAGTTCTCGTCGCCTACATATTTTGAGCGAAAACAATAGTTAAGTAATCTTGCACATTCAAAAAGCGGTAATATATGAGGCTGGCCAAGAAACAGAACGACACGACTGTAGTCGGTTACAACTGAAGAACGCAGCGGCTTTTCCCCTTCAAAAAACGCCCTTCCAGCCCGTGAACCTCACGGGCGTTACAGTCGGATAGAACTTAAGAACTCAATGGATTTTCCCTGTCAAAGGAATCCCTTCCAGCTAATGCCTTAAGCCGATTATCATGACTCTGCTAGTGTAACAAAGCAGGGAATAGTATATTAAAGGGGATTATCCCTTCCCTCTATGGTCAGGGATAGTCCTCTCTCTCCATTGTGACGTCGCTGCTTGCATTGTCACGCTAGCAGGGTGTTGAGAATAAGCCAAAGGCATTGGCGGCTGTGAGGGGTTCCTTTGACAGGGAAAATCCGTTGAGTTCTTAAAGATCTGACCTCGCTTTTTACCGCGGGAACTCAATCTACAGGTTCTGAGCATCCTTAGAAACTTCGAATTATTGTCCTGTGCGGCCGATTTCCCTACTTTAAATCGGATTAAACGTCTTTGTTCCCGCTTTTTTTTTAACTCTCTGCTGACGGTAGGAGCAGTCAACCAACACGCGGAGTGGCTTTCAGCCAGTTCTCTGTCAGCTTGCCGCTCTGCTACTGGCGGAGTGATATGTAGCGATCGGTGAAAGCAAAGAGTCCACTCGTATCTTTAGTTCCATGGGCCTAATTTGCAGCTATGTAGTCTCTGAGTGGATGTATGTATTCGCGGAAACCTAAAAAAAAAACAAAATAAAAGCAAAAGTGAAGCCGCCACGCGACTGCCTGAAAGATAATCCACGCATCAATTGACTCCTCCTACCTTCAGCGGTGAGTTCAAAAATAGCGGGAGCCTGGACGTCTAATCCCATATAAACTAGGAAAACCGGCCCCCCAGGACAATAACTTCTAAGAATGCTCGGAACGTGTAGATCGAGTTCCCGCGGTAAAAATAGGAGTTCAAATTCCTCTTTAGTGCACCTTTAGGTTGTATCGGACTATAGGAACCGGGCGGCCGTTGCATGGCACCACCGTCGCCTCAGCGGAACAGCGCCGCCCGTGGCAAAACATTCGTCAGAGGAATGAGGAGGGAGCGGCGTAGCCGACTGCGCTCGTTGAGAATGGCTCCACCCGTCGTTCTGCGGTGCGGCTTTCAAAGCTTAAATAATCGCACGCAGTTTTTCCGATCAGGCTATCTCGAATAATGGAAGAGCCTTCACGAGGCAAGCCATGTGTACGACCAGCGCGAGTGTCAAGGTGTGGTCACGCACTTATTTGGTGAGTGCGTACCACAGAGAAAGTTGAATGCGCCAAGCTAGGAAATGGACCTGGAAGTAAGCGCATTTCATTCTTTCTGATGACCGTTGTAATACACAAAACGGCATTCACATGCCGTATTACTGCCTGTATGCAGTTGGACGCATCAAGGTACTCAATCATATCAAAGCCAGAAGACCAGCTCACATTAAATTTGGCGTTGAACTCCATTAATCAATGGTGTACAGCTTCCAGAATGAAAATTAATTATACAAAAACATCATATATTACACTGACAAACAAAACCAAAAATATTTTTTCATTTGATTATGAAATAGATGGGCGGAATATAACACGTGTCAACTCCTTGAAGTATTTAGGTGTCACTGTATCATCTAATCTAAGTTGGAATTTACATATTGACAACATATGTTCAAAAGCCGAAACTAAATTGTGGTACATTAGAAGAAAACTGAAACTTGCATCCACAAAAGCAAAACTAACTGCCTATCTCGCGCTGGTACGTCCGACATTGGAATATGCAAGCGTCATATGGGATCCGTATCAGTCAAATCAAACGGATAAGATTGAAAAAGTTCAAAGAAGGGCCGCCAGGTTCATTCTGTCAAAGTATAGATATACTGATTCCGTGACTGACATGCTACATGAATTACAACTTCCTTTACTGTCGAAACGAAGGAAGATCGACAGGCTAAAATTTCTTTATCTTTTGCGCAATAATCACTTCAACTTAAACAAAAGCCTCTATTTGCAACAGCGTTTGTGTCGCCCTGTAAGAAGCTCCCACAGTTACCAGGTTACACCCATGATGGCCCGTATTAACTGTTTTAAATACTCCTTTTTCCCCAGAACAATAACAGAATGGAATTCCCTGCCTCAGGCCTTTCTGCAAATAGACAATCTCCCCAAATTTGAAAATTGCTTGTACCGTCACTTACCTGAATAGACATCCCTGTAATTTTGTTTTTCTTTTCATACGTTTTGTTTCCCTACTGCTATTTTATGGTTGTAATCCAAAATATTTACCCAGCGTTTGTACTTTAGGCCTGTATCTGCAGTGCAGGACAGCTGTGTTGCGACGATTGTCGTTTTCAATTTGACTGTTTTGAATTGTGCACTGTTCATACTTGTGGCTGTGTGACATAACTTACATTTGTATCTGTTTCCACCCTGTAACGGCCTACGGCTGACTGTATCAATAAATAAATAAATAAAATAAATAAATAAAATATTTGCAGCAAAATGCTCCTCCTAAAGCCGCCGTATACATATAGAGGGCCGATGCAAGCATGCTGCGGCGCTTGCATTCGCCGTTGATAAAGAAACAGCGTCTTGAACGAGTGCCAGTCAAAGTTGGGGGGCGCCTTCTAAGAATATTTATCCGAAACCTAAAAGGCTGTGCTTATCGGACGATGGTACGTAACCTCATTATTTCCGGCAGAATCGAGGCAAGGTTAAGGGTAATACGAGGGTGTTACTTCGGTTTATTTACTTTTATTCCATTTTTTTAATTTATTTTATTATTTTTCTCTCTTTCAGTCAGTGCAGAATTCTAACGTTACATGCGTTGCATTCAATTTGCCCATAAAACCATCGTGCCGTCTGCGATCTCCCAGCTAACAGGTCCCCTGTCGTCGCGACGTCCAGTCTGTCAGCCTATACCCTATTACTACTCCGTTAAAAGCTCCTCTTTCCAGCAGTTAACCGCCTGTTTCTTGGACACTCCCCTGTAGTGGGTATGTGCCCTTTTTTTTTTTTTTGAGGCCGCCGCGGTGGCTCAGTGGTCATGGCACTCGGCTGCTGACCCAAAAAACGCGAGTTCGAACCCTTTTACCCTTTTATTCGTCCTTTAAAAAAACGGCAAAAAAACATAAAAGAAAGAGAAAGGATGACTGGACCAGCAATGCTTTGCACGCTTAACGCCAATTCAAAATAAATGAAAAAGAACTAAATGTTCCAAAGAAGAAAAAAGATATAAGCGAAAAACAGAGCATTAAAAAAAACACAGAAGAAAAGAAAACAAAAAGCTCATCACAATAAAAGTTAAAGTCGCAGGCAGACAGCCAAAGCACAACGTGCAGTCCACGGAATAAATAATAATAAAAAAAGAGAGAAAACCCAAGTCACTGTAAAGTCATGGCCACAGTAACAATCTAAGAAAACACTGAGTGCCGGCCACAAAATAAAAATCAGAAAAATAAAAACATAATCAAGACAAAACCGAAGTCACAGTCAAGACACAGTCACACAGTCAAGGACGCAGGCGCAGTCACACCACGACGAAACCGCCTATGCTCAATAAAGGAGCACGGGGCTCCGCTCTGTGAAAAGCTTGGGGAAGAGAAATTAGAGGAAAGACAGAAATCAGCGTGAATAATTTGGAATTGTACTACTTATGAGGTAAACCATCTGAAGGCACAAGCAGCAGTGTCTCGGAGAAGGGAGGGGTAAGCAGATGGTGTGATGTCCGATGAGCAAGGAGATTTTAAACGAGAAGCTAAAGAAGCAGTAACGGAACAGTCCCGGAAGTAATGACGGAGATTGTCACACAACAATGCACAGGAACGAGATGAAGACGGAGACAGGCAAAATCTTTTAAAATAGAGCGGAAATCTACCATGTCCAGTAAGTAAAGTAATTAGAGGATTCCTGGGTAGACGAATAGAGGGATGTTAAGTGCATCAGAGATCAAATTGCATAATTCAGTGGCACCATTATTCCGAGTTCGAACCCGGACGCCTCGGTCGAATTTCGATGGGGTCGAAATTCTTGAGGCCCGTGTACTGTCCGATCTCAGTGCACGTTGAAGAACCCCAGGTGGTTGAAGTTTCCGGCGCCCTGCGGCGTCCCTCATAGCCCGAGTCACTCTGGGATGTTAAACCACAATAAAACAAATAAACCAGTTTATTTGAGGCCAAACCAACGACAACAACCACCGGAATGCGTTTCTAGAATAAACTCCACTGGAGAGTAAACAATTGCTTTGTGCAGAAAGGCAGTGCTTTTCGGCTGGATTGGAGGAGAAAATCGCCGTGCCAAACTTCTCTTGCTGTTCCTTGAACGAAAATTCCAAGGGTGCTTTCAAGTATGCTTAGGTGTAGTAATGCAAACGCATCTCTTTTTCTGCTGCCGATTATGTCGCCGCGTGCTGGATATTTTATGCCTTTGCCGTTTCTAAGTCGTGTCCCCGCTCTAACTTTGCTTCTACCGCATCCAAAGACGTGGGTCCCGTTGCTAGAACGCCTAATAATGAATTTGTCAATTTAGATAATTAATTCACTAAATCATTAATTAAATCAGCAGTTCGATTAAATTTCTAACCAATGTAAGAATTCACAAATTGGCTAATTAATTTGGTAAGTAAGTTACCCAGTTGATTAACCATATTTGTGACCTAACTGAATGTAATGCAACTCAATTGTTCATCTAAATAAATAAGTAATTAACAAATTCACAGGTTCGATTAAACTAAAGCTTAATTTGCTTATTGATTATTTCAAACTATTCAATTACTTCGCCAATTAATTATGTACCCTTTTAACTGATCATCTTAGTAACTTAATTATTCATGCATGCTAATTAAATATTCATTCAATCAACTATTTTATTCATTGACCCCATAATCGATGATTGACATTGCGTGCGGACGTGTCGTTTCTGAGTTGCCTTGTCAGCCCCTTTGATTGCGCGGATTTAAATTTTCAGGGCACACTAGTACAGGGCGTCAGCCCTGCGTAATTGTCTTGAGTCGACGCTCAGATGCGGCTCCTCCTCCGTTGTTGTTGGCCGCTGGTGGAGTGGCACAAACCCACGAGGGATTAGCCACGGTGATCCTGGCGCAGGTGGCTGGCTGAGCTTGCTCGTCCTCAGCGAAGCACACACTCATATGCGCACTTCTCAGCACATGTGTGAGCAGCGGCGCATGTGCACACGCGGCACTCCAATTTGACAGAAGCGCTGTTGTCACTGACCGCTATCCGAGCTTCGATCCCATAATCTAGGGAAAGAAAACCCGCGAACATCTTCCATTGCTGCACTCGTGTTCTCGACCGGCTCGAGCAGCGCTAACAAGCGCAATTCGCCAATCGAAGTGACGTACGTTTACGACGTAGTTACGTGCGGCTATCCTGCCCGGACGAATCTCCGATGCCCGCGGATTCCAAGCGGCAGTGGTGAACGCGAAGAAAACATGCCTGCGAAGCAAGAGTTCGTCTGCTACGTGCACCTCAAGCATGGCTGCCGGCGCCGGCGCACAGCAGTGTCGCAACGCGGCTATGCGCCAGGACATACCACCTATGTCCACCTGTGGGTTTTAAGGCGGTTTCTTTAAAGTATTTATGAATGGAAAACTGGGCCTTTTCGTCAAAAAAGACTTGGGGGAAAACAACGAACCCGCTTTCTTTATCCGCAAGCAAAAGGGAAAGGTCGGACTCACGGAAGTGATTTGCAATATCACGCAGCACCGGCAGGCCGTCCTTCTGTCCACCGAGGCTCTTTTGAAGCATGTCGACGCCTTCAGCATGGCACCAAGCTTTGTCATCGCTGTCTACCTTTGCTGCGATCCTGCGGACCGAAGCCAACCACACGTGCTTGTCGACCGCTGTCTTAAGAGCGAACTTGGGTCCACGTTCCAGGACTCGCTGAATGGAAGGAGGGACCGAAGCCTCCCCTAAGAAGGTTAGCGGGACAGGAGCTGTCTTTCCGCCGGCTTAGGTAAACTCGAGACGACTCTCGACCAGAGGGTTTCCCCTCCAGCTCTCACAATCGTCTGGAAGTTGTCCAAGCTCTTAAATTCAGAGCCTCCGTATCCGGCCAAGTTCAGGTAAAGTATTCTCAACATGTCGTTCAAGACTCGCACTTTTCTCCAACATTCCGATTTCAAGATCTTCGCAATCCTTTTCCAATGTCCGACAGAAGGGGGAATGCAGCCGAAGAGGGATGAAATTTGAGGAGGGCAGAAGTTCTTCCTCAGACAAACTGCCAAGTACCTTGCTTGGCATGTAGTGACAATAATGAAGCTTGAACATTGCACGCAGTGTTCCTCGAGTGGTAGGACACAAAGAAAAGAGCCCAGCGTAGATGAAATGAACTTGAGCAAAGTGGTGTTCTGAGGCAGTTGGTAAAGCATGTTTAAGGGAGACGTAGCGCGAAAAAAAGACAGGGACGAGACATAATGACTCTTTGCAGTTTTTAGATCTAAGGTTGCATTTTAACATGACAAGCCACATTTGTTGGCCCTATATGCCACGCTCGAGAGAGAGAAAGAGAGACTCTTTAATGAAGAGCAGAGAATTTAGCCGGCGTTTAAAAATCGCTGGCATGCTACTCTGCATAGGGAGGGGAATTTGGGAGATAAAGACAGAAGGAGAGCAGAGTGGAAGAGGTAAAAAAAAAACGAAGATAAAATGCGGCCATGAAATGGGTACTAAGGATGCAATGGCGAGTATTGATGTAAACTATGGAGTGATGGAGTGCATAGTCCGTCAAATGGGCTGACGAAGTTCACTGCATGAAGAATGCATGAAGGTGACGTGCAAGTGAATTTAAAACTTATCGAGATGTCCAATGTCTTTTAAATATGTGAATAGAAAAGTCATTGCAAGTCTCTGTTGCCTAAGGCAGGCTAAGGGACCTAAAACTTTGTCCATTGTAAGGGGCACTGAGCAGAGCTTCTGCATGCAATGTTCATAGTACGCACGCTCGTTAGCATATGCAGGGCACTCAAGCAAGATATGCTCCACAGTTTCTATCGCGGTACAGTTGTCACAGTGCGGACTGTCCATTTGTCTAAAAAGGTATCGTAAGGCGTTTGTATATGCAGCATTAAGACGAAGTCGATGAGCACCGTTACCTTTTCATTCCTCACATTCAACACTTGTCAAACGTGTCATTGCTTCTCTGTCTTTTAGATCCGCGCTTTCCAAGTCGTGTATCCACAAAGTGGAGTTGAGTTCTGATCTGCAGGCCACACGCCTCAGGAATGCAGGCTACCCTGCGTCGTTGCTCACTGCTGTTGTTGAAGGTTTGCTTAAGAAGTTGCGAAACCAAAAAAACAAACCTGATTCCGGCAATGGAATAGAACATGAGAAAAAGGAAAAGAAATAGGAGGTTGTACCCTACATTCACCGCGTATCTCATAACTTGAAAAGAATAGCGGGAAAGTTTGGTGTGGACGTCATCTTCACGGCTCCTCGCAAATTGTCGAGCCTTTGTGCACTTTCAAGTCGAAGCCAGAAGAAACCGGCTTGCAGTGTTAATCATGTAACTAAGTTTGTTGAGTGCAAAGTAGGTGTCGTGTACGAGATCCCTTAAAGCTGTGGCCGTGTTTATATAGGGCAGAGCGGTCGTTGCCTCAATGAACGCCTGAAAGAACATGCTAGGTCCCTCATTTCAGACAAAAGTAAGAATCTGCCTAAGCATTGCTCAAGTTGCGGTTGTCATCCGCTTTTCGAGAAAACTAAAGTTCTCTGTCGCTCTAAAGAACAGTTAGCAAGGGAGGTTCTTGAGGCTTCATTCATTCATAAGCTTGGAAGAGATAAGTGCATCAGTGAAACGTCGGTGCTTCTGCTTCGAAAGGAATCCATCTTTATAAATTTTAAGTAGTTGCTTTCGCGTTACCGCTCGAAGGTTTGGCACGGGGCTGTCCAGCTCTCGTCATGGTGATCAGGTCGTGTTCGAGTCGTGCTAGGTCAGGTTTATCTTTCTGCTTCATCTAATCAGTTGTTGCTGGGCATGCGCGTTTGGTTCCTCGAGCTCGGTAATTCGCTTCATATTTTTCAGTTGTAAGTTAGCGCTAGTCCTGTGTATTGTGTCTCTCTCGTCCCTGTGCTTTTTTTTTTTCACGCTACGCCTCCCTTAAACATGCTTTACCAACTGGCTCAGAACATCACTTTGCTCAATGAAAAAGGGTGACAGTCAGCGGCGCCCGAAGACGAGTCAGCGATATGTGGTGGAGCCAGGCGAAAACGATCGAACATGACTTCTGGGGACCACAACCACGCAGATTCCTTCGAGCTGCTGTGGGTGCCGAACACGCCTTTTTAGGCAAACGTATGTTATCTGCAGTCGTTTGGTAATCGCTTAAGCCTACTTGACCGAAATTTCGCACACCGTAAAAAGGTGGTTTTTTCATAGTACACCCCCGTATTATGCTACCCACAAAACATTAAGTTTCAGTTTCAAGCAGTTAAGGTGCTAACGGCACGAAAAAATCCGTGTTTTCAAAGCCGAAACTTGAAAAACAGGCGCAATTGCCGCCCGCCGGATGTGACGCATGTTTGAGACAGGAGTCCGGACAGCTTCGGAGCTTCTGCTCGTTGCGGCTCGTGCAAAGCTCTGGTACCGGTAGCGGGTGCAGACCTTTGCGCAATAACTACTGGTTATATATGAAAACACACCTCTTAAATCGGACGAAACGCCCCAGAAAAAGTTTTAAACGTATTTTGTTTGCTGTAGTAGACTAGGAAACTCCTCGCTCAACCTCAGCGAAGATGATAGCACCGCAATTCTAGTGAGCGTTCTGTGCCTGGCAGTACAGTCTAGCCCGGTTATAACGAAGTCGGCGGGAATCGGAAATCACTTCGCTATATCCGCTATTTCGTTATATGTGGACTACGAAAAAAAAATGCAAACATCGGCATACCGATTTATTGCCGCTGAAAGAAGTCGTCCAGCGTCCCCTGAACACGTTTCGCGAGTGCGGACTTCAGGATTGCGGCTTCCATACCATCCAACTGCGAACCAAAGATCTGGTCGAACTCCGCGATAACGATAAAAATGAGCCACGCTTCCAACATGCACAATGCTGCCGCGCTTTCTCCCTGCCTTGTGCACCGCGGCACCGACATAAAACAAAGCGCGCGCTGCCACACCTCCTGCAGACTGCAGTCCAGCCGTGGCGCCGACTGCCTGGGAGAAATAGAGAACCGAGATTGGCCAAGACGGCCGCTCTCTGCGACGTCATCGAAAAAAAAAATCGTCTCTGTTCTTTTTTACATTTTTCCCCTGCGCGGCGTGCTCTACTGCTCTACGCCGTGACGCCGTTCAAGGACGGCGCAACACGAGACCGGCGTGCCATGCGATGCAGTGAAGCAACCTTTCCCTCCGCAGGAGAGCAGACGACGCCACGAAAGGACGCCGTCAGCCGAATTTTGCTCTTATTTTGGCAGATTATTTTTCGGTTGGTATTAAATCTCTTCGTTATATCCGCTGACGCACTCTTATTTACTTCGTTAAAACCGGACCCAAAATGTATTGAAAATGCAAAAATGGGAATGGGAATTTGAAATCCCTTCGTTATAACCGCTATTTCGCTATAAGTGGCTTCGTTATAAACGGGCTAGACTGTATTCGATTACACCCTATTCCAAGTTCGGACATCACGAAGGAAGAACGCATATTTAAATGGAGAGCTCGTGTAGGCGCTGTTTTTATTTTCCTTCCCGCAAATTGCCTATTCCCGGGTTAAAGTGACTCATTTAGAGTTGTTAAGTCGGGTTTAGAGGGAATGGCCTTTCGACCGAATGCCACTAGACGCGACCACAATTCATCGACTCCCACGGGATAGCAAATGTGATGGAAAAGTACACTTAGGCACAAACACATTTAAAAAAAAAATGTTGAACGCAGCGTACAGTGATTGCTATCCCCTCATTGTGAAGTGACGATTAAAACTTACCGAAAACTTGCCGATAAACTTAGCAAAAAACTTTACGCGGCGTGCCTCTTTCATGAAGGATTAGTCAGCTGTTCGGCTCCTTGAGTGCTTTTCCATTGTCGGACGCAACTAAAGAACGCAGGGGCTTTGGCCCGTCAAAGGGACCCGTCCCATCCAATAGCGTCGGCTCATTCTCATAACCTTGCTAGTGTGACAAAGCAGGGAGTGGTAGAAAAAAAGGGATGACCCATCCCTTTATGGTCGGGCATAGACCGCTGTCTCCATTGTGGCGCCGCTCCATGCATTATCACCCTAGCAGGGTGATGAGAGTCTGCCGACGGTATTATACTGGAAGTGCGTCCTTTGACGGGGAAAGCCGCTGAGTTCGAAGCTGTATCTGACACATAGTTTCCGGCAACCGTAGGCAAAAAAAACTTTTCTCCTCCCACCGTTTCTTCCGGCGTCACGCCTGGTTTAGATTTACCACTTTATTCCTTATCATATATCCACCACACCAGTAAGGAGGTGCGCAGTGCCAGTGTCACAAACCTATTCTTCTTTACCAGAGATTATTCCAAGAATGTCACAATGAATGCCCCTATTCCGAGTTTTGCCCAAAGGAGATAAGAAAAAAACGAGGTCGTAAGGGAAGGATTTTTTTTTTCCTGGAATTCTTGAGACCTGCACAATACACGTGGGCCATTTTCATATCCACGGAGATTGTGGATGAGTCATTCCCATCAGTTAATCAATGAGCTTCCTGGCTTTACGTTCTTTGACTTCTACAACGTTCCCCGAGAGGGGCTTACTCATAGGAATGCGCGGTTTTGAAGTCCGGCGGCATAAAAAGGGGACCAAGGCAGTCGTCGGCGCCAGTCGTTACAAGTCGCTCGCTGAACAACTACCGGTACGGAGGCCTTTAGGAAAGTAATACTAAAGCCCCGAGATTACAGCTCCAACGTGGATTTCCTGCGCATCTGCTCGAGTGAGTACCGCTAAAATTTCCGCCCGTTTATGCGAAGGGCCCTGCATACAAAGGGTGTTTCACCTAAGACTTTACAAAATTTTAAAAATTGTTTTGTGAGTTAGAAGGGCCCCTTTTTAGGCATAGCATTGTCAGCGGTGCAGTACATCAGAATACCGCTAAGGCGTGCAAACTAGCGGGCTGGTTAACTAATATTAAGTGTTTAACTTTCTAACTGTTGCTGTTAGGCTCTTTAATCCTTGATAGGCGTGTAGCCCACTACATGTAATATTCGCATCAGTTTCTAGAATTTCAAAAACGCGCGGCGCTATGGCCCAACAATTTTTTTCTATTTGGACGAGCTGCGTGCACTGGAGAGGTTGCTTCTCCTGCAGGCTTCTCGGAAGCGTGTGCGTTCTAGCGCGTTGCCGCCAGAATTTCTTGGCTCACAGCTCCGAAAGTGAGCGCGTTTTCGAAATAAAAAAAAAACTGATATGGATATTACTTACGATGGGCTACGCGCCTCTCAATATATATGGAGCCTAACAGCAATAGTTGTAAAGTTAACTATTCAATATTAGATAACCAGGCTGCTCGTTGGAACGTCGTAGCTGTATTCAGATGTACACTACCTCCCACAATGCTATGCCTCCCCAAAAAACGCGCTTGTGACTAAACAAACCTAGTGTTAAAAATCATGTCAAGTCTTAGGTTACAGACCCTGTATATTCTTTTGCGGTGGGTGCCAGTATATAGTATATGACTGTGGCGTTCGTTTTTGGAGTTACGCCGTCGGGTGTAAAGTGTGCAGGGACATTTTCATACGTCTTTACAAACGGCTAAAAAACCAATTTAAGAGGTGTGGCTAGAGACGACAACCCGCATTGCCATTATGAACGGAAGCACATTCAAGTGAAAATGGCTACCTTCACAGTAAACGCTCCGGTTCACGCAGCTATTCGTCATATGACGAAAAAAAAAGTTTGTCAAGCTTCTATACGTTTTTTTTTCTTTTTCTGCCGAAATTGCGCATTTGTAGAGAAATCGTATCCACATATATAGTTTTTACGTGTGCGTGTATCAAACTATACATATCAACAAATGTGCAGTTTTTACGTTGCATACAATGAAGCTCTTTCTAAAAGCACGCTCGATTGGATGAGGAGATAATATGTACTAAATGAACAAACAAATAGAGGTCCGTAAATTGCTCAAGTCGCCGTTTGTTCAAACAGTATGTAGCAAGCCTGTTTGCGCGATAAAAATTATGCTACTGTGAATATCACTTTGTTCGCTGTACGTGGACTCATTAAATTCTCATTAATTTTCTCTTTCCAGTGGATACTGAAGACACGGGGGCATTCGACAGGAGCGAGACTGCCGAGGTACAAGAGCCTCCCGGTTACGTCGACGGGCTGGCAACAGCCGGCGACCACACGGTCCTTGGTGAACCACGGGCATCCACTCCAGACTCAGTCAGCGAAGACCTGGAGTCGTCCACATGCCTGTCACCCTCGGTGGAGACGTCTGTACTGGCTTACCGTAGTTCCAACGTCACAACATCCCTACGCCCTGGTTCGACGGCCAGCACGTGCACTCTGCCTCCTATCAGCCCCGTGCCCTGGAACTCGGGATGCACGCCGCCGCCAGAATGGCTGCCACGAGAGTGTCGCGAGCCTGCCAGGCTGTGCAGAGCGACTGACGGATGCGCACGGGAGGCTCGCAACTTTTGGCAGCCGTCGCCGATGCTCCGGTACTACATCTGGGAGCAGCAACAAGACCCCGGACCCACGACCCAACTACGAGGAGTGGAGGGATGGCTACAAGATCGGGAGCACAACGATGGTGTCGAACGTATCATGCCCAGCTGAGCCCCAAATGGCCTTGGTGTTTAGGTAAGCTGGGAAAACCAATGCTATTTATGTTGTAAAAACATATTACGAGTTAGCATGTCGACTCTCAGCTATACTGTATTTAAATGAGAATGACATTAATAATCGGAGGTGTGCATGTTTTCACAGTCGGTTCATTCAGCCTTGGATTTCATTCAGTGTCAACCAACTCACAGGAAAAGTACATAGCCGAGCGTCTTGCTGCAACAATTTTTTTATTTGTTCAGTCGCTTGTCGTTGCGCCAGGGCACACGATTTTCTCTCTTTTTTTGGCGCACTAACCTTTCACAAGCATTTTTGAGTTATTTCGCTGCAGCGCTCTTTCTTTGAGCAACAAGGCTTGCCTTCTTTCTTTCTTTCCTAGAGTTTCAAATCGAGGATGTCATACGAAATCCCTTTGCAGCTTTACCAAGTGACTCACACTAAATCGTGTTCTTTTTGCGCCCACAGAATTCACGCTGCCGCGTGTTGGCGACGCTTTGACGTTCTCACTGGACCAGTTCCTGCACCGCTACCCATCTGCAACGTACCACGAGCAAGCTCCCGAATGCTGTCATATTTGTATCGGCAACTAACAAGCCAGCAGCGATGAACGTCACGCTTTGTACAGAGCGCGGAATAAAGCTGTCTATCTTTTCACCACTTTCTATTTGGGCGATTGTTTCTATTCTCAACTCGCATGGACAGTGTCGCCGCCGCGCGGCCACCACTGGTAGCGTCCGGCGTAACCTCTGTCTACAATGTCTGTTCTGTCAGCTAGTTCAGTGCCGCAGTAAGTTTAGCGTATTTTGCCTCCTAGATTGCTTTCTTCTCTCAGCCAAGGTACCAGGTTAATATAATATACGTCTGCTCGTGTCACGCGCACGGTACAGACTGCAAAGATGAACGCAATCGCGTTGTCTGTCTATCACAGTGCTCGAACTCGGCGATTAAAAGTGACATAAACTTGCGAATATTTTGTCGAGATCCTGCAGAAAATAAAGACTGAGTTCTCGTCGCCTACATATTTTGAGCGAAAACAATAGTTAAGTAATCTTGCACATTCAAAAGAGCGGTAATATATGAGGGTGGCCAAGAAACAGAACGACACGACTGTAGTCGGTTACAACTGAAGAACGCAGCGGCTTTTCCCCTTCAAAAAACGCCCTTCCAGCCCGTGAACCTCACGGGCGTTACAGTCGGATAGAACTTAAGAACTCAATGGATTTTCCCTGTCAAAGGAATCCCTTCCAGCTAATGCCTTAAGCCGATTATCATGACTCTGCTAGTGTAACAAAGCAGGGAATAGTAGATTAAAGGGGATTATCCCTTCCCTCTATGGTCAGGGATAGTCCTCTCTCTCCATTGTGACGTCGCTGCTTGCATTGTCACGCTAACAGGGTGATGAGAATAAGCCAAAGGCATTGGCGGCTGTGAGGGGTTCCTTTGACAGGGAAAATCCGTTGAGTTCTTAAAGTTTTGACCTCGCTTTTTACCGCGGGAACTCAATCTACAGGTTCTGAGCACCCTTAGAAACTTCGAATTATTGTCCTGTGCGGCCGATATCCCTACTTTAAATCGGATTAAACGTCTTTGTTCCCGCTTTTTTTTTAACTCTCTGCTGACGGTAGGAGCAGTCAACCAACACGCGGAGTGGCTTTCAGCCAGTTCTCTGTCAGCTTGCCGCTCTGCTACTGGCGGAGTGATATGTAGCGATCGGTGAAAGCAAAGAGTCCACTCGTATCTTTAGTTCCATGGGCCTAATTTGCAGCTATGTAGCCTCTGAGTGGATGTATGTATTCGCGGAATCCTAAAAAAAACAAAATAAAAGCAAAAGTGAAGCCGCCACGCGACTTCCTGAAAGATAATCCACGCATCAATTGACTCCTCCTACCTTCAGCGGTGAGTTCAAAAATAGCGGGAGCCTGGACGTCTAATCCCATATAAACTAGGAAAACCGGCCCCCCAGGACAATAACTTCTAAGAATGCTCGGAACGTGTAGATCGAGTTCCCGCGGTAAAAATAGGAGTTCAAATTCCTCTTTAGTGCACCTTTAGGTTGTATCGGACTATAGGAACCGGGCGGCCGTTGCATGGCACCACCGTCGCCTCAGCGGAACAGCGCCGCCCGTGGCAAAACATTCGTCAGAGGAATGAGGAGGGAGCGGCGTAGCCGACTGCGCTCGTTGAGAATGGCTCCACCCGTCGTTCTGCGGTGCGGCTTTCAAAGCTTAAATAATCGCACGCAGTTTTTCCGATCAGGCTATCTGGAATAATGGAAGAGCCTTCACGAGGCAAGCCATGTGTACGACCAGCGCGAGTGTCAAGGTGTGGTCACGCACTTATTTGGTGAGTGCGTACCACAGAGAAAGTTGAATGCGCCAAGCTAGGAAATTGACCTGGAAGTAAGCGCATTTATTCTTTCTGATGGCCGTTGTAATACACAAAACGGCATTCACATGCCGTATTACTGCCTGTATGCAGTTGGACGCATCAAGGTACTCAATCATATCAAAGCCAGAAGACCAGCTCACATTAAATTTGGCGTTGAACTCCATTAATCAATGGTGTACAGCTTCCAGAATGAAAATTAATTATACAAAAACATCATATATTACACTGACAAACAAAACCAAAAATATTTTTTTCATTTGATTATGAAATAGATGGGCGGAATATAACACGTGTCAACTCCTTGAAGTATTTAGGTGTCACTGTATCATCTAATCTAAGTTGGAATTTACATATTGACAACATATGTTCAAAAGCCGAAACTAAATTGTGGTACATTAGAAGAAAACTGAAACTTGCATCCACAAAAGCAAAACTAACTGCCTATCTCGCGCTGGTACGTCCGACATTGGAATATGCAAGCGTCATATGGGATCCGTATCAGTCAAATCAAACGGATAAGATTGAAAAAGTTCAAAGAAGGGTCGCCAGGTTCATTCTGTCAAAGTATAGATATACTGATTCCGTGACTGACATGCTACATGAATTACAACTTCCTTTACTGTCGAAACGAAGGAAGATCGACAGGCTAAAATTTCTTTATCTTTTACGCAATAATCACTTCAACTTAAACAAAAGCCTCTATTTGCAACAGCGTTCGTGTCGCCCTGTAAGAAGCTCCCACAGTTACCAGGTTACACCCATGATGGCCCGTATTAACTGTTTTAAATACTCCTTTTTCCCCAGAACAATAACAGAATGGAATTCCCTGCCTCAGGCCTTTCTGCAAATAGACAATCTCCCCAAATTTGAAAATTGCTTGTACCGTCACTTACCTGAATAGACATCCCTGTAATTTTGTTTTTCTTTTCATACGTTTTGTTTCCCTACTGCTATTTTATGGTTGTAATCCAAAATATTTACCCAGCGTTTGTACTTTAGGCCTGTATCTGCAGTGCAGGACAGCTGTGTTGCGACGATTGTCGTTTTCAATTCGACTGTTTTGAATTGTGCACTGTTCATACTTGTGGCTGTGTGACATAACTTACATTTGTATCTCTTTCCACCCTGTAACGGCCTACGGCTGACAGTATCAATAAATAAATAAATAAAATAAATAAATAAAATATTTGCAGCAAAATGCTCCTCCTAAAGCCGCCGTATACATATAGAGGGCCGATGCAAGCATGCTGCGGCGCTTGCATTCGCCGTTGATAAAGAAACAGCGTCTTGAACGAGTGCCAGTCAAAGTTGGGGGGCGCCTTCTAAGAATATTTATCCGAAACCTAAAAGGCTGTGCTTATCGGACGATGGTACGTAACCTCATTATTTCCGGCAGAATCGAGGCAAGGTTAAGGGTAATACGAGGGTGTTACTTCGGTTTATTTACTTTTATTCCATTTTTTTTAATTTATTTTATTATTTTTCTCTCTTTCAGTCAGCGCATAATTCTAACGTTACATGCGTTGCATTCAATTTGCCCATAAAACCATCGTTCCGTCTGCGATCTCCCAGCTAACAGGTCCCCTGTCGTCGCGACGTCCAGTCTGTCAGCCTATACCCTATTACTACTCCGTTAAAAGCTCCTCTTTCCAGCAGTTAACCGCCTGTTTCTTGGACACTCCCCTGTAGTGGGTATGTGCCCTTTTTTTTTTTGAGGCCGCCGCGGTGGCTCAGTGGTTATGGCACTCGGCTGCTGACCCAAAAAACGCGAGTTCGAACCCTTTTACCCTTTTATTCGTCCTTTAAAAAAAAGGCAAAAAAACATAAAAGAAAGAGAAAGGATGACTGGACCAGCAATGCTTTGCACGCTTAACGCCAATTCAAAATAAATGAAAAAGAACTAAATGTTCCAAAGAAGAAAAAAGATATAAGCTAAAAACAGAGCATTAAAAAAACATAGAAGAAAAGAAAACAAAAAGCTCATCACAATAAAAGTTAAAGTCGCAGGCAGACAGCCAAAGCACAACGTGCAGTCCACGGAATAAATAATAATAAAAAAAGAGAGAAAACCCAAGTCACTGTAAAGTCATGGCCACAGTAACAATCTAAGAAAACACTGAGTGCCGGCCACAAAATAAAAATCAGAAAAATAAAAACATAATCAAGACAAAACCGAAGTCACAGTCAAGACACAGTCACACAGTCAAGGACGCAGGCGCAGTCACACCACGACGAAACCGCCTATGCTCAATAAAGGAGCACGGGGCTCCGCTCTGTGCAAAGCTTGGGGAAGAGAAATTAGAGGAAAAAGACAAATCAGCGTGAATAATTTGGAATTGTACTACTTATGAGGTAAACCATCTGAAGGCACAAGCAGCAGTGTCTCGGAGAAGGGAGGGGTAAGCAGATGGTGTGATGTCCGATGAGCAAAGAGATTTTAAACGAGAAGCTAAAGAAGCAGTAACGGAACAGTCCCGGAAGTAATGACGGAGATTGTCCCACAACAATGCACCGGAACGAGATGAAGACGGAGACAGGCAAAATCTTTTCAAATAGAGCGGAAATCTACCATGTCCAGTAAGTAAAGTAATTAGAGGATTCCTGGGTAGACGAATAGAGGGATGTTAAGTGCATCAGAGATCAAATTGCATAATTCAGTGGCACCATTATTCCGAGTTCGAACCCGGACGCCTCGGTCGAATTTCGATGGGGTCGAAATTCTTGAGGCCCGTGTACTGTCCGATCTCAGTGCACGTTGAAGAACCCCAGGTGGTTGAAGTTTCCGGCGCCCTGCGGCGTCCCTCATAGCCCGAGTCACTCTGGGATGTTAAACCACAATAAAACAAATAAACCAGTTTATTTGAGGCCAAACCAACGACAACAACCACCGGAATGCGTTTCTAGAATAAACTCCACTGGAGAGTAAACAATTGCTTTGTGCAGAAAGGCAGTGCTTTTTGGCTGGTTTGGAGGAGAAAATCGCCGTGCCAAACTTCTCTTGCTGTTCCTTGAACGAAAATTCCAAGGGTGCTTTCAAGTATGCTTAGGTGTAGTAATGCGAACGCATCTCTTTTTCTGCTGCCGATTATGTCGCCGCGTGCTGGATATTTTATGCCTTTGCCGTTTCTAACTCGTGTCCCCGCTCTAACTTTGCTTCTACCGCATCCAAAGACGTGGGTCCCGTTGCTAGAACGCCTAATAATGAATTTGTCAATTTAGATAATTAATTCACTAATTCATTAATTAAATCAGCAGTTCGATTAAATTGCTAACCAATGTAAGAATTCACAAATTGGCTAATTAATCTGGTAAGTAAGTTACCCAGTTGATTAACCATATTTGTGACCTAACTGAATGTAATGCAACTCAATTGTTCATCTAAATAAATAAGTAATTAACAAATTCACAGGTTCGATTAAACTAAAGCTTAACTTGCTTATTGATTATTTCAAACTATTCAATTACTTCGCCAATTAATTATGTACCCTTTTAACTGATCATCTTAGTAACTTAATTATTCATGCATGCTAATTAAATATTCATTCAATCAAATATTTTATTCATTGACCCCATAATCGATGATTGACATTGCGTGCGGACGTGTCGTTTCTGAGTTGCCTTGTCAGCCCCTTTGATTGCACGGATTTAAACTTTCAGGGCACACTAGTACAGGGCGTCAGCCCTGCGTAATTGCCTTGAGTCGACGCTCAGATGCGGCTCCTCCTCCGTTGTTGTTGGCCGCTGGTGGAGTGGCACAAACCCACGAGGGATTAGCCACGGTGATCCTGGCGCAGGTGGCTGGCTGAGCTTGCTCGTCCTCAGCGAAGCACACAATCATATGCGCACTTCTCAGCACATGTGTGAGCAGCGGCGCATGTGCACACGCGGCACTCCAATTTGACAGAAGCGCTGTTGTCACTGACCGCTATCCGAGCTTCGATCCCATAATCTAGGGAAAGAAAACCCGCGAACATCTTCCATTGCTGCACTCGTTTTCTGGACCGGCTCGAGCAGCGCTAACAAGCGCAATTGGCCAATCGAGGTGACGTACGTTTACGACGTAGTTACGTGCGGCTATCCTGCCCGGACGAATCTCCGATGCCCGCGGATTCCAATCGGCAGTGCTGAACGCGAAGAAAACATGCCTGCGAAGCAAGAGTTCGTCTGCTACGTGCACCTCAAGCATGGCTGCCGGCGCCGGCGCACAGCAGTGTCGCAACGCGGCTATGCGCCAGGACATACCACCTATGTCCACCTGTGGGTTTTAAGGCGGTTTTCTTTAAAGTATTTATCAATGGAAAACTGGGCCTTTTCGTCAAAAAGGTCTTGGGGCAAAACAACGAACCCGCTTTCTTTATCCGCAAGCAA
Organism: Amblyomma mixtum; assembly: GCF_055824585.1. Classification (NCBI taxonomy): domain Eukaryota; kingdom Metazoa; phylum Arthropoda; class Arachnida; order Ixodida; family Ixodidae; genus Amblyomma; species Amblyomma mixtum. Next base: position 62,054,446 of record NC_143013.1, on the reverse strand, counting down.
AAGGGAAAGGTCGGACTCACGGAAGTGATTTGCAATATCACGCAGCACCGGCAGGCCGTCCTTCTGTCCACCGAGGCTCTTTTGAAGCATGTCGACGCCTTCAGCATGGCACCAAGCTTTGTCATCGCTGTCTACCTTTGCTGCGATCCTGCGGACCGAAGCCAACCACACGTGCTTGTCGACCGCTGTCTTAAGAGCGAACTTGGGTCCACGTTCCAGGACTCGCTGAATGGAAGGAGGGACCGAAGCCTCCCCTAAGAAGGTTAGCGGGACAGGAGCTGTCTTTCCTCCGGCTTAGGTAAACTCGAGACGACTCTCGACCAGAGGGTTTCCCCTCCAGCTCTCACAATCGTCTGGAAGTTGTCCAAGCTCTTAAATTCAGAGCCTCCGTATCCGGCCAAGTTCAGGTAAAGTATTCTCAACATGTCGTTCAAGACTCGCACTTTTCTCCAACATTCCGATTTCAAGATCTTCGCAATCCTTTTCCAATGTCCGACAGAAGGGGGAATGCAGCCGAAGAGGGATGAAATTTGAGGAGGGCAGAAGTTCTTCCTCAGACAAAATGCCAAGTACCTTGCTTGGCATGTAGTGACAATAATGAAGCTTGAACATTGCACGCAGTGTTCCTCGAGTGGTAGGACACAAAGAAAAGAGCCCAGCGTAGATTAAATGAACTTGAGCAAAGTGGTGTTCTGAGGCAGTTGGTAAAGCATGTTTAAGGGAGGCGTAGCGCGAAAAAAAGACAGGGACGAGACATAATGACTCTTTGCAGTTTTTAGATCTAAGGTTGCATTTTAACATGACAAGCCACATTTGTTGGGCCTATATGCCATGCTCGAGAGAGAGAGAGAGAAAGAGAGACTCTTTAATGAAGAGCATAGAATTTAGCCGGCGTTTAAAAATCGCTGGCATGCTACTCTGCATAGGGAGGGGAATTTGGGAGATAAAGACAGAAGGAGAGCAGAGTGGAAGAGGTAAAAAAAAAAACGAAGATAAAATGCGGCCATGAAATGGGTACTAAGGATGCAATGGCGAGTATTGATGTAACCTATGGAGTGATGGAGTGCATAGTCCGTCAAATGGGCTGACGAAGTTCACTGCATGAAGAATGCATGAAGGTGACGTGCAAGTGAATTTAAAACTTATCGAGATGTCCAATGTCTTTTAAATATGTCAATAGAAAAGTCATTGCAAGTCTCTGTTGCCTAAGGCAGGCTAAGGGACCTAAAACTTTGTCCATTGTAAGGGGCACTGAGCAGAGCTTCTGCATGCAATGTTCATAGTACGCACGCTCGTTAGCATATGCAGGGCACTCAAGCAAGATATGCTCCACAGTTTCTATCGCGGTACAGTTGTCACAGTGCGGACTGTCCATTTGTCTAAAAAGGTATCGTAAGGCGTTTGTATATGCAGCATTAAGACGAAGTCGATGAGCACCGTTACCTTTTCATTCCTCACATTCAACACTTGTCAAACGTGTCATTGCTTCCCTGTCTTTTAGATCCGCGCTTTCCAAGTCGTGTATCCACAAAGTGGAGTTGAGTTCTGATCTGCAGGCCACACGCCTCAGGAATGCAGGCTACCCTGCGTCGTTGCTCACTGCTGTTGTTGAGGGTTTGCTTAAGAAGTTGCGAAACCAAAAAAAGAAACCTGATTCCGGCAATGGAATAGAACATGAGAAAAAGGAAAAGAAATACGAGGTGGTACCCTACATTCACCGCGTATCTCATAACTTGAAAAGAATAGAGGAAAAGTTTGGTGTGCACGTCATCTTCACGGCTCCTCGCAAATTGTCGAGCCTTTGTGCACTTTCAAGTCGAAGCCAGAAGAAACCGGCTTGCAGTGTTAATCATGTAGCTAAGTTTGTTGCGTGCAAAGTAGATATTGTGTACGAGATCCGTTTAAGCTGTGGCCGTGTTTATATAGGGCAAAGCTGTTGTTGCCTCAATGAACGCCTAAGAGGACATGCTAGGTCCCTCATTTCAGTCAAAAGTAAGAATCTGCCTAAGCATTGCTCATGTTGCGGTTGTCATCCGCTTTTCGAGAAAACTAAAGTTCTCGGTCGCTCTAAAGAACAGCTAGCAAGGGAGGTTCTTGACGCTTCATTCATTCATAAGCTGGGAAGAGATAAGTGCATCAGTGAAACGTCAGTAGTTCTCCTTCGGAAGGAACCAATCTTTATAAATTTTAAGTAGTCGTTTTCGCGTTCCCGCTCGAAGGTTTGGCACGGGGCTGTCCAGCTCTTGTCAAGGTGATTAGGTCGTGTTCGAGTCGTGCTAGGTCAGGTTTATCTTTCCGCTTCATCTAATCAGTTGTTGCTGGGCATGCGCGTTTGGTTCCTCGAGCTCGGGAATTCGCTTCATATTTTTCAGTTGTAAGTTAGCGCTGGTCCTGTGTATTTTGTCTCTCTCGTCCCTGCCTTTTTTTCACGCTACGCCTCCATTAAACATGCTTTACCAACTGCCTCAGAACACCACTTTTCTCAATGAAAAAGAGTGACAGATATTAGTGTGGGCTTAAAAATAAATAAGAAAAACGTGCCCTGCCCGCAGAACACCACTTTTCTCAATGAAAAAGAGTGACAGTCAGCGGCGCCCTAAGAGGAGACAGCGATATGTGGTGGAGCCAGGCGAAAACGATCGAACATGACTTCTGGGGACCACAACCACGCAGATTCCTTCGAGCTGCTGTGGGTGCCGAACACGCCTTTTTAGGCAAATGTGTGTTATCCGCAGTCGTTTGGTAATCATTTAAGCCTACTTGACCGAAATTTCGCACACCGTAAAAAGGTTGTTTTTTCATAGTACACCCCCGTATTATGCTACCCACAAAACATTAAGTTTCAGTTTCAAGCAGTTAAGGTGCTAACGGCACGCAAAATCCCAGTTTTCAATACTGAAACTTGAAGAACGGGCGCCATTGCTGCCCGCCGGAGGTGACGCATGTTTGAGACAGGAGTCCGGACAGCTTCGGAGCATCTGCTCGTTGCGGCTCGTCCAAAGCGCTGGTACCGGTAGCGCGTGCTGCCCTTTGCGCATTAACTACTGGTTATATACGAAAACACACCTCTTAAATCGGACGAAACGCCCCAGAAAAAGTTTTAAACGTATTTTGTTTGCTGTAGTAGACTAGGAAACTCCTCGCTCAACCTCAGCGAAGACGATAGCACCGCAATTCTAGTGAGCGTTCTGTGCCTGGCAGTATTAAGGCGGAAGCCTTTAATGCCTCATCGTTGTAAGCAGGAGTTGTCGACAGAAAATGTCAAGCTTTTCAATTGGTCGAAATGCTCGTGACGTCACAGGGCGCGAATTTCAAATGGGGCCAATTGTACTTTGGCTAGTAACCATGCAACCAATCAAAGGGATCGTATAGTGATGCTCCAACGAAGTGGGACTGAGTTTAGGTAATTGCTTAATTAATCAATTAGCCTAATTAAGATAGAGGAGAATGAAGAGGTCAGAAGACAGAGGAGAAGAAAAGACGCGCGCCGCAGCGACAACAGCGTCCGCGGAAGGAGACGCTGCTGAAAAACAGATAAGTACGAAGCCGCGTTCGCTCCACCACCACGCACTTCCCCACTCAGTTCGACGTTGCTCGTTTCATATACGTTGTGTCGAACATCCTAGACAGTTCCAACATTTGACAGGTGAATGACAGAACATTATGGATAGAAATGCAATGATATAAATATGAAATAGCCTAATTAACCTTTCTAGTTAGACCGCATAAATCAATAAAACCGAGAACGAAATTGGTCGAGTTGGGGAATCGAACCAGGGTCTCCGGAGTGCGATACGAGCATGCTAGCCACTCCGTAATGCCAGCTGAATGGTTTGGAATGAACAAAGGCGCATCTAGCTAATACGGCGTCTTCGTTCACTCCCATCTTCCCCCTTTCCCTTACGGCGAGGTGCAGGTGTCCACCCAGATATGCGAGAGAGATACATTTCCTTTCCTCAAAAAATAAATTTACCCTCCAGCAATGCGTACAGCCGAATTGACGATGGCGTTCTGTGGACTCCCTGGCAGCGTTGCAAGACGCTGTCGCGTTCCACTCTTACAGGCGAAGCTTAACATGTTAACCACACATCAGTAACACACGCAGACAGCCAATGGACGCGTCATTCGCTGGTAGCACTTGAATCATCATTCACAACCACTTTCGTGGCAGAATGCTGTACTCAGGCTTTTGCCTTGCACCACTTTAGTCGCCAAAGTGACTCCTAATTTTTTCGATTACACCCTATGCCAAGTTCGGACATCACGAAGGAAGGAGGCATATTTAAATGGAGAGCTCGTGTCCTTCAAGGCCTGCAAACTGCACTACGCCGTGGGTCACACGAACAACTCGTTGCCGAAATCCGCAAGCTCTACCATGACGCCACATTGAAAGGACATAACATAATTTTCCAGTGGCTGCCGGAACACTGCGGCATTCATGGCAATCACCAGGCTGACGAAGCTGCCCGTTCTGCCCACAATGACGGAATCCCCGTTAATATTCCCGTAACGAGAGCTGACGCAGCGTGTGGGCTTCGTTCCTTGAGGCTGGAGCTCACACTTTCAGCGTGGAACTCTGGTGTGTTGTGCAACCGTCGCCTCAGGACTTTGGACCCTGGACTGCGCCTCCGTCTTCCGTGTAATGTAGCGCGTCGTGAAGCAACACTACTGTGTCGTCTATGGCTCGGTGTTGCCTTCACGAATAAGTATGCCTTCCGGATCGCGATGGCCGACAGCCCCTCTTGTGTGAACTGCGCCTGTGATGAGACAATCACCCATATCTTGTGTGAGTGCCCTGCCTTTGTAGCCGAAAGACATAAGCTGCGATGTGCTCTGGACCGCCTGGACCCTCGCCCTTTAGCAGAGGCCAAGATCCTCGGTCCGTGGCCACAACAGTCAACTGCCATCAAGGCTTACAAGGCACTCTTTCGCTTTTTGAGAGCGACTGCCATAATTGACAGACTGTGATTATTTCCCGTTACTTCTCTCTTTCCTCTTTAATTCCCCTCATTCCCTTCCCCTGTGCAGGGTAGCCAACCGGAATCCTTCTGGTTAACATCCCTGCCTTTCCCTCTCTCTCTCTCTCTCTCTCGTGTAGGCGCTGTTTTTATTTTCCTTCCCGCAAATTGCCTATTCCCGGGTTAAAGTGACTCATTTAGAATTGTTAAGTCGGGTTTAGCGGGAATGGCCTTTCGACCGAATGCCACTAGACGCGACCGCAATTCATCGACTCCCACGGGATAGCAAATGTGATGGAAAAGTACACTTAGGCACAAACACATTTAAAAAAAAAAATGTTGAACGCAGCGTACAGTGATTGCTATCCCCTCATTGTGAAGTGACGATTAAAACTCACCGAAAACTTGCCGATAAACTTAGCAAAAAACTTTACGCGGCGTGCCTCTTTCATGAAGGATTAGTCAGCTGTTCGGCTCCTTGAGTGCTTTTCCATTGTCGGACGCAACTAATGAACGCAGGGGCTTTGGCCCGTCAAAGGGACCCGTCCCATCCAATAGCGTCGGCTCATTCTCATAACCTTGCTAGTGTGACAAAGCAGGGAGTGGTAGAAAAAAAGGGATGACCCATCCCTTTATGGTCGGGCATAGACCGCTGTCTCCATTGTGGCGCCGCTCCATGCATTATCACCCTAGCAGGGTGATGAGAGTCTGCCGACGGTATTATACTGGAAGTGCGTCCTTTGACGGGGAAAGCCGCTGAGTTTAAAGCTGTATCTGACACATAGTTTCCGGCAACCGTAGGCAAAAAAAACTTTTCTCCTCCCACCGTCTCTTCCGGCGTCACGCCTGGTTTAGAGTTACCACTTTATTCCTTATCATATATCCACCACACCAGTAAGGAGGTGCGCAGTGCCAGTGTCACAAACCTATTCTTCTTTACCAGAGATTATTCCAAGAATGTCACAATGAATGCCCCTATTCCGAGTTTTGCCCAAAGGAGATAAGAAAAAAACGAGGTCGTAAGGGAAGGATTTTTTTTTTCCTGGAATTCTTGAGACCTGCACAATACACGTGGGCCATTTTCATATCCACGGAGATTGTGGATGAGTCATTCCCATCAGTTAACCAATGAGCTTCCTGGCTTTACGTTCTTTGACTTCTACAACGTTCCCCGAGAGGGGGTTACTCATAGGAATGCGCGGTTTTGAAGTCCGGCGGCATAAAAAGGGGACCAAGGCAGTCGTCGGCGCCAGTCGTTACAAGTCGCTCGCTGAACAACTACCGGTACGGAGGCCTTTAGGAAAGTAATACTAAAGCCCCGAGATTACAGCTCCAACGTGGATTTCCTGCGCATCTGCTCGAGTGAGTACCGCTAAAATTTCCGCCCGTTTATGCGAAGGGCCCTGCATACAAAGGGTGTTTCACCTAAGACTTTACAAAATTTTTAAAAATTGTTTTGTGAGTTAGAAGGGCCCCTTTTTAGGCATAGCATTGTCAGCGGTGCAGTACATCAGAATACCGCTAAGGCGTGCAAACTAGCTGGCTGGTTAACTAATATTAAGTGTTTAACTTTCTAACTGTTGCTGTTAGGCTCTTTAATCCTTGATAGTCGTGTAGCCCACTACATGTAATATTCGCATCAGTTTCTAGAATTTCAAAAACGCGCGGCGCTATGGCCCAACAATTTTTTTCTATTTGGACGAGCTGCGTGCACTGGAGAGGTTGCTTCTCCTGCAGGCTTCTCGGAAGCGTGTGCGTTCTAGCGCGTTGCCGCCAGAATTTCTTGGGTCACAGCTCCGAAAGTGAGCGCGTTTTCGAAATAAAAAAAAAACTGATATGGATATTACTTACGATGGGCTACGCGCCTCTCAATATATATGGAGCCCAACAGCAATAGTTGTAAAGTTAACTATTCAATATTAGATAACCAGGCTGCTCGTTGGAACGTCGTAGCTGTATTCAGATGTACACTACCTCCCACAATGCTATGCCTCCCCAAAAAACGCGCTTGTGACTAAACAAACCTAGTGTTAAAAATCATGTCAAGTCTTAGGTTACAGACCCTGTATATTCTTTTGCGGTGGGTGCCAGTATATAGTATATGACTGTGGCGTTCGTTTTTGGAGTTACGCCGTCGGGTGTAAAGTGTGCAGGGACATTTTCATACGTCTTTACAAACGGCTAAAAAAACAATTTAAGAGGTGTGGCTAGAGACGACAACCCGCATTGCCATTATGAACGGAAGCACATTCAAGTGAAAATGGCTACCTTCACAGTAAACGCTCCGGTTCACGTAGCTATTCGTCATATGATGAAAAAAAAAGTTTGTCAAGCTTCTATACGTTTTTTTCTTTCTCTGCCGAAATTGCGCATTTGTAGAGAAATCGTATCCACATATATAGTTTTTACGTGTGCGTGTATCAAACTATACATATCAACAAATGTGCAGTTTTTACGTTGCATACAATGAAGCTCTTTCTAAAAGCACGCTCGATTGGATGAGGAGATAATATGTACTAAATGAACAAACAAATAGAGGTCCGTAAATTGCTCAAGTCGCCGTTTGTTCAAACAGTATGTAGCAAGCCTGTTTGCGCGATAAAAATTATGCTACTGTGAATATCACTTTGTTCGCTGTACGTGGACTCATTAAATTCTCATTAATTTTCTCTTTCCAGTGGATACTGAAGACACGGGGGCATTCGACAGGAGCGAGACTGCCGAGGTCCAAGAGCCTCCCAGTTACGTCGACGGGCTGGTAATAGCCGGCGACCACACGGTCCTTGGTGAACCACGGGCATCCACTCCAGACTCAGTCAGCGAAGACCTGGAGTCGTCCACATGCCTGTCACCCTCGGTGGAGACGTCTGTACTGGCTTACCGTAGTTCCAACGTCACAACATCCCTACGCCTTGGTTCGACGGCCAGCACGTGCACTCTGCCTCCTATCAGCCCCGTGCCCTGGAACTCGGGATGCACGCCGCCGCCAGAATGGCTGCCACGAGAGTGCCGCGAGCCTGCCAGGCTGTGCAGAGCGACCGACGGATGCGCACGGGAGGCTCGCAACTTTTGGCAGCCGTCGCCGATGCTCCGGTACTACATCTGGGAGCAGCAACAAGACCCCGGACCCACGACCCAACTACGAGGAGTGGAGGGATGGCTACAAGATCGGGAGCACAACGATGGTGTCGAACGTATCATGCCCAGCTGAGCCCCAAATGGCCTTGGTGTTTAGGTAAGCTGGGAAAACCAATGCTATTTATGTTGTAAAAACATATTACGAGTTAGCGTGTCGACCTTCAGCTATACTGTATTTAAATGAGAATGACATTAATAATTGGAGGTGTGCATGTTTTCACAGTCGGTTCATTCAGCCTTGGATTTCATTCAGTGCCAACCAACTCACAGGAAAAGTACATAGCCGAGCGTCTTGCTGCAACAATTTTTTTATTTGTTCAGTCGCTTGTCGTTACGCCAGGGCACAAGATTTTCTCTCTTTTTTTGACGCACTAACCTTTCACAAGCATTTTTGAGTTATTTCGCTGAAGCGCTCTTTCTTTGAGCAACAAGGCTTGCCTTCTTTCTTTCTTTCCTAGAGTTTCAAATCGAGGATGTCATACGAAATCCCTTTGCAGCTTTACCAAGTGACTCAAACTAAATCGTGTTCTTTTTGCGCCCACAGAATTCACGCTGCCGCGTGTTGGCGAAGCTTTGACGTTCTCACTGGACCAGTTCCTGCACCGCTACCCATCTGCAACGTACCACGAGCAAGCTCCCGAATGCTGTCATATTTGTATCGGCAACTAACAAGCCAGCAGCGATGAACGTCACGCTTTGTACAGAGCGCGGAATAAAGCTGTCTATCTTTTCACCACTTTCTATTTGGGCGATTGTTTCTATTCTCAACTCGCATGGACAGTGTCGCCGCCGCGCGGCCACCACTGGTAGCGTCCGGCGAAACCTCTCTCTACAATGTCTGTTCTGTCAGCTAGTTCAGTGCCGCAGTAAGTTTAGCGTATTTTGCCTCCTAGATTGCTTTCTTCTCTCAGCCAAGGTACCAGGTTAATATAATATACGTCTGCTCGTGTCACGCGCACGGTACAGACTGCAAAGATGAACGCAATCGCGTTGTCTGTCTATCACAGTGCTCGAACTCGGCGATTAAAAGTGACAAACTTGCGCATATTTTGTCGAGATCCTGCAGAAAATAAAGACTGAGTTCTCGTCGCCTACATATTTTGAGCGAAAACAATAGTTAAGTAATCTTGCACATTCAAAAGAGCGGTAATATATGAGGGTGGCCAAGAAACAGAACGACACGACTGTAGTCGGTTACAACTGAAGAACGCAGCGGCTTTTCCCCTTCAAAAAACGCCCTTCCAGCCCGTGAACCTCACGGGCGTTACAGTCGGATAGAACTTAAGAACTCAATGGATTTTCCCTGTCAAAGGAATCCCTTCCAGCTAATGCCTTAAGCCGATTATCATGACTCTGCTAGTGTAACAAAGCAGGGAATAGTAGATTAAAGGGGATTATCCCTTCCCTCTATGGTCAGGGATAGTCCTCTCTCTCCATTGTGACGTCGCTGCTTGCATTGTCACGCTAGCAGGGTGTTGAGAATAAGCCAAAGGCATTGGCGGCTGTGAGGGGTTCCTTTGACAGGGAAAATCCGTTGAGTTCTTAAAGATCTGACCTCGCTTTTTACCGCGGGAACTCAATCTACAGGTTCTGAGCATCCTTAGAAACTTCGAATTATTGTCCTGTGCGGCCGATTTCCCTACTTTAAATCGGATTAAACGTCTTTGTTCCCGCTTTTTTTTTTAACTCTCTGCTGACGGTAGGAGCAGTCAACCAACACGCGGAGTGGCTTTCAGCCAGTTCTCTGTCAGCTTGCCGCTCTGCTACTGGCGGAGTGATATGTAGCGATCGGTGAAAGCAAAGAGTCCACTCGTATCTTTAGTTCCATGGGCCTAAATTGCAGCTATGTAGTCTCTGAGTGGATGTATGTATTCGCGGAAACCTAAAAAAAAAACAAAATAAAAGCAAAAGTGAAGCCGCCACGCGACTGCCTGAAAGATAATCCACGCATCAATTGACTCCTCCTACCTTCAGCGGTGAGTTCAAAAATAGCGGGAGCCTGGACGTCTAATCCCATATAAACTAGGAAAACCGGCCCCCCAGGACAATAACTTCTAAGAATGCTCGGAACGTGTAGATCGAGTTCCCGCGGTAAAAATAGGAGTTCAAATTCCTCTTTAGTGCACCTTTAGGTTGTATCGGACTATAGGAACCGGGCGGCCGTTGCATGGCACCACCGTCGCCTCAGCGGAACAGCGCCGCCCGTGGCAAAACATTCGTCAGAGGAATGAGGAGGGGGCGGCGTAGCCGACTGCGCTCGTTGAGAATGGCTCCACCCGTCGTTCTGCGGTGCGGCTTTCAAAGCTTAAATAATCGCACGCAGTTTTTCCGATCAGGCTATCTCGAGTAATGGAAGAGCCTTCACGAGGCAAGCCATGTGAACGACCAGCGCGAGTGTCAAGGTGTGGTCACGCACTTATTTGGTGAGTGCGTACCACAGAGAAAGTTGAATGCGCCAAGCTAGGAAATGGACCTGGAAGTAAGCGCATTTCATTCTTTCTGATGACCGTTGTAATACACAAAACGGCATTCACATGCCGTATTACTGCCTGTATGCAGTTGGACGCATCAAGGTACTCAATCATATCAAAGCCAGAAGACCAGCTCACATTAAATTTGGCGTTGAACTCCATTAATCAATGGTGTACAGCTTCCAGAATGAAAATTAATTATACAAAAACATCATATATTACACTGACAAACAAAACCAAAAATATTTTTTCATTTGATTATGAAATAGATGGGCGGAATATAACACGTGTCAACTCCTTGAAGTATTTAGGTGTCACTGTATCATCTAATCTAAGTTGGAATTTACATATTGACAACATATGTTCAAAAGCCGAAACTAAATTGTGGTACACTAGAAGAAAACTGAAACTTGCATCCACAAAAGCAAAACTAACTGCCTATCTCGCGCTGGTACGTCCGACATTGGAATATGCAAGCGTCATATGGGATCCGTATCAGTCAAATCAAACGGATAAGATTGAAAAAGTTCAAAGAAGGGCCGCCAGGTTCATTCTGTCAAAGTATAGATATACTGATTCCGTGACTGACATGCTACATGAATTACAGCTTCCTTTACTGTCGAAACGAAGGAAGATCGACAGGCTAAAATTTCTTTATCTTTTGCGCAATAATCACTTCAACTTAAACAAAAGCCTCTATTTGCAACAGCGTTCGTGTCGCCCTGTAAGAAGCTCCCACAGTTACCAGGTTACACCCATGATGGCCCGTATTAACTGTTTTAAATACTCCTTTTTCCCCAGAACAATAACAGAATGGAATTCCCTGCCTCAGGCCTTTCTGCAAATAGACAATCTCCCCAAATTTGAAAATTGCTTGTACCGTCACTTACCTGAATAGACATCCCTGTAATTTTGTTTTTCTTTTCATACGTTTTGTTTCCCTACTGCTATTTTATGGTTGTAATCCAAAATATTTACCCAGCGTTTGTACTTTAGGCCTGTATCTGCAGTGCAGGACAGCTGTGTTGCGACGATTGTCGTTTTCAATTTGACTGTTTTGAATTGTGCACTGTTCATACTTGTGGCTGTGTGACATAACTTACATTTGTATCTGTTTCCACCCTGTAACGGCCTACGGCTGACAGTATCAATAAATAAATAAATAAAATAAATAAATAAAATGTTTGCAGCAAAATGCTCCTCCTAAAGCCGCCGTATACATATAGAGGGCCGATGCAAGCATGCTGCGGCGCTTGCATTCGCCGTTGATAAAGAAACAGCGTCTTGAACGAGTGCCAGTCAAAGTTGGGGGGCGCCTTCTCAGAATATTTATACGAAACATAAAAGGCTGTGCTTATCGGACGATGGTACGTAACCTCATTATTTCCGGCAGAATCGAGGCAAGGTTAAGGGTAATACGAGGGTGTTACTTCGGTTTATTTACTTTTATTCCATTTTTTTTATTTATTTTATTATTTTTCTCTCTTTCAGTCAGTGCAGAATTCTAACGTTACATGCGTTGCATTCAATTTGCCCATAAAACCATCGTTCCGTCTGCGATCTCCCAGCTAACAGGTCCCCTGTCGTCGCGACGTCCAGTCTGTCAGCCTATACCCTATTACTACTCCGTTAAAAGCTCCTCTTTCCAGCAGTTAACCGCCTGTTTCTTGGACACTCCCCTGTAGTGGGTATGTGGCCTTTTTTTTTTTTTTGAGGCCGCCGCGGTGGCTCAGTGGTCATGGCACTCGGCTGCTGACCCAAAAAACGCGAGTTCGAACCCTTTTACCCTTTTATTCGTCCTTTAAAAAAAAGGCAAAAAAACATAAAAGAAAGAGAAAGGATGACTGGACCAGCAATGCTTTGCACGCTTAACGCCAATTCAAAATAAATGAAAAAGAACTAAATGTTCCAAAGAAGAAAAAAGATATAAGCGAAAAACAGAGCATTAAAAAAAACATAGAAGAAAAGAAAACAAAAAGCTCATCACAGTAAAAGTTAAAGCCGCAGGCAGACAGCCAAAGCACAACGTGCAGTCCACGGAATAAATAATAATAAAAAAAGAGAGAAAACCCAAGTCACTGTAAAGTCATGGCCACAGTGACAATCTAAGAAAACACTGAGTGCCGGCCACAAAATAAAAATCAGAAAAATAAAAACATAATCAAGACAAAACCGAAGTCACAGTCAAGACACAGTCACACAGTCAAGGACGCAGGCGCAGTCACACCACGACGAAACCGCCTATGCTCAATAAAGGAGCACGGGGCTCCGCTCTGTGCAAAGCTTGGGGAAGAGAAATTAGAGGAAAGACAGAAATCAGCGTGAATAATTTGGAATTGTACTACTTATGAGGTAAACCATCTGAAGGCACAAGCAGCAGTGTCTCGGAGAAGGGAGGGGTAAGCAGATGGTGTGATGTCCGATGAGCAAAGAGATTTTAAACGAGAAGCTAAAGAAGCAGTAACGGAACAGTCCCGGAAGTAATGACGGAGATTGTCACACAACAATGCACAGGAACGAGATGAAGACGGAGACAGGCAAAATCTTTTAAAATAGAGCGGAAATCTACCATGTCCAGTAAGTAAAGTAATTAGAGAATTCCTGGGTAGACGAATAGAGGGATGTTAAGTGCATCAGAGATCAAATTGCATAATTCAGTGGCACCATTATTCCGAGTTCGAACCCGGACGCCTCGGTCGAATTTCGATGGGGTCGAAATTCTTGAGGCCCGTGTACTGTCCGATCTCAGTGCACGTTGAAGAACCCCAGGTGGTTGAAGTTTCCGGCGCCCTGCGGCGTCCCTCATAGCCCGAGTCACTCTGGGATGTTAAACCACAATAAAACAAATAAACCAGTTTATTTGAGGCCAAACCAACGACAACAACCACCGGAATGCGAGTAAACAATTGCTTTGTGCAGAAAGGCAGTGCTTTTTGGCTGGATTGGAGGAGAAAATCGCCGTGCCAAACTTCTCTTGCTGTTCCTTGAACGAAAATTCCAAGGGTGCTTTCAAGTATGCTTAGGCGTAGTAATGCGAACGCATCTCTTTTTCTGCTGCCGATTATGTCGCCGCGTGCTGGATATTTTATGCCTTTTCCGTTTCTAAGTCGTGTCCCCGCTCTAACTTTGCTTCTACCGCATCCAAAGACGTGGGTCCCGTTGCTAGAACGCCTAATAATGAATTTGTCAATTTAGATATTTAATTCACTAATTCATTAATTAAATCAGCAGTTCGATTAAATTGCTAACCAATGTAAGAATTCACAAATTGGCTAATTAATTTGGTAAGTAAGTTACCCAGTTGATTAACCATATTTGTGACCTAACTGAATGTAATGCAACTCAATTGTTCATCTAAATAAATAAGTAATTAACAAATTCACAGGTTCGATTAAACTAAAGCTTAATTTGCTTATTGATTACTTCAAACTATTCAATTACTTCGCCAATTAATTATGTACCATTTTAACTGATCATCTTAGTAACTTAATTATTCATGCATGCTAATTGAATATTCATTCAATCAACTATTTTATTCATTGACCCCATAATCGATGATTGACATTGCGTGCGGACGTGTCGTTTCTGAATTGCCTTGTCAGCCCCTTTGATTGCGCGGATTTAAACTTTCAGGGCACACTAGTACAGGGCGCCAGCCCTGCGTAATTGCCTTGAGTCGACGCTCAGATGCGGCTCCTCCTCCGTTGTTGTTGGCCGCTGGTGGAGCGGCACAAACCCACGAGGGATTAGCCACGGTGGTCCTGGCGCAGGTGGCTGGCTGAGCTTGCTCGTCCTCAGCGAAGCACACACTCATATGCGCACTTCTCAGCACATGTGTGAGCAGCGGCGCATGTGCACACGCGGCACTCCAATTTGACAGAAGCGCTGTTGTCACTGACCGCTATCCGAGCTTCGATCCCATAATCTAGGGAAAGAAAACCCGCGAACATCTTCCATTGCTGCACTCGTTTTCTGGACCGGCTCGAGCAGCGCTAACAAGCGCAATTGGCCAATCGAGGTGACGTACGTTTACGACGTAGTTACGTGCGGCTATCCTGCCCGGACGAATCTCCGATGCCCGCGGATTCCAATCGGCAGTGGTGAACGCGAAGAAAACATGCCTGCGAAGCAAGAGTTCGTCTGCTACGTGCACCTCAAGCATGGCTGCCGGCGCCGGCGCACAGCAGTGTCGCAACGCGGCTATGCGCCAGGACATACCACCTATGTCCACCTGTGGGTTTTAAGGCGGTTTCTTTAAAGTATTTATGAATGGAAAACTGGGCCTTTTCGTCAAAAAGGACTTGGGGCAAAACAACGAACCCGCTTTCTTTATCCGCAAGCAAAAGGGAAAGGTCGGACTCACGGAAGTGATTTGCAATATCACGCAGCACCGGCAGGCCGTCCTTCTGTCCACCGAGGCTCTTTTGAAGCATGTCGACGCCTTCAGCATGGCACCAAGCTTTGTCATCGCTGTCTACCTTTGCTGCGATCCTGCGGACCGAAGCCAACCACACGTGCTTGTCGACCGCTGTCTTAAGAGCGAACTTGGGTCCACGTTCCAGGACTCGCTGAATGGAAGGAGGGACCGAAGCCTCCCCTAAGAAGGTTAGCGGGACAGGAGCTGTCTTTCCGCCGGCTTAGGTAAACTCGAGACGACTCTCAACCAGAGGGTTTCCCCTCCAGCTCTCACAATCGTCTGGAAGTTGTCCAAGCTCTTAAATTCAGAGCCTCCGTATCCGGCCAAGTTCAGGTAAAGTATTGTCAACATGTCGTTCAAGACTCGCACTTTTCTCCAACATTCCGATTTCAAGATCTTCGCAATCCTTTTCCAATGTCCGACAGAAGGGGGAATGCAGCCGAAGAGGGATGAAATTTGAGGAGGGCAGAAGTTCTTCCTCAGACAAAATGCCAAGTACCTTGCTTGGCATGTAGCGACAATAATGAAGCTTGAACATTGCACGCAGTGTTCCTCGAGTGGTAGGACACAAAGAAAAGAGCCCAGCGTAGATGAAATGAACTTGAGCAAAGTGGTGTTCTGAGGCAGTTGGTAAAGCATGTTTAAGGGAGGCGTAGCGCGAAAAAAAGACAGGGACGAGACATAATGACTCTTTGCAGTTTTTAGATCTAAGGTTGCATTTTAACATGACAAGCCACATTTGTTGGGATTATATGCCACGCTCGAGAGAGAGAGAGAGAGAGAGAGAAAGAGAGACTCTTTAATGAAGAGCAGAGAATTTAGCCGGCGTTTAAAAATCGCTGGCATGCTACTCTGCATAGGGAGGGGAATTTGGGAGATAAAGACAGAAGGAGAGCAGAGTGGAAGAGGTAAAAAAAAAACGAAGATAAAATGCGGCCATGAAATGGGTATAAGGATGCAATGGCGAGTATTGATGTAACCTATGGAGTGATGGAGTGCATAGTCCGTCAAATGGGCTGACGAAGTTCACTGCATGAAGAATGCATGAAGGTGACGTGCAAGTGAATTTAAAACTTATCGAGATGTCCAATGTCTTTTAAATATGTGAATAGAAAAGTCATTGCAAGTCTCTGTTGCCTAAGGCAGGCTAAGGGACCTAAAACTTTGTCCATTGTAAGGGGCACTGAGCAGAGCTTCTGCATGCAATGTTCATAGTACGCACGCTCGTTAGCATATGCAGGGCACTCAAGCAAGATATGCTCCACAGTTTCTATCGCGGTACAGTTGTCACAGTGCGGACTGTCCATTTTTCTAAAAAGGTATCGTAAGGCGTTTGTATATGCAGCATTAAGACGAAGTCGATGAGCACCGTTACCTTTTCATTCCTCACATTCAACACTTGTCAAACGTGTCATTGCTTCTCTGTCTTTTAGATCCGCGCTTTCCAAGTCGTGTATCCACAAAGTGGAGTTGAGTTCTGATCTGCAGGCCACACGCCTCAGGAATGCAGGCTACCCTGCGTCGTTGCTCACTGCTGTTGTTGAAGGTTTGCTTAAGAAGTTGCGAAACCAAAAAAAGAAACCTGATTCCGGCAATGGAATAGAACATGAGAAAAAGGAAAAGAAATACGAGGTTGTACCCTACATTCACCGCGTATCTCATAACTTAAAAAGGATGGCGGGAAAGTTTGGTGTGGACGTCATCTTCACGGCTCCTCGCAAATTGTCGAGCCTTTGTGCACTTTAAAGTCGAAGCCAGAAGAAACCGGCTTGCAGTGTTAATCATGTAACTAAGTTTGTTGAGTGCAAAGTAGGTGTCGTGTACGAGATCCCTTAAAGCTGTGACCGTGTTTATATAGGGCAAAGCGGTAGTTGCCTCAATGAACGCCTAAGAGAACATGCTAGGTCCCTCATTTCAGACAAAAGTAAGAATCTGCCTAAGCATTGCTCAAGTTGCGGTTGTCATACGCTTTTCGAGAAAACTAAAGTTTTCGGTCACTCTAAAGAACAGTTAGCAAGGGAGGTTCTTGAGGCTTCATTCATTCATAAGCTTGGAAGAGATAAGTGCATCAGTGAAACGTCGGTGCTTCTGCTTCGAAAGGAATTTTAAGTAGTCGCTTTCGCGTTACCGCTCGAAGGTTTGGCACGGGGCTGTCCAGCTCTCGTCATGGTGATCAGGTCGTGTTCGAGTCGTGCTAGGTCAGGTTTATCTTTCCGCTTCATCTAATCAGTTGTTGCTGGGCATGCGCGTTTGGTTCCTCGAGCTCGGTAATTCGCTTCATATTTTTCAGTTGTAAGTTAGCGCTAGTCCTGTGTATTGTGTCTCTCTCGTCCCTGTGTTTTTTTTTCACGCTACGCCTCCCTTAAACATGATTTACCAACTGGCTCAGAACATCACTTTGCTCAATTAAAAAGGGTGACAGTCAGCGGCGCCCGAAGACGAGTCAGCGATATGTGGTGGAGCCAGGCGAAAACGATCGAACATGACTTCTGGGGACCACAACCACGCAGATTCCATCGAGCTGCTGTGGGTGCCGAACACGCCTTTTTAGGCAAACGTATGTTATCTGCAGTCGTTTGGTAATCGCTTAAGCCTACTTGACCGAAATTTCGCACACCGTAAAAAGGTGGTTTTTTTCATAGTACACCTCCGTATTATGCTACCCACAAAACATTAAGTTTCAGTTTCAAGCAGTTAAGGTGCTAACGGCACGAAAAAATCCGTGTTTTCAAAGCCGAAACTTGAAAAACAGGCGCAATTGCCGCCCGCCGGATGTGACGCATGTTTGAGACAGGAGTCCGGACAGCTTCGGAGCTTCTGCTCGTTGCGGCTCGTGCAAAGCTCTGGTACCGGTAGCGGGTGCAGACCTTTGCGCAATAACTACTGGTTATATATGAAAACACACCTCTTAAATCGGACGAAACGCCCCAGAAAGTTTTAAACGTATTTTGTTTGCTGTAGTAGACTAGGAAACTCCTCGCTCAACCTCAGCGAAGATGATAGCACCGCAATTCTAGTGAGCGTTCTGTGCCTGGCAGTACAGTCTAGCCCGGTTATAACGAAGTCGGCGGGAATCGGAAATCACTTCGCTGTATCCGCTATTTCGTTATATGTGGACTACGAAAAAAAAATGCAAACATCGGCATACCGATTTATTGCCGCTGAAAGAAGTCGTCCAGCGTCCCCTGAACACGTTTCGCGAGTGCGGACTTCAGGATTGCGGCTTCCATACCATCCAACTGCGAACCAAAGATCTGGTCGAACTCCGCGATAACGATAAAAATGAGCCACGCTTCCAACATGCACAATGCTGCCGCGCTTTCTCCCTGCCTTGTGCACCGCGGCACCGACATAAAACAAAGCGCGCGCTGCCACACCTCCTGCAGACTGCAGTCCAGCCGTGGCGCCGACTGCCTGGGAGAAATAGAGAACCGAGATTGGCCAAGACGGCCGCTCTCTGCGACGTCATCGAAAAAAAAAAATCGTCTCTGTTCTTTTTTACATTTTTCCCCTGCGCGGCGTGCTCTACTGCTCTACGCCGTGACGCCGTTCAAGGACGGCGCAACACGAGACCGGCGTGCCATGCGATGCAGTGAAGCAACCTTTCGCTCCGCAGGAGAGCAGACGACGCCACGAAAGGACGCCGTCAGCCGAATTTTGCTCTTATTTTGGCAGATTATTTTTCGGTTGGTATTAAATCTCTTCGTTATATCCGCTGACGCACTCTTATTTACTTCGTTAAAACCGGACCCAAAATGTATTGAAAATGCAAAAATGGGAATGGGAAATTGAAATCCCTTCGTTATAACCGCTATTTCGCTATAAGTGGCTTCGTAATAAACGGGCTAGACTGTATTCGATTACACCCTATGCCAAGTTCGGACATCACGAAGGAAGGAGGCATATTTAAATGGAGAGCTCGTGTAGGCGCTGTTTTTATTTTCCTTTACGCAAATTGCCTATTCCCGGGTTAAAGTGACTCATTTAGAATTGTTAAGTCGGGTTTAGCGGGAATGGCCTTTCGACCGAATGCCACTAGATGCGACCGCAATTCATCGACTCCCACGGGATAGCAAATGTGATGGAAAAGTACACTTAGGCACAAACACATTTAAAAAAAAAATGTTGAACGCAGCGTACAGTGATTGCTATCCCCTCATTGTGAAGTGACGATTAAAACTCACCGAAAACTTGCCGATAAACTTAGCAAAAAACTTTACGCGGCGTGCCTCTTTCATGAAGGATTAGTCAGCTGTTCGGCTCCTTGAGTGCTTTTCCATTGTCGGACGCAACTAAAGAACGCAGGGGCTTTGGCCCGTCAAAGGGACCCGTCCCATCCAATAGTGTCGGCTCATTCTCATAACCTTGCTAGTGTGACAAAGCAGGGAGTGGTAGAAAAAAAGGGATGACCCATCCCTTTATGGTCGGGCATAGACCGCTGTCTCCATTGTGGCGCCTCTCACTGCATTGTCAAGCAAGCAGGGTGATGAGAGTCTGCCGACGGTATTATACTGGAAGTGCGTCCTTTGACGGGGAAAGCCGCTGAGTTCGAAGCTGTATCTGACACATAGTTTCCGGCAACCGTAGGCAAAAAAAACTTTTCTCCTCCCACCGTCTCTTCCGGCGTCACGCCTGGTTTAGAGTTACCACTTTATTCCTTATCATATATCCACCACACCAGTAAGGAGGTGCGCAGTGCCAGTGTCACCAACCTATTCTTCTTTACCAGAGATTATTCCAAGAATGTCACAATGAATGCCCCTATTCCGAGTTTTGCCCAAAGGACATAAGAAAAAAACGAGGTCGTAAGGGAAGGATTTCTTTTTCCTGGAATTCTTGAGACCTGCACAATACACGTGGGCCATTTTCATATCCACGGAGATTGTGGATGAGTCATTCCCATCAGTTAACCAATGAGCTTCCTGGCTTTACGTTCTTTGACTTCTACAACGTTCTCCGAGAAGGGGTTCCTCATAGGAATGCGCGGTTTTGAAGTCCGGCGGCATAAAAAGGGGACCAAGGCAGTCGTCGGCGCCAGTCGTTACAAGTCGCTCGCTGAACAACTACCGGTACGGAGGCCATTAGGAAAGTAATACTAAAGCCCCGAGATTACAGCTCCAACGTGGATTTCCTGCGCATCTGCTCGAGTGAGTAGCGCTAAAATTTCCGCCCGTTTATGCGAAGGGCCCTGCATACAAAGGGTGTTTCACCTAAGACTTTACAAAATTTTTAAAAATTGTTTTGTGAGTTAGAAGGGGCCCTTTTTAGGCATAGCATTGTCAGCGGTGCAGTACATCAGAATACCGCTAAGGCGTGCAAACTAGCGGGCTGGTTAACTAATATTAAGTGTTTAACTTTCTAACTGTTGCTGTTAGGCTCTTTAATCCTTGATAGGCGTGTAGCCCACTACATGTAATATTCGCATCAGTTTCTAGAATTTCAAAAACGCGCGGCGCTATGGCCCAACAATTTTTTTCTATTTGGACGAGCTGCGTGCACTGGAGAGGTTGCTTCTCCTGCAGGCTTCTCGGAAGCGTGTGCGTTCTAGCGCGTTGCCGCCAGAATTTCTTGGGTCACAGCTCCGAAAGTGAGCGCGTTTTCGAAATAAAAAAAAAAACTGATATGGATATTACTTACGATGGGCTACGCGCCTCTCAATATATATGGAGCCTAACAGCAATAGTTGTAAAGTTAACTATTCAATATTAGATAGAAGAGTGCGGTGAGGGGCTAGTTGGTACGACATTATGAGAACAAAAGTAACTGCGCAAAAGGACGGGACAAGAGAAAGAGAACCACACGGGACAAACGCAGTTGTTTTGTCCCGTGTGGTTCTCTTTCTCTTGTCCCGTCCTTTTGCGCAGTTACTTTTGTTCTCATAATATTAGATAACCAGGCTGCTCGTTGGAACGTCGTAGCTGTATTCAGATGTACACTACCTCCCACAATGCTATGCCTCCCCAAAAAACGCGCTTGTGACTAAACAAACCTAGTGTTAAAAATCATGTCAAGTCTTAGGTTACAGACCCTGTATATTCTTTTGCGGTGGGTGCCAGTATATAGTATATGACTGTGGCGTTCGTTTTTGGAGTTACGCCGTCGGGTGTAAAGTGTGCAGGGACATTTTCATACGTCTTTACAAACGGCTAAAAAACCAATTTAAGAGGTGTGGCTAGAGACGACAACCCGCATTGCCATTATGAACGGAAGCACATTCAAGTGAAAATGGCTACCTTCACAGTAAACGCTCCGGTTCACGGAGCTATTCGTCATATGACGAAAAAAAAAGTTTGTCAAGCTTCTATACGTTTTTTTCTTTTTCTGGCGAAATTGCGCATTTGTAGAGAAATCGTATCCACATATATAGTTTTTACGTGTGCGTGTATCAAACTATACATATCAACAAATGTGCAGTTTTTACGTTGCATACAATGAAGCTCTTTCTAAAAGCCCGCTCGATTGGATGAGGAGAAAATATGTACTAAATGAACAAACAAATAGAGGTCCGTAAATTGCTCAAGTCGCCGTTTGTTCAAACAGTATGTAGCAAGCCTGTTTGCGCGATAAAAATTATGCTACTGTGAATATCACTTTGTTCGCTTGTACGTGGACTCATTAAATTCTCATTAATTTTCTCTTTCCAGTGGATACTGAAGACACGGGGGCATTCGACAGGAGCGAGACTGCCGAGGTACAAGAGCCTCCCAGTTACGTCGACGGGCTGGTAATAGCCGGCGACCACACGGTCCTTGGTGAACCACGGGCATCCACTCCAGACTCAGTCAGCGAAGACCTGGAGTCGTCCACATGCCTGTCACCCTCGGTGGAGACGTCTGTACTGGCTTACCGTAGTTCCAACGTCACAACATCCCTACGCCCTGGTTCGACGGCCAGCACGTGCACTCTGCCTCCTATCAGCCCCGTGCCCTGGAACTCGGGATGCACGCCGCCGCCAGAATGTCTGCCACGAGAGTGCCGCGAGCCTGGCAGGCTGTGTAGAGCGACCGACGGATGCGCACGGGAGGCTCGCAACTTTTGGCAGCCGTCGCCGATGCTCCGGTACTACATCTGGGAGCAGCAACAAGACCCCGGACCCATGACGCAACTACGAAGAGTGGAGGGATGGCTACAAGATCGGGAGCACAACGATGGTGTCGAACGTATCATGCCCAGCTGACCCCCAAATGGCCTAGGTGTTTAGGTAAGCTGAGAAAACCAATGCTATTTATGTTGTAAAAACATATTACGAGTTAGCATGTCGACTCTCAGCTATACTGTATTTAAATGAGAATGACATTAATAATCGGAGGTGTGCATGTTTTCACAGTCGGTTCATTCAGCCTTGGATTTCATTCAGTGCCAACCAACTCACAGGAAAAGTACATAGCCGAGCGTCTTGCTGCAACAATTTTTTTATTTGTTCAGTCGCTTGTCGTTACGCCAACACAAGATTTTTTCTCTTTTTTTGGCGCACTAACCTTTCACAAGCATTTTTGAGTTATTTCGCTGCAGCGCTCTTTCTTTGAGCAACAAGGCTTGCCTTCTTTCTTTCTTTCCTAGAGTTTCAAATTGAGGATGTCATACGAAATCCCTTTGCAGCTTTACCAAGTGACTCACACTAAATCGTGTTCTTTTTGCGCCCACAGAATTCACGCTGCCGCGTGTTGGCGAAGCTTTGACGTTCTCACTGGACCAGTTCCTGCACCGCTACCCATCTGCAACGTACCACGAGCAAGCTCCCGAATGCTGTCATATTTGTATCGGCAACTAACAAGCCAGCAGCGATGAACGTCACGCTTTGTACAGAGCGTGGAATAAAGCTGTCTATCTTTTCACCACTTTCTATTTGGGCGATTGTTTCTATTCTCAACTCGCACGGACAGTGTCGCCGCCGCGCGGCCACCACTGGTAGCGTCCGGCGCAGCCTCTCTTTACAATGTCTGTTCTGTCAGCTAGTTCAGTGCCGCAGTAAGTTTAGCGTATTTTGCCTCCTAGAATGCTTTCTTCTCTCAGCCAAGGTACCAGGTTAATATAATATACGTCTGCTCGTGTCACGCGCACGGTACAGACTGCAAAGATGAACGCCATCGCGTTGTCTGTCTATCACAGTGCTCGAACTCGGCGATTAAAAGTGACATAAACTTGCGCATATTTTGTCGAGATCCTGCAGAAAATAAAGACTGAGTTCTCGTCGCCTACATATTTTGAGCGAAAACAATAGTTAAGTAATCTTGCACATTCAAAAGAGCGGTAATATATGAGGGTGGCCAAGAAACAGAACGACACGACTGTAGTCGGTTACAACTGAAGAACGCAGAGGCTTTTCCCCTTCAAAAAACGCCCTTCCTGCCCGTGAACCTCACGGGCGTTACAGTCGGATAGAACTTAAGAACTCAATGGATTTTCCCTGTCAAAGGAATCCCTTCCAGCTAATGCCTTAAGCCGATTATCATGACTCTGCTAGTGTAACAAAGCAGGGAATAGTAGATTAAAGGGGATTATCCCTTCCCTCTATGGTCAGGGATAGTCCTCTCTCTCCATTGTGACGTCGCTGCTTGCATTGTCACGCTAGCAGGGTGTTGAGAATAAGCCAAAGGCATTGGCGGCTGTGAGTGGTTCCTTTGAAAGGGAAAAGACGCTGAGTTCTTGAAGATCTGAACTCACTTTTTACCGCAGGAACTCAATCTACAGGTTCCGAGCATCTTTAGAAACCTCGAATTATTGTCGTGTGCGGCCGATTTCCCTACTTTAAATCGGATTAAACGTCTTTGTTCCCGGCTTTTTTTTTACTCTCTGCTGACGGTAGGAGGAGTCAACCAACACGTGCAGTGGCTTTCATCCAGTTCTGTGTCAGCTTGCCGCTCTGCTACAGGCGAAGTGATATGTAGCGATCGGTGAAAGAAAAGAGTCCACTCGTATTATTAGTTCCATGGGCCTAATTTTCAGCTATGTAGTCTCTGAGTGGATGTATGTATTCACGGAAACCTAAAAAACAAAATAAAAGCAAAAGCGAAGCCGCCACGCGACTGCCTGAAAGACAATCCAGGCATCAATTGACTCCTCCTACCTTCAGCGGTGGGTTCAAAAATAGGCGGGAGCCGGGACGTCTAATCCGATATAAACTAGGAAAACCGGCCTCCCAGGACAATAATTTCTAAGAATAATCGGAACCTGTAGATCGTGTTCCCGCGGTAAAAATAGGAGTTCAAATTCCTATTTAGTGCACCTTTAAGTTGTATCCGACTATAGGAACCGGGCGGCCGTTGTATGGCACCACCGTCGCCTCAGCGGAACAGCGCCGCCCGTGGCAAAACATTCGTCAGAGGAATGAGGAGGGAGCGGCGTAGCCGATTGCGCTCGTTGAGAATGGCTCCAGCCGTCGTTCTGCGGTGCGGCTTTCAAAGCTTAAATAATCGCACGCAGTTTTTTCGATCAGGCTATCTCGAAAAATGGAAGAGCCTTCACGAGGCAAGCCATGTGCACGACCAGCGCGAGTGTCAAGGTGTGGTCACGCACTTATTTGGTTAGTGCTTACCACAGAGAAAGTTGAATGCGCCAAGCTAGGAAATGGACCTGGAAGTAAGCGCATTTCATTCTTCCTGGTAACCGTTGGAATACACAAAACGGCTTTTACATGCCGTGTTACTGCCTCTATGCAGTTGGACGCATCAAGGAACATAATTGCAGCAAAATGCTCCTCCATAGCCGGCGTATACATACAGATGACCAATGCAAGCATGCTGCGGCGCTTGCATTCGCCGTTGATAAAGAAACAGCGTCTTGCACGAGTGCCAGTCAAAGTTGGGGGGCGCCTTCTAAGAATTTATCCGAAATCTAAAAGGCTCTGCTTATGGGACGATGGTACGTAACCTCACTATTTACGGCAGAATCGGGGCGAGTTTAAGAGTAATACGAGGGTGATACTTCTATTTATTTATTTTTATTTTTATTCCATTTTTTTAAGTTTATTTTATTATTTTTTTCTCTTTCAGTCAGTGCAGAATTGTAACATTACATGCGTTGCTTTCAATTTGCCCATAAAGCCATCGTCCCGTCTGCGAACTCCCAGCTAACAGGTCCCCTGTCGTCGCGACGTCCAGTCTGTCAGCCTATACCCTATTACTACCCCGTTAAAAGTTCCTCTTTCCAGCAGTTAACCGCCTTTGTCTTGGACAGTCCGCCCGTAGTCGGTATGTCGCCGTTTATTTGAGGCCGCTGCGTTGGCTCAGTGGTTATGGCACTCGGCTGCTGACCCAAAAGACGCGAGTTCGATCCCGTCTGCCGCTGTCGAATTTCGATGGGGGCGAAATTCTTGAGGCCCGTGTACTGTGCGATGTCAGTGCACGTTAAAGAACCCCAGGTGGTCTAAATTTCTCGAGCCCTCCACTGCGGCGTCCCACATAGTCTGAGCCACTTTGGGACGTTAAACCACAATAAAACAAATAAACCAGTTTATTTGAGGCCAACCAACGACAACAGCCACCGGCATGCGTTTCTAGAATAAACTCTGCTGGAGAGTAAACAATTGCTTTGTGCGGAAAGGCAGTGCTTTTTGGCTGGATTGGAGGAGAAAATCGCCGTGCCAAACTTCTCTTGCTGTTCCTCTAACGAAAATTCCAAGGGTGCTTTCAAGTATGCTTAGGTGTAGTAATGCGAACGCATCTCTTTTTCTGCTGTCGATTATGTCGCCGCGTGCTGGATATTTTATGCCTTTGCCGTTTCTAAGTCGTGTCCCCGCTCTAACTTTGCTTCTACCGCATCCAAAGACGTGGGTCCCGTTGCTAGAACGCCTAGTAATTAATTTGTCAATTTAGATACTTAATTGACTAATTCATTAATTAAATCAGCAGTTCGATTAAATTGCGGACCAATGAAAGAATTCACAAATTGGCTAATTAATTCGGTCAGTAAGCTACCCAGTTGATTAACCATATTGGTGACCTAACTGAACGTAATGCAACTCAATTGTTTATTTAAATAAATAAGTAATTGACAAATTCACATGTTCGATTAAACTAAACCTTAATTTACTTATTGATTATTTCAAATATTTAATTACTTCACCAATTATGTACCCTTTTAACTGATCATCTTAGTAACTTAATTATTCATGCATGCTAATTAAATATTCATTCAATCAACTATTTTATTAATTAACCCGATAATGGATGATTGACATTGCGTGCGGACGTGTCGTTTCTGTGTTTCCTTGTCAGCCCCTTTGATTGCGCTGATTTAAACTTTCAGGGCACACGAGTACAGGGCGTCAGCCCTGCGTAATTGCCTTGAGTCGACGCTGAGATGCGGCTCCTCCTCCGTTGTTGTTGGCCGCTGGTGGAGTGGCACAAACCCACGAGGGATTAGCCACGGTGACCCTGGCGCAGGTGGCTGGCTGAGCTTCCTCGTCCTCTGCGGAGCGCACACTGATATGCGCACTTCTCAGCACATGTGTGAGCAGCGGCGCATGTGCACACGCGGCACTCCAAACTGACGGAAGCGCTGCTGTCACTGAGCGCTATCCGAGCTTCGATCCCAGAATCTAGGGAAAGAAAACCCGCGAACATCTTCCATTGCTGCACTCGTTTTCTCGACCGGCTCGAGCAGCGCTAACAAGCGCCATTGGCCAATCGAAGTGACGCACGTTTACGACGTAGTTACGTGCGGCTATCCCGCCCGGACGAATCTCCGATGCACGCGGATTCCAAGCGGCAGTGCTGAACGCGAAGAAAACATGCCTGCGAAGCAAGAGTTCGTCTGCTACGTGCACCTCAAGCAAGGCGGCCGGCGGCGGCGCACAGTAGTGTCGCAACGTGGCTATGCGACAGGACATACCGCCTATGTCCACCTGTGGGTTTTAAGGCGGTTTCTTTAAAGCTTTTCTGAATGGCAAACTGGGCCTTTTCGTCAAAAAGGACTTGGGCAAAACAATGAACCCGCTTTCTTTATCCGCAAGCAAAAGGGAAAGCTCGGACTCACGGAAGTGATTTGCAATATCACGCAGTACCGGCAGGCTGTCCTTCTGTCCACCTAGGCTCTTTTGAAGCATGTCGACGCCTTCAGCATGGCACCAAGCTTTGTCGTCGCTGTCTACCTTTGCTGCGATCCTGCGGACCGAAGCCAACCACACGTGCTTGTCGACCGCTGTCTTAAGAGCGAACTTGGGTCCGCGTTCCAGGACTCGCTGAATGGGAGGAGGGACCGAAGTCTCCCCTAAGAAGGTTACCGGGACAGGAGCTGTCTTTCCGCCGGCTTAGGTAAACTCGAGACGACTCTCGACCAGAGGGTTTCCACTCCAGCTCTCACAATCGTCTGGAAGTTGTCCAAGCTCTTAAATTCAGAGCCTCCGTATACGGCCCAGTTCAGGGAACGCATTCTCAACCAGTCGTTCAAGACTCGCAAGACACTTTTCTCCAACATTCCGATTTTAAGATCTTCACAATCCTTTTCCAATGTCCGACAGAAGGGGCAATGCAGCCGAAGAGGGATGAAATTTGAGGAAGCCAGAAGTTCTTCCTCGGACAAAATGCCAAGTACCTTGCTTGGCATGTAGTGACAATAATGAAGCTTGAACATTCCACGCACTGTTCCTCGAGTGGTAGGACACAACGAAAAGAGCCCAGCGTAGAAGAAATGAACTTGAGCAAAGTGGTGTTCTGAGCCAGTTGGTAAAGCATGTTTAAGGGAGGCGTAGCGCGAAAAAAAGACAGGGACGAGACATAATGACTCTTTGCAGTTTTTAGATCTAAGATTGCATTTTAACATGACAAGCCACATTTGTTGGGCCCATATTCCACGCTAGAAAAAAGCACCGCTATCTTTTCATTCCTCACATTCAAAACTTGTCAAACGTGTCATTGCTTCTCTGTCTTTTAGATCCGCGCTTTCCAAGTCGTATCCCCACAAAGTGGAGTTGTTTTGATCTGCAGGCCACACGCCTCAGGAATGCAGGCTACCCTGCGTCGTTGCTCACTGCTGTTGTTGAGGGTTTGCTTAAGAAGTTGCGAAACCAAAAAAAGAAACCTGATTCCGGCAATGGAATAGAACATGAGAAAAAGGAAAAGAAATACGAGGTGATACCCTACATTCACCCCGTGTCTCATAACTTGAAAAGAATAGCGGGAAATGTTTGGTGTGGACGTCATCTTCACGGCTCCTCGCAAATTGTCGAGCCTTTGTGCACTTTCAAGTCGAAGCCAGAAGAAACCGGCTTGCAGTGTTAATCATGTAACTAAGTTTGTTGAGTGCAAAGTAGGTGTCGTGTACGAGATCCCTTAAAGATGTGGCCGTGTTTATATAGGGCAAAGCGGTCGTTGCCTCAATGAACGCCTAAGAGAACATGCTAGGTCCCTCATTTCAGACAAAAGTAAGAATCTGCCTAAGCATTGCTCAAGTTGCGGTTGTCATCCGCTTTTCGAGAAAACTAAAGTTCTCGGTCACTCTAAAGAACAGCTAGCAAGGGAGGTTCTTGAGGCTTCATTCATTCATTAGCTGGGAAGAGATAAGGGCATCAGTGAAACGTCGGTAGTTCTGCTTCGAAAGGAATCCATCTTTATAAATTTTAAGCAGTCGCTTTCGCGTTACCGCTCGAAGGTTTGGCACGGGGCTGTCCAGCCTTTGTCATGGTGATTAGGTCGTGTTCGAGTCGTGCAAGGTCAGGTTTATCTTTCCGCTTCATCTAATCAGTTGTTGCTGGGCATGCGCGTTTGGTTCCTCGAGCTCGGGAATTCGCTTCATATTTTTCAGTTGTAAGTTAGCGCTGGTTCTGTGTATTGTGTATTGTGTATTGTGTCTCTCTCGTCCCTGTCTTTTTTTTTTTCACGCTACGCCTCCCTTAAACATGCTTTACCAACTGGCTCATAACACCATTTTGCTCAATGAAAAAGAGTGACAGTCAGCGGCGCCCGAAGACGAGACAGCGATATGTGGTGGAGCCAGGCGCAAACGATCGAACATGACTTCTGGAGACCACAACCACGCAGATTCCTTCGAGCTTCTGTGGGTGCCGAACACGCCTTTTTAGGCCAACGTATGTTATATGCAGTCGTTTGGTAATCGCTGAAGCCTACTTGACCGAAATCTCGCACACCGTAAAAAGGTTGTTTTTTCATATTACATCCCTGTATTATGCTACCCACAAAACATTAAGTTCCAGATTCAAAAAGTTAAGGTGCTAACGGCACGCAAAATCCCAGTTTTCAATACCGAAACTTGAAAAACGGGCGCCATTGCCGCCCGCCGGAGGTGGCGCATGTTTGAGACTGGAGTCCGG
The DNA here is from genome assembly GCF_055824585.1 of Amblyomma mixtum. Classification (NCBI taxonomy): domain Eukaryota; kingdom Metazoa; phylum Arthropoda; class Arachnida; order Ixodida; family Ixodidae; genus Amblyomma; species Amblyomma mixtum. The sequence goes on along the minus strand of NC_143013.1, from coordinate 62,025,193 downwards.
ACAGGTTCGGAGCTTCTGCTCGTTGCGGCTCGTGCAAAGCTCTGGTACCGGTAGCGCGTGCAGCACTTTCCGCAATATATACTGGTTATATATGAAAAACACATCTTAAATCGGGCGAAACGCCCCAGAAAAAGTTGAAAACGTATTTTGTTTGCTGTAGTAGACTAAAAAATTCCTCGCTCAACCTCAGCGAAGATGATAGCACCGCAATTCTAGTCAGCGTTCTGTGCCTGGCAGTATTCGATTACAACCTTTGCAAAGTTCGGACATCACGAAGGAAGGAGGCATATTTAAATGGAGAGCTCGTGTAGGCGCTGTTTTTATTTTCCTTCCCGCAAATTGCCTATTCCCGGGTTAAAGTGACTCATTTAGAATTGTCAAGTCGGGTTTAGCGGGAACGGCCTTTCGACGGAATGCCACTAGACGCAACTGTAATTCATCGACTCCCACGGGATAGCAAATGTGATGGAAAAGTACATTTAGGCGCAATCACATTAAAAAAAAATGTTGAACGCAGCGTATAGTGATTGGCATCCCCTCGTTGTGAAGTGACGATTAAAACTCACGGAAAACTTGCCGATAAACTTAGCAAAAAACTCTACGCGGCGTGCCTCTTTCATGAAGGATTAGTCAGCTGTTCAGCACCTTGAGTGCTTTTCCATTGTCGGACACAACTAAAGAACGCAGCGGCATTGGCCCGTCAAAGGGACCCGTCCCATCCAATAGCGTCGGCTCATTCTCATAACCTTGCTAGTGTGACAAAGCAGGGAGTGGTAGAGGAAAGGGATGACCCATCCCTTTATGGTCGGGCATAGACCGCTGTCTCCATTGTGGCGCCTCTCTCTGCATTGTCAAGCAAGCAGGGTCATAAGAATCTGCTGACGGTATTATACTGGAAGTGGGTCTTTTGACGGGGAAAAGCCACTGAGTTCGTAAGCTGTATCTGACACATAGTTTCCGGCAACCGTAGGCAAACAAACTTTTCTCCTCCCACCCTCTCTTCCGGCGTCACGCCTGGTTTAGAGTTACCACTTTATTCCTTATCATATATCCGCCACACTAGTGAATAAGTGCAGATTACCAATGTCACGAACCTGTTCTTCTTTACCAGAGATTATTCCAAGAATGTCACAATGAATGCCCCTATTCCGAGTTTTGCCCAAAGGAGATAAGAAAAAAACGAGGTCGTAAGGGAAGGATTTCTTTTTCCTGGAATTCTTGAGACCTGCACAATACACGTGGGCCATTTTCATATCCAGGGAGATTGCGGATGAGTCATTCCCATCAGTTAACCAATGAGCTTCCTGGCTTTACGTTCTTTGACTTCTACAACGTTCTCCGAGAAGGGGTTCCTCATAGGAATGCGCGGTTTTGAAGTCCGGCGGCATAAAAAGGTGACCAAGGCAGTCGTCGGCGCCAGTCGTTACAAGTCGCTCGCTGAACAACTACCGGTACGGAGGCCTTTAGGAAAGTAATACTAAAGCCCCGAGACTACAGCTCCAACGTGGATTTTCTGCGCATCTGCTAGAGTGAGTAGCTCTAAAATTTCCGCCCGTTTATGCGAAGCGCCCTGCATACACAGGGTGCTTAACTTAAGACTTTACAAATTTTTAAAAACTGGCTGTGTGAGTTAGAGGAACCGTTTTTTAGGCATAGCATTGTCAGCGGTGTAGTACAGTCGGGGACAAAAGTCTCCGGACCACGTGTTCCTCAAACGAAGCTTATACCTCCACTATCGGACAGCGGCTGGAGGCCGCACTTGTGCAGATGAAAGAACAAAATTTTGACTTTTACCTCCACAAGCGTGGTCTCCAGCCGCCGACTGATAGCAGAGCTATCGCCATCGTTATAGAAACACGTGGTCCGGAGTCTTTTGTCCCTGACTGTACATCAGAATACAGCTAAGGAGTGCAAACTAGCGGGCTGGCTAACTAATATTAAGTGTTTCACTCTCTAACTACTGCTGTCAGGCTCTTTTATTCTAGATAGGCGTGTAGCCCATCACAAGTAATACTCGCATCAGTTTCTAGTATTTCAAAAACGCGCGGCGCTATGGCCCAACAATTTTTTTCTATTTGGACGAGCTTCGTGCACTGGAGAGGTTGCTTCGCCTGAAAGCTTCTCGGAAGCGTGTGCGTTCTAGCGCGTTGCCGCCAGAATTTCTTGGGTCACAGCGCTGAAAGTAAGCGCGTTTTCGAAATAAAAATAAAACTGATATGGATGTTACTTACGATGGGCTACGCGCCTCTCAATATATATGGAGCCTAACAGCAATAGTTGTAAAGTTTATTCAATATTAGATAACCAGCCTGCTCGTTGGAACATCGTAGCTGTATTCAGATGTACACTACCTCCCACAATGCTATGCCTCCCCAAAAAACGCGCTTGTGACTAAACAAACCTAGTTTTAAAAATCGTGTCAAGTCTTAGGTTACAGACCCTGTATATTCTTTTGCGGTGGGTGCCAATATATAGTATATGACTGTGGTGTTCGTTTTTGGAATTACGCCGTAGGGTGTGAAGTGCGCAGGGATATTTTCAAACCTCTTTACAAAAGGCTAAACAGCCAATTTAAGAGGTGTGGCTAGAGACGAGAACCCGCATTGTCATTATGAACGGCGGCACATTCAAGTGAAAATGGCTACCTTCACAGTAAACGCACCGGCTCACGCAGCTATTCGTTATATGACGAAAAAAAAAAGTATGTGAAGCTTGTATACGTTTTTTTTTTTTTCTGCCGAAATTGCGCATCTGTAGAGAAATTGTATACTCATGTATAGTTTTTACGCGTATAACACTAGTTTTACGTGTGCGTGTATCAAACTATACATATCAACAAACGTGCAGTTTTTACGTTGCATACAATGGCGCTCTTCTAAAAGCACGCCCGATTGGATAAGGAGAAAATATGTACTAAATGAATAAACAAATATAGGTCCGTAAGCTGCTCAAGTAGCCGTTTGTTCAAACAGTATGTAGCAAGCCTGTTTGCGCGATAAAAATTCTGCTACTGTGCATATCACTTTGTTCGCTTGTATGTGGAGTCATTAAATTCTCATTCATTTCCTCTTTCCAGTGGAAACTGATGACTCGGAGGCATTCGACAGGTGCGAGAGTGCCGAGGTCCGAAAGCCTCCCAGTTACGTCGAATGGCTGGCAACAGCCGGCGAACACACGGTCCTTGGTGAACCACGGTCCTCCACTCCAGACTCAGTCAGCGAAGACCTGGAGTCGTCCACATGCCCGTCACCCTCGGTGGAGTCGTCTGTACTGGCTTACCGTAGTTCCAACGTGACGACATCCCTACGCCCTGGTTCGACGGCCAGCACGTGCACTCTGCCTCCTATCAGCCCCGTGCCCTGGAAGTCGGGATGCACGCCGCCGCCAGAATGGCTGCAACGAGAGTGCCGCGAGCCTGGCAGGCTGTGCAGAGCGAGCAACGGATGCGCACGGGAGGCTCGAAACTTTTGGCAGCCGTCGCCGATGCTCCGGTACTACATCTGGGAGCAGCAGCAAGACCCAGGACCCATGACGCAACTACGAGGAGTGGAGCGATGGCTAGAAGATCGGGAGCACAACGATGGTGTCGAACGTATCATGCCCAGCTGAGCCCCAAATGGCCTTGGTGTTTAGGTAAGCTGAGAAAACCAATTATATTTATGTTGTAAAAACATATTACGAGTTAGCATGTCGACTCTCAAATATACTGTATTTAAATGACAATGACATTTATAATCGGAGTCCATGGTAGAGAGAGGGTGTGGTAGATGGTCCTTGGCAATCACAAAATGAACAAGGGAGGGGAAAACCTCAGGTTGCTTGAGCCAACGTTTCGACAAGGGAACTTGCCTTCGTCTGGGCAAAGCGTTCATCATTGGCAGGGATGAAATAGGGCCTTCGCTCCGAGGAGGAAGGCCCCGGGGGTGGGGAAGGAAAGTGGTGTGAGAGGGGATGCGTATCAGGAATGGGACGGAGGTGAATCTTGATTCGTTAAGCTGCAATAGTGGAAAAACTTATATCCGGGGGGGTGTGTAATGAACAAAGGCTTTGAAGGGGCTGCGACGGGGGGAAGGCGCTGTAGGACCTGAAAAACACAGATAAGAGGATTAGTCAGCGTGGTACAGGGAAATGAGAAGAAGGCAAACAACATAGGCTGGCACTGGAAGGAGGGGCATTTCCAAGGAAGGGGGGCCGGGGGGGGAATGGCTCGAGTTCAGAGAAAGCCAAAAGGTGGGGCGGAGGGGGTAACGGAATGTCATGGTTTCCGAGAACTGATAGTAGGGGATTAGGAGAAAAAATAAAAAAAAGGTGAACAAAGGGAGAGGGTGAGAAGGCCGGAAATGGGGTGGAAGATATGACGTGGGAAGAGTGCAAAGAGCGATAATATACCTATGCGAGGTTCGTGCATGTTTTCACAGTCGGTTCATTCAGCCTTGGGTTTCATTCAGTGTAAACCAACTCACAGGAAAAGTACCTAGCCGAGCGTCTTGCTGCAACAATTTTTTTATTTGTTCAGTCGCTTGTCGTTGCGTCAGGGTACAAGATTTTCGCTTTTTTTTTTGCCTGCAGTAACCTTTCACAAGCATTTTTGGGTTATTTCGCTGCAGCGCTCTTTCTTTGAGCAACAAGGCTTGCCTTCTTTCTTTCTGGCCTAGAGTTTCAAATCGAGGATGTCATACGAAATCCCTTTGCAGCTTTACCAAGTGACTGAAACTAAATCGTGTTCTTTTTGCGCCCACAGAATTCACGCTGCTGCGTGTTGGCGAAGCTTTGACGTTCTCACTGGACCAGTTCCTGCACCGCTACCCGTCTGCAAAGTACCACGAGCAAGCTCCCGAATGCTGTCATATTTGTATCGGCAACTAACAAGCCAGCAGCGATGAACGTCACGCTTTGTACAGAGCGCGGAATAAAGCTGTCTATCTTTTCACCACTTTCTATTTGGGCAATTGTTTCTATTCTCAACTCGCAATGGACAGTGTCGCCGCCGCGCGGCCACCACTGGTAGCGTCCGGCGCAACCTCTCTAATGTCTGTTCTGTCAGATAGTTCAGTGCCGCAGTAAGTTTAGCGTATTTTGCCTTCTAGATTGCTTTCTTCTCTCAGCCAAGGTACCAGGTTAATATAATATACGTCTGCTCGTGTCACGCGCACGGTACAGACTGCAAAGATGAACGCAATCGCGTTGTCTGTCTATCACAGTGCTCGAACTCGGCGATTAAAAGTGACATAAACTTGCGCATATTTTGTCGAGATCCTGCAGAAAATAAAGACTGAGTTCTCGTCGCCTGCATAGTTTGAGCGAAAACAATAGTTAAGTAATCTTGCACATTCAAAAGAGCGGTAATATATGACGGTGGCCAAGAAGCAGAACGACACGACTGTAGTCGGTTACAACTGAAGAACGCAGCGGCTTTTCCCCTTCAAAAAACGCCCTTCCAGCCCGTGACCCTCACGGGCGTTACAGTCGGATACAACTTAAGAACTCAATGGAGTCTCCCTGTCCAAGGAATTCCTTCCAGCTAATGCCTTAAGCCGATTATCATGACTCTGCTTGTGTAACAAAGCAGGGAATAGTAGATTAAAAGGGATTATCCTTTCCCTCTATGGTCAAGGATAGTCCTCTCTCTCCATTGTGACGTCGCTCTCTGGATTGTCACGCTAGCAGGGTGATGAGAATCAGCCAAAGGCATTGGCGGCTGTGAGGGGTTCCGTTGACAGGGAAAGCCGCTGAGTTCTTAAAGATCTGAACTCGCTTTTTACCGCGGGAACTCAATCTACAGGTTCGGAGCATCCTTAGAAACCTCGAATTATTGTCGTATGCGGCCGATTTCCCTACTTTAAATCGGATTAAACGTCTGTGTTCCCGTTTTTTTTTTTTTTTTGACTCCCTGCTGACGGTAGGAGGAGTCAACCTACACGCGGAGTGGCTTTCAGCCAGTTCTGTGTCAGCTTGCCGCTCTGCTACTGGCGGAGTTTTATGTAGCGATCGGCGAAGGCAAAGAGCCCACTCGTACTTTTAGTTCCATGGGCCTAATTTGCAGCTATGTAGTCTCTGAGTGGATGTATGTATTCACGGAAACCTAAAAAAACAAAAACAAAATAAAAGCAAAAGTGAAGCCGCCACGCGACTGCCTGAAAGACAATCCACGCATCAATTGACTCCTCCTACCTTCAGCGCTGAGTTCAAAAATAGGCGGGAGCCGGGACGTCTAATCCCATATAAATTAGGAAAACCGGCCTCCCAGGACAATAATTTCTAAGAATGCTCGGAACGTGTAGATCGAGTTCCCGCGGTAAAAATAGGAGTTCAAATTTCTCTTTAGTGCACCTTTAAGTTGTATCCGACTATAGGAACCGGGCGGCCGTTGCATGGCACCACCGTCGCCTCAGCGCAACAGCGCCGCCCGTGGCAAAACATTCGTCAGAGGAATGAGGAGGGAGCGGCGTAGCAGATTGCGCTCGTTGAGAATGGCTCTACCCGTCGTTCTGCGGTGCGGCTTTCAAAGCTTAAATAATCGCACGCAGTTTTTTCGATCAGGCTATCTCGAAAAATGGAAGAGCCTTCACGAGGCAAGCCATGTGTACGACCAGCGCGAGTGTCAAGGTGTGGTCACGCACTTATTTGGTAAGTGCGTACCACAGAGAAAGTTGAATGCGCCAAGCTAGGAAATGGACCTGGAAGTAAGCGCATTTCATTCTTCCTGGTAACCGTTGGAATACACAAAACGGCTTTTACATGCCGTATTACTGCGTGGATGCAGTTGGACGCATCAGGGAACATAACTGCAGCAAAATGCTCCTCCATAGCCGGCCTATACATATAGACGACCAATGCAAACATGGTGCGGAGCTCGCATTCGCCCTTTATAAAGAAACAGCGTCGTGCACGAACGCCAGTCGAAGTTGGGGGCCGCCTTTTAAGAATATTTACCCGAAATCTAAAAGGCTGTGCTTATGGGACGATGGTACGGAACCTCATTATTTACGGCAGAATCGAGGCGAGTTTAAGGCTAATACGAGGGTGTTACTTCTATTTATTTATTTTTATTCCATTTTTCAATGTTTATTTTATTATTTTTCTCTCTTTCAGTCAGTGCAGAATTGTAACATTACATTCGTTGCTTTCAATTTGCCCATAAAGCCATCGTCCCGTCTCCGATCTCCCAGCTAACAGCTCCCCTATCGTTGCGACGTCCAGTCTGTCAGCCTACACCCTATTACTACCCCGTTAAAAGCTCCTCTTTCCAGCAGTTAACCGCCTTTGTCTTGGACAGTCCGCCCGTAGTAGTTATGTGGCCGTTTATTCGAGGCCGCTGCGTTGGCTCAGTGGTTATGGCGCTCGGCTGCTGACCCAAAAGACGCGAGTTCGATCCCGTCCGCCGCGGTCGAATTTCGATAGGGGCGAAATTCTTGAGGCCCGTGTACTGTGCGATGTCAGTGCACGTTAAAGAACCCCAGGTGGTCTAAATTTCTCGAGCCCTCCACTGTGGCGTCCCACATAGTCTGAGTCACTTTGGGACGTTAAACCGCAATAAAACAAATAAACCAGTTTATTTGAGGCCAACCAACGACAACAGCCACCGGCATGCGTTTCTAGAATAAACTCCGCTGGAGAGTAAACAATTGCTTTGTGCGGAAAGGCAGTGCTTTTTGACTAGATTGGAGGAGAAAATAGCCGTGCCAAACTTCTCTTGCTGCTCCTTTAAAGAAAATTCCAAGGGTGCTTTCTAGTATGCTTAGGTGTAGTAATGCGAAAGCATCTTTTTTAGTGCTGCCGGTTATGCTGCCGCGAGTTCGATATTTTATGCCTTTGCCGTTTCTAAGTCGTGTCCCCGCTCTAACTTCGGTTCTACCGCATCCAAAGACGTCGGTCCCGTTGCTAGAACGCCTAGTAATTAATTTGTCAATTTAGATAATTAATTGACTAATTCATTAATTAAATCAGCATTTCGGTTAAATTGCGGAAAATGAAAGAATTCACAAATTGGCTAATTAATTCGGTCAGTAAGTTACCCAGTTGATAAACCATATTGGTGACCTAACTGAATGTAATGCAACTCAATTGTTTATTTAAATAAATAAGTAATTAACAAATTCACAGGTTCAATTAAACTAAACCTTAATTTACTTATTGATTATTTCAACTATTTTATTAATTAACCCGATAATGGATGATTGACATTGCGTGCGGACGTGTCGTTTCTGTGTTTCCTTGTCAGCCCCTTTGATTGCGCGGATTTAAACTTTCAGGGCACACGAGTACAGGGCGTCAGCCCTGCGTAATTGCCATGAGTCGACACTCAGATGCGGCTCTTCGTCTGTTCTTGTTGGCCGCTGGTGGAGAGGCACAAACCCACAGATGAGGATTAGCCAGGGTGATCCTGGCGCAAGTGGCCGGCTGAGCTTGCTCGTCCTCTGCGGAGCGCACACTCATATGCGCACTTCTCGGTACATGTGTGAGCAGCGGCGCATGTGCACACGCGGCACTCCAATTTGACGGAAGCGCTGTTGTCACTGACCACTATCCGAGCTTCGATCCTAGAATCAAGGGAAAGAAAACCCGCGACCATCTTCCATTGCTGCACTCGTTTTCTCGACTGGCTCGAGCAGCGCTAACAAGCGCCATTGGCCAATCGAAGTGACGCACGTTTACGACGTAGCTACGTGCGGCTATCCCGCCCGGACGAATCTCCGATGCACGCGGATTCCAAGCGGCAGTGCTGAACGCGAAGAAAACATGTCTGCGAAGCAAGAGTTCGTCTGCTACGTGCACCTCAAGCATGGCGGCCGGCGGCGGCGCACAGCAGTGTCGCAACGCGGCTATGCGCCAGGACATACCGCCTATGTCCACCTGTGGGTTTTAAGGCGGTTTCTTTTAAAGTATTTCTGAATGGCAAACTGGGCCTTTTCTTCAAAAAGGACTTGGGCAAAACAATGAACCCGCTTTCTTTATCCGCAAGCAAAAGGGAAAGGTCGGACTCACGGAAGTGATTTGCAATATCACGCAGTACCGGCAGGCTGTCCTTCTGTCCACCGAGGCTCTTTTGAAGCATGTCGACGCCTTCAGCATGGCACCAAGCTTTGCCGTCGCTGTCTACCTTTGCTGCGATCCTGCGGACAGAAGCCAACCACACGTGCTTGTCGACCGCTGTCTTAAGAGCGAACTTGGGTCCACGTTCCAGGACTAGAGATGGAAAATTTCAAGAAATTTTGAATGGCATGAAAAAAACCGTTTTTTTTTCAGGTTTTTTTTCATGAAAAATTAGAAATTTTGCGAAACGTGACAAAAACAGATTTTTTTTTTTTTGCAACAGCACAATGACCAATAATAATGCTTCGAAGTTCAGTCCAATATGCAGTTATAGATGTCATTGTGAAACGAACTTCTTGTTCTGTTGCACCGAGAAGATAAATGATGATTTGCTCTTCAGGCGAATATGGAGATATAAATATCATATTTTTGGAACGAACTTCTTGTTCTATTGCACCGAGAAAAGGAACATGAAAACTAATCTATAAGTCACTCTGTATCGGACTCAGAGTCACTATCGCCGGATGCGGCACTACGCGCAGCAGCATCGATTGAAGTTGTGTACACAGCTAGGTTCGACTACATATACACAAGCTTTAGAACGTGTTTCCCTGGAAGCCTGCTGCGAATCCTTGTTTGGACGTTTCCGAAACGGGACAAGTTTCGTTCGCAGCTGGCGGATGATGGTGGTATCTGCAGCAGTTGGCAAGCCAGACGAGTTAGCGGCTGGTTGGCGTAAAGGCCTTGCCACCAGGTAGACGGGACCACGTGCTTCGCTGAAGACCCCTGTCCTGGACCGAATTCCTGTGAATGTCCTGTACTCTGCTACGTTGGAAATTAAGAAGCTAGGCTTGTATTTGGCTAAAACGCTTACGTGCACAGCAGCCTATGTTATTTATGCCATGTGTGTAGCTCTGTACAATTTTCAGCTATTTTGTTCTACTTCAGCCGTGCGTTCAAGTATTACTGTGTTTTTAAGTCAAGCCAGGATCTTATATGTGACCTGACCTTGAACCCGCGCACTCGCAGCACGAACGTTTTAAAAGCACTACCTGGCACCGGCGATGTCGACTATTCTCCAATCGTTCAACGATGCACGCTGTAATAGTTTTCAAAGCAAAAACCTCAACTAAAAGCAAGCAATCTTAAAACCTTGAAATTGCGTTGTGAAATTTTAGATGTTTTTGTCCATTTTTCCTCGTCTGAAAAAAAACGAAAAAAAAAAAACGTTTTTTTCCAAAATTGCAGTGTTTTTTTCAGGCCTTCACATCTCTATCCAGGACTCGCTGAATGGAAGGAGGGATCGAAGCCTCCCCTAAGAAGGTTACCGGAACAGGAGCTGTCTTTCCGCCGGCTTAGGTAAACTCGAGACGACTCTCGACCAGAGGGTTTCCCCTCCAGCTGTCGCAATCGTCTGGAAGTTGTCCAAGCTATTAAATCTAGAGCCTCCGTATCCGGCCAAGTTCGGGGAAATTATTTTCAACCAGTCGTTCAAGGCTCGCACTTTTCTCCAACATTCCGATTTCAAGATGTTCGCAATCATTTTCCAATGTCCGACAGAAGGGGGAATGCAGCCGAAGTGGGATGAAATTTGAGGAGGGCAGAAGTTCTTCCTCGGACAAAATGCCAAGTACCTTGCTTGGCATGTAGTGACAATAATGAAGCTTCAACATTGCACGCACTGTTCCTCGAATGGTAGGACACAACGAAAAGAACCCAGCGTAGAAGAAATGAACTTGAGCAAAGTGGTGTTCTGAGCCAGTTGGTAAAGCATGTTTAAGGGAGGCGTAGCGCGAAAAAAAGACAGAGCCGAGACATGATGACTCTTAACAGTTTTTAGATCTAAGATTGCATTTTAACATAACAAGCCACATTTGTTGGGCTTATATGCCACGCTCGAAAAAAGCACCGTTACCTTTTCATTCCTCACATTCGAAACTTGTCAAACGTGTCATTGCTTCTCTGTTTTTTAGATCCGCGCTTTCCAAGTAGTGTCCCCACAAAGAGGACTTGAGTTTTGATCTGCAGGCCACACGCCTCAGGAATGCAGGCTACCCTGCGTCGTTGCTCACTGCTGTTGTTGAGGGTTTGCTTAAGAAGTTGCGAAACCAAAAAAGGAAACCTGATCCCGGCAATGGAATAGAACATGAGAAAAAGGAAAATAAATACGAGGTGGTACCCTACATTCACCCCGTATCTCATAACTTGAAAAGAATAGCGGGAAAGTTTGGTGTGGACGTCATCTTCACGGCTCCTCGCAAATTGTCGAGCCTTTGTGCACTTTCAAGTCGAAGCCAGAAGAAACCGGCTTGCAGTGTCAATCATGTAACTGAGTTTGCTGAGTGCAAAGTAGGTGTCGTGTACGAGATCCCATTAAGCTGTGGCCGTGTTTATATAGGGCAAAGCGGTCGTTGCCTCAATGATCGCCTAAGAGAACATGCTAGGTCCCTCATTTCAGACAAAAGTAAGAATCTGCCTAAGCATTGCTCAAGTTGCGGTTGTCATCCGCTTTTCGAGAAAACTAAAGTTCTCGGTCACTCTAAAGAACAGCTAGCAAGGGAGGTTCTTGAGGCTTCATTCATTCATAAGCTGGGAAGAGATAAGGGCATCAGTGAAACGTCGGTAGTTCTGCTTCGAAAGGAATCCATATTTATATATTTTAAGTAGTCGCTTTCGCGTTACCGCTCGAAGGTTTGGCACGGGGCTGTCCAGCTCTTGTCATGGTGATTAGGTCGTGTTCGATTCGTGCTAGGTCTGGTTTATCTTTCCGCTTCATCTAATCAGTTGTTGCTGGGCATGCGCGTTTGGTTTCTCGAGCTCGGGAATTCGCTCCATATTTTTCAGTTGTAAGTTAGCGCTGGTCCTGTGTATTGTGTCTCTCTCGTTCCTGTCTTTTTTTCACGCTACGCCTCCCTTAAACATGCTTTACTAACTGGCTCAGAACACCACTTTTCTCAATGAAAAAGAGTGACAGTCAGCGGCGCCCGAACACGAGACAGCGATATGTGGTGGAGCCAGGCGCAAACGATCGAACATGACTTCTGGGAACCACAACCACGCAGTTTCCTTCGAGCTTCTGTGGGTGCCGAACACGCCTTTTTAGGCAAAGGTATGTTATCTACATTCGTTTGGTAATCGCTGAAGCCTACTTGACCGAAATCTCACACACCGTAAAAAGGTTGTTTTTTCATAGTACACCCCCGTATTATGCTACCCACAAAACATTAAGTTCCTGATTCAAGCAGTTAAGGTGCCAACGGCACGCAAAATCCCAGTTTTCAATACCGAAACTTGAAAAACGGGCGCCATGGCCAGCCGCCGAAGGTGACGCATGTTTGAGACTGGAGTCCGGACAGGTTCGGAGCTTCGGCTCTTTGCGGCACGTGCAAAGCTCTGGTACCGGTAGCGCGTGCAGCACTTTCCGCAATAAATACTGGTTATATATGAAAACACACATCTTAAAGCGGGCGAAACGCCCCAGAAAAAGTTTGAAACGTATTTTGTTTGCTGTAGCAGACTAAAAACTCCTCGCCCAACCTCAGCGAAGATGATAGCACCGCAATTCTAGTGAGCGTTCTGTGCCTGGCAGTATTCGTTTACACCTTTTGCAAAGTTCGGACATCACGAATAAAGGAGGCATATTTAAATGGAGAGCTTGTGTAGGCGCTGTTTTTATTTTCCTTCCCGCAAATTGCCTATTCCAGGGTTAAAGTGACTCATTTAGAATGGTCAAGTCGGGTTTAGCGATAATGGCCTTTCGACGGAATGCCACTAGACGAAACCGCAATTCATCGACTTCCGCGGGATAGCAAATGTGATGGAAAAGTACATTTAGGCACAAACACATTAAAAAAAAAATGTTTAACGCAGCGTACAGTGATTGCCATCCCCTCACTGTGAAGTGACGTTTAAAACTCACGGAAAACTTGCCGATAAACTTAGCAAAAAACTCTACGCGCCGTGCCTCTTTCATGAAGGATTAGTCAGCTGTTGGGCTCCTTGAGTGCTTTTCCATTGTCGGAAGCAACTAAAGAACGCAGCGGCTTTGGCCTGACAAAGGGACCCGTCCCATCCAATAGCGTCGGCTCATTCTCATAACCTTGCTAGTGTGAAAAAGCAGGGAGTGGTAGATGAACGGCGATATGCCTTCCCTTTATGGTCGGGCATAGACCGCTGTCTTCATTGCGGCGCCGCTCCCTGCATTATCACCCTAGCAGGCTCATGAGATTCTGCGGACGGTATTATACTGGAAGTGGACCCTATGACAGCGAAAAGCCGCTGAGTTTGTAAGCTGTATCTGACACATAGTTTCCGGCAACCGTAGGCAAACAAACTTTTGTCCTCCCACCCTCTCTTCCGGCATCACGCCTGGGTTAGAGTTACCACTTTATCCTTATCATATATCCACCACACCAGTAAGGAGGTGCGGAGTGCCAATGTCACAAACCTGTTCTTCTTTACCAGAGATTATTGCCAGATTATCACACTGAATGCCTCTTGTCCGAGCTTTTTCAAAAGGAGATAACAAGAAACGAGGTCGCAAGGAAAGGATTTTTTTTCCCTGAAATTCTTGAGACCTGCACAATACACGTGGGCCATTTTCATATCCACGGAGATTGTGGGTGAGTCATTCCCATCGGTTAAGCAATGAGCCTCCTGGCTTAACGTTCTTTGACTTCTACAACGTTCTCCGAGAAGGGGTTACTCAGAAGAATACGCGGTTTTGAAGACCGGCGGCATAAAAAGGTGACCAAGGCAGTCGTCGGCGCCAGTCGTTAGAAGTCGCTCGCTGAACAACTACCGGTACGGAGGCCTTTAGGAAAGTATTACTAAAGCCCCGAGACTACAGCTCCAACGTGGATTTCCTGCGCATCTGCTGGAGTGAGTAGCGCTATGATTTCAGCCCGTTCATGCGAAGCGCCCTGCATACACAGGTTGTTTCACCTAAGACTTTACACAATTTTTAAAAACTGGCTTTTTGAGCTAGAAGAGCCCTTTTTCAGGTATAGCATTGTCAGCTGTGTAGTACAGTCGGGGACAAAAGTCTCCGGACCACGTGTTCCTCAAACGAAGCTTATAGCTCTAATATCGGACAGCGGCTGGAGACCGCACTTGTGCAGATGAAAGAACAAAAATTTAACTTTTACCTCCGCAAGTGTGATCTCCAGCCGCCGACTGACAGCAGAGCTATCGGCTTCGTTATAGGAACACGTGGCCCGGAGTCTTTTGTCCCTGACTGTACATCAGAATACAGCTAAGGCGTGCAAACTAGCAGGCTGGTTAACTAATATTAAGTAGTTAACTTTCTAACTGTTGCCGTTAGGCTCTTTAATTCTTAAGAGCCGTGTAGCCCACCACAAGTAATATCTGCATCAGTTTCTAGAATTTCAAAAACGCGCGGCGCTATGGCACAACAATTTTAAAAATCGTGTCAAGTCTTAGGTTACAGACCCTGTATATTCTTTTGCGGTGGGTGCCAGTATATGTATAGTATATGACTGCGGTGTTCGTTTTTGGAGTTACGCCGTAGGGCGTAAGGTGTGCAAGGACATTTTCATATGTCTTTACAAAGGCTAAAAAACCAATTTAAGAGGTGTGGCTAGAGACGACAACCCGCATTGTCATTATGAACGGAAGCATATTCAAGTGAAAATGGCTACCTTCACAGTAAACGCTCCGGTTCACGCAGCTATTCGTCATATGACGAAAAAAAAGTTTGTGAAGCTTCTATACGTTTTTTTCTTTTTCTGCCGAAATCGCGCATTTGTAGAGAAATTGTATCCACATATATAGTTTTTACGCGTATAACACTAGTTTTACGTGTGCGTGTATCAAACTACACATATCAACAAATGTGCAGTTTTTACGTTGCATACAATGAAGCTCTTTCTAAAAGTACGCTCGATAGGAGGAGGAGAAAGTATGTACTAAATGAATAAACAAATATAGGTCCGTAAGTTTCTCAAGTCGCCGTTTGTTAAAACAGTATGTAGCAAGCCTGTTTGCGCGATAAAAATCCTGCTACTGAGCATCACTTTGTTCGCTTGTACGTGGACTCATTAAATTCTCATTAATTTCCTCTTTCCAGTGGATACTGAAGACACGGGGGCATTTGACAGGAGCGAGACTGCCGAGGTCCAAGAGCCTCCCAGTTACGTCGACTGGCTGGCAACAGCCGGCGACCACACGGTCCTTGGTGAACCACGGGCATCCACTCCAGACTCAGTCAGCGAAGACCTGGGGTCGTCCACATGCCCGTCACCCTCGGTGGAGACGTCTGTACTGGCTTACCGTAGTTCCAACGTCACAACATCCCTACGCCCTGGTTCGACGGCGAGCACGTGCACTCTGCCTCCTATCAGCCCCGTGCCCTGGAAGTCGGGATGCACGCCGCCGCCAGAATGGATGCCGCGAGAGTGCCGCGAGCCTGGCAGGCTGTGCAGAGCGACCGACGGATGCGCACGGGAGGCTCGCAACTTTTGGCAGCCGTCGCCGATGCTCCGTTACTACATCTGGGAGCAGCAACAAGACCCAGGACCCACGACCCAACTGCGAGGAGTAGAGCGATGGCTACAAGATCGGGAGCACAACGATGGTGTCGGACGTACCATGCCCAGCTGAGGCCCAAATGGCCTTGGTGTTTAGGTAAGCTGAGAAAACCAATGCTATTTATGTTGTAAAAACATATTACGAGTTAGCATGTCGACTCTCAGATATACTGTATTTAAATGAGAATGACATTTATAATCGGAGGTGTGCATGTTTTCACAGTCGGTTCATTCAGCCTCGGGTTTCATTCAGTGTAAACCAACTCACAGGCCAAGGACAAGTACATAGCCGAGCGTCTTGCTGCAACAATTTTTTTTATTTGTTCAGTCGCTTGTCGTTACGTAAGGGCCCAAGACTTTCTCTTTGTTTGGCTGCAGTAACCTTTCACAAGCATTTTTTAGTTATTTCGCTGCAGCGCTCTTTCTCTGAGCAACAAGGCTTGCCTTCTTTCTTTCTGGCCTAGAGTTTCAAATCGAGGATGTCATACGAAATCCCTTTGCAGCTTTACCAAGTGACTCAAACTAAATCGTGTTCTTTTTGCGCCCACAGAATTCACGCTGCTGCGTGTTGGCGAAGCTTTGACGTTCTCACTGGACCAGTACCTGCACCGCTACCCGTCTGCAAAGTACCACGAGCAAGCTCCCGTATGCTGTCATATTTGTATCGGCAACTAACAAGCCAGCAGCGATGAACGTCACGCTTTGCACAGAGCGCGGAATAAAGCCTTCTATCTTTTCTCCACTTTCTATTTGGGCGATTGTTTCTATTCTCAACTCGCACGAACAGTGTCGCTGCCGCGCGGCCGGCACTGGTAGCGTCCGGCGTAACCTCTCTGATGTCTGTTCTGTCAGCTACTTTAGTGCTGCAGTAATTTTAGCGTATTTTGCCTTCTAGATTGCTTTTTTTCTCTCAGCCAAGGTACCAGGGTAATATAATATACATCTGCTTGTGTCACGTGCAGAGTACAGACTGCAAAGGTGAAAGCAATCGCGTTATCTGTCTATCACAGTGCTCGATCTCGGCTATTAAAAGTGATATAAACGTGCGCATATTTTGCCGAGATCCTGCAGAAAATAAACACTGAGTTCTCGTCGCCTACATAGTTTGAGCG
Organism: Amblyomma mixtum; assembly: GCF_055824585.1. Taxonomy (NCBI): domain Eukaryota; kingdom Metazoa; phylum Arthropoda; class Arachnida; order Ixodida; family Ixodidae; genus Amblyomma; species Amblyomma mixtum. The sequence continues at coordinate 62,008,500 of NC_143013.1, read as the reverse complement.
AAAACAATAGTTTAGTAATCTTGCAAATTCAAAACAGCGGTAATATATGAGGGTGGCCAAGAAGCAGAACGGCACGACTGTAGTCGGTTACAACTGAAGAACGCAGCGGCTTTTCCCCTTCAAAAAACGCCCTTCCAGCCCGTGACCCACACGGGCGTTACAGTCGTATACAACTTAAGAACAATTGATTTTCCCTGTCAAAGGATCCAATTCCGGCTAATTAATGCCTTAGGCCAATTTTCATGACTCTGCTAGTGTAACAAAGCAGGGAATAGTAGACTAAAGGGGTTTATCCGTTCCCTCTATGGTCAGGGATAGTCCTCTCTCTGCATTGTGACGTCGCTGCCTGCATTGTCACGCTAGCAGGGTGATGAGAATCAGCCGAAGGCATTGGCAGCTGGAAGGCGTTCCTTTGACAGGGAAAAGCCGCTGAGTTCTTGAAGATCTGAACTCGCTTTTTACCGCGGGAACTCAATCTACAGGTTCCGAGCATCCTTAGAAACTTCGAATTATTGACCTGTGCGGCCGATTTCCCTACTTTAAATCGGATTAAACGTCTTTATTCCCGGCTTTTTTTTTTACTCTCTGCTGACGGTAGGAGGAGTCAACCAATACGCGGAGTGGCTTTCAGCCAGTTCTGTGTCAGCTTGCCGCTCTGCTACTAGCGGAGTGATATGTAGCGATCGGTGAAAGAAAAGCGTACACTCGTATTTTTCGTTCCATGGGCCTAATTTTCAGCTATGTAGTCTCTGAGTGGATGTACGTATTCACGGAAACCTAAAAAAAAAAACAAAATAAAAGCAAAAGTGAAGCCGCCACGCCACTGCCTGAAAGACAATCCAGGCATCAATTGAGTCCTGCTACCTTCAGCGACGAGTTCAAAAATAGGCGGGAGCCGGGACGTCTAATCCGATATAAATTACGAAAACCGGCCTCACAGGACAATAATTGGGCTTGTCTAAGAATGCTCGGAACGTGTAGATCGAGTTCCCGCGGTAAAAATAGGAGTTCAAATTCCTCTTTAGTGCACCTTTTAGTTGTATCCGACTATAGGAACCGGGCGGCCGTTGCATGGCACCACCGTCGCCTCAGCGGAACAGCGCCGCCCGTGGCAAAACATTCGTCAGAGGAATAAGGAGGGAGCGGCGTAGCCGATTGCGCTCGTTGAGAATGGCTCCACCCGTCGTTCTGCGGTGCGGCTTTCAAAGCTTAAATAATCGCACGCTGTTTTCTCGATCAGGCTATCTCGAAAAATGGAAGAGCCTTCACGAGGCAAGCCATGTGTACGACCAGCGCGAGTGTCAAGGTGTGGTCACGCACTTATTTGGTAAGTGCATACCACAGACAAAGTTGAATGCGCCAAGCTAGGAAATGGACCTATAAGTAAGCGCATTTCATTCTTCCTGGTAACCGTTGGAATACACAAAACGGCTTTTACATGCCGTATTACTGCCTGTATGCAGTTGGACGCATCAAGGAACATAACTGCAGCAAAATGCTCCTCCATACCCGGCGTATACATACAGACGACCAATGCAAACATGGTGCGGAGCTCGCATTCGCCGTTGATAAAGAAACAGCTTCGTGCACGAACGCCAGTCGAAGTTGGGGGGCGCCTTCTAAGAATATTTACCCGAAATCTAAAAGGCTCTGATAATGTGACGATGGTACGTAACCTCATTATTTACGGCAGAATCGAGGCGAGTTCAAGGGTAATACGAGGGTGTTACTTCTATTTGTTTATTTTTATTTTTATTCCATTTTTGAAAGTTTATTTTATTATTTTTTTCTCTTTCAGTCAGTGCAGACTTGTAACATTACATGCGTTGCATTCAATTTGCCCATAAAGCCATCGTCCCGTCTGAGATCTCCCAGCTAACAGGTCCCCTGTCGTCGCGACGTCCAGTCTGTCAGCCTATACCCTATTACTACCCCGTTAAAAGCTCCTCTTTCCAGCAGTTAACCGCCTGTGTCTTGGACACTCCCCTGTAGTGGGTATGTGCCCTTTTTTTTTTTGAGGCCGCCGCGGTGGCTCAGTGGTTATGGCACTCGGCTGCTGACCCAAAAGACGCGAGTTCGAACCCTTTTGCCCTTTTATTGGTCGTCTAAAAAAAGGTAAAAAGACAGAAAAGAAAGAGAGAGGATGAATGGACAAGCATTGCTTTACCAGGCTTAACGCCAACTCAAAATAAATGAAAAAGAACTAAATGTTCCAAAGAAGAAAAAATATATAACCGAAAAACGGAGCATTTAAAAAACAACAATTTAAAAGAAAAAAAAACAAAAGGCTCATCATAATAAAAGTTAGTCGCAGGCAGATAGCCAAAGCACAACGTGCAGTCCACGGAATAAATATTAATAATAAAAAAAGAGAAAACCCAAGTCACTGCGTAGTCATGGTCATAGTAACAGTCTAAGAAAACACTGCGTGCCGGCCACAATATAAAAATCAGAAAAATAAAAACATTATCAAGACAAAACTGAAGTCACAGTCAAGACACAGTCAAGGACGACGGCGCAGTCACACCACGACGAAACCGCCTACCCTCCATAAAGGAGCACGGTGCTCCGCTCTGTGCAAAGCTTGGGGAAGAGAAATTAGAGGAAAGAGAGATATCAGCGTGAACAATTTGGAATTGTACTACTTATGAGGTAAACCATTTGAAGGAGAAGAGCACAACCAGCTGGGCTTCGGAGAAGGCAGGGGTAAGCAGATGGCGTGATGTCCGATGAGCAAAGAGATTTTAAACGAGAAACTAAAGAAGCAGTAACGGAACAGTCCCGGAAGTAATGGCGGAGATTTTCATACAACAATCCACAGGAACGAGATGAAGACGGAGACAGGCAAAATCTTTTAAAATAGAGCGGAAATCTACCATGTCCAGTAAGTAAAGTAATTAGAGGATTCCTGGGTAGACGAATAGGGGGATGTTAAGTGCATAAGAGATCCAATTGCATAATTCCGTGGCACCATTATTCCGAGTTCGAACCCGGACGCCGCGGTCGAATTTTGATCGCGTCGAAATTCTTGAGGCCCGTGTACTGTCCGATGTCATGGCACGTTAAAGAATCCCAGGTGGTTGATGTTTCCGGAGCCCTGCGGCGTCCCTCATAGCCCGAGTCACTTTGGGACGTTAAACCACAATAACACAAATAAACCAGTTTATTTGAGGCCAACCAACGACAACACCACCGGAATGCGTTACTAGAATAAACTCCGCTGGAGAGTAAACATTTGCTTTGTGCAGAAATGCAGTGCTTTTTGGCTGGATTGGAGGAGAAAATCGCAGTGCCAAACTTCTCTTGCTGTTCCTTGAACGAAAATTCCAAGGGTGCTTTCAAGTATGCTTAGGTGTAGTAATGCGAACGCATCTCTTTTTCTGCTGCCGGTTATGTTGCCGCGTGTTCGATATTTTATGCCTTTGCCGTTTCTAAGTCGTGACCCCGCTCTAACTTCGGTTCTACCGCATCCAAAGAAGTGGGTCCCGTTGCTAGAACGCCTAGTAATTAATTTGTCAATTTAGATAATTAATCGACTAATTCATTAATTAAATCAGCAGTTCGATTTAATTGCCGAACAATGTAAGAATTTACAAATTGGCTAATTAATTTGGTGAGTAAGTTACCCAGTTGATTAACCATATTTGTGACCTAACTGAATATAATGCAACTCAATTATTTGTTTAAATAAATAAGTAATTAACAATATCACAGGTTCGGTTAAACTAAAGCTTAATGTGCTTATTGATTATTTTGTAGCGTGCCATCGTGGTCCGGCAGCCGAAGACGACGACTGTCCCAGTACGCCTGCCAAGCACGCGCAGACTTGATTTTCATGGCTGCTTAACTGCAAGGCCGGCGCAGCGCTGTTCCATCCCAGCCTGGCTGAGCGCGTCCAGCCGAATATATCTGTGGAGGCCTGACGATGACTGGTGCCCACGATTCGTCTCCACAAATTTGGTGACCCGGACGTGATGCGGTGCCGGCGGAGCAAGGCCTCGATTGTGAGGAACCAAAGTTCCGAGTCCGATGACCAGAAGTCGGGGAGCTTGAGGGCGGAGACCGCGGACTCATGAAGTGGCAGCGTGCGAGGCGACGGAGACGGCACAGGAGTGGAGGGATCCATGGCCAGGGCTTACACGAAGGAAGGTAGGCGGGGTCTCGAGCTCCGGGCAGCGGTAGGCCTAGCAAAGCGGCTGATGCAAAGCGCAGGGCAGGAGCAGAGAACGAAGACGCGAAGTCCGGAGTCACCAAATCAACCGGTCGCCCTCGCCCCTACGTGCCTCCACCATACCGACCAACCGTCTTTGATGCCCTCCATTCTTTGGCCCATCCTGGCATTCGCGCAACACAGCGCCTTGTCACGGCTCGCTATGTCTGGCCTCGCATCAACGTCGACGCTCGCCGCTGGTCGCGCGCGTGCCTGAGCTGTCAGAAAAGCAAAGTGCATCGACACACTGCGACGCCGCTTGGCACGTTCCCGTCCCCGGACGCCCGCTTCAGCCATCTGCATGTCGACATTGTCGGTCCCCTTCCTACCTGCGGGAACCACCGCTACCTGTTAACCTGCATTGACAGGTTCACGAGATGGCCTGAAGCGATGCCCCTTCTGGACATAACGGCGGAGTCGATCGCAAGAGCACTCATCACACTGTGGATAAGCCGCTACGGTGTCCCTTGCACCATTACGACTGATCGTGGTCGTCAATTTGACTCCACCTTATTTGCTAACCTATGTCGGCTCCTCGGCGTCAATCACATTAAGACGGCCTCTTACCACCCGATTTCCAACGGTGTCATTGAGCGTTTTCACCGGCAGCTGATAGCTTCACTTATGGCGTCCGCTTTTCCTTCGCCATGGATTGAGCGCCTACCCTTCGTCCTGCTTGGTCTCCGCACTGCACTTTGCAGTGACTCTTCTACCTGTGCAGCAGAGCTAACCTTTGGCACTACTCTCCGTGTCCCTGGCGAATTCTTCGAGCCCTCACCACCCACGCCTAATGACGTCTCAGATTACGCCTACCGCCTACGTAGCGCTATGAGCAGTGTAGTTCCACCACGTCAACGCCAGTATTCCCGTCGTGTCCACGTCCCCTCCGACCTTCAGCGGTGCACTCACGTCTTTGTTCGCCACGACGCCGTACGCCCGCCCTTACGGCCACCATACGATGGTCCGTACCAAAAGCTCCGGCGTGCTCCTAAGCACTTTCTCCTGCTCATCAACGGCCGGCAGGACACAATCTCAGTTGACCGCCTTAAACCTCCTCATCTTGACACCGACGTCATCGCTAACTGTGCCGCTGCATTCCCTCCCGACCGTGCAAGTCCTCGTCGCGTACGATTTGCGCCAAGCCTATCCGCTTTTCGCCATTCACACCTCGCTCATGGCTTCATCGCTAGAGGGGGGGCCCTGTAGCGTGCCATCGTGGACCGGCAGCCGAAGACGACGACTGTCCCAGTACGCCTGCCAAGCACGCGCAGACTTGATTTTCATGGCTGCTTAACTGCAAGGCCGGCGCAGCGCTGTTCCATCCCAGCCTGGCTGAGCGCGTCCAGCCGAATATATTTGTGGAGACCTGACGATGACTGGTGCCCACGATTCGTCTCCACAATTTCAACTATTTAATTTCTTCGCCAATCATTTATGTACCCTTTTAACTAATCATCTTAGTAACTTAATTAATCTTGCGTGCTAATTAACTATTCATTCAATCAACTATTTTATTAATTAACCCGATAATGGATGATTGACATTGCGTGCGGACGTGTCGTTTCTGTGTTTCCTTGTCAGCCCCTTTAATTGCGCGGATTTAAACATTCAGGGGACACGAGTACAGGGCGTCAGCCCTGGGTAATTGCCTTGAGTCGACGCTCAGATGCGGCTCCTCCTCCGTTGTTGTTGGCCGCTGGTGGAGTGGCACAAACCCACAAGGGATTAGCCACGGTGATCCTGGCGCAGGTGGCTGGCTGAGGTTGCTCGTCCTCTGCGAAGCGCACACTGATATGCGCACTTCTCAGCACATGTGTGAGCAACGGCGCATGTGCACACGCGGCACTCCAATTTGACAGAAGCGATGTTGTCACTGACCGCTATCCGAGCTTCGATCCCAGAATCTAGGGAAAGAAAACCCGCGACCATCTTCCATTGCTGCACTCGTTTTCACGACCGGCTCGAGCAGCGCTAACAAGCGCAATTGGCCAATCGAAGCGACGCACGTTTACGACGTAGTCACGTGCGGCTATCCCGCCCAGACGAATCTCCGATGCACGCGGATTCCAAGCGGCAGTGCTGAAGGCGAAGAAAACATGCCTGCGAAGCGAGAGTTCGTCTGCTACGTGCACCTCAAGCATGGCGGCCGGCGGCGGCGCACAGCAGTGTCGCAACGCGGCTATGCGCCAGGACATACCACCTATGTCCAGCTGTGGGTTTTAAGGCGGTCTCTTTTAAAGTATTTATAAATGGCAAACTGGGCCTTTTCGTCAAAAAGGACTTGGGGCAAAAAAACGAACCTGCTTTCTTTATCCGCAAGCAAAAAGGAAAGCTCGGACTGACGGAAGTGATTTGCAATATCACGCAGCACCGGCAGGCTGTCCTTCTGTCCACCGAGGCTTTTTTGAAGCATGTCGACGCCTTCAGCATGGCACCAAACTTTGTCGTCGCTGTCTACCTTTGCTGCGATGCTGCGGACCGAAGCCAACCACACATGCTTGTCGACCGCTGTTTTAAGAGCGAACTTGGGTCCACGTTCCAGGACTCGCTGAATGGAAGGAGGGACCGAAGCCTCCCCTAAGAAGGTTACCGGGACAGGAGCTCTCTTTCTTTCCGCCGGCTTAGGTAAACTCGAGACGACTCTCGCCCAGAGGGTTTCCACTCCAGCTCTCACAATCGTCTGGAAGTTGTGCAAGCTCTTAAATTCAGAGCCTCCGTATCCGGCCAATTTCAGGGAAAGTATTCTCAACCAGTCGTTCAAGACTCGCACTTTTCTCCAACATTCCGATTTCAAGATGTTCGCAATACTTTTCCAATGTCCGACAGAAGGGGGAATGCCGCCGAAGAGGGGTGAAATTTGATGAGGGCAGAAGTTCTTCCTCAGACAAAATGCCAATTACCTTGCTTGGCATGTAGTGACAATAATGAACCTTGAACATTGCACGCACTGTTCCTCGAGTGGTAGGACACAACGAAAAGAGCCCAGCGCAGAAGAAATGAACTTGAGCAAAGTGGTGTTCTGAGCCAGTTGGTGAAGGATGTTTAAGGGAGGCGTAGCGCGAAAAAAAGACAGGGACGAGACATAATGACTCTTTGCAGTTTTTAGATCCAAGACTGCATTTTAACATGACAAGCCACATTTGTTGGGCCTATATGCCACGCTCGAAAAAAGCACCGTTACCTTTTCATTCCTCACATTCAAAACTTGTCAAACGTGTCATTGCTTCTCTGTCTTTTAGATCCGCGCTTTCCAAGTCGTGTCCCCACGAAGTGGAGTTGAGTTTTGATCTGCAGGCCACACGCCTCAGGAATGCAGGCTACCCTGCGTCGTTGCTCACTGCTGTTGTTGAGGGTTTGCTTAAGAAGTTGCGAAACCAAAAAAAGAAACCTGATTCCGGCAATGGAATAGAACATGAGAAAAAGGAAAAGAAATACGAGGTGGTACCCTACATTCACCCCGTATCTGATAACTTGAAAAGAATAGCGGGAACGTTTGGTGTGGACGTCATCTTCACAGCTCCTCGCAAATTGTCGAGCCTTTGTGCACTTTCAAGTCGAAGCCAGAAGAAACCGGCTAGCAGTGTTAATCATGTAACTAAGTTTATTGAGTGCAAAGTAGGTGTCGTGTACGAGATCCCTTAAAGCTGTGGCCGTGTTTATATAGGGCAAAGCGGTCGTTGCCTCAATGAACGCCTAAGAGAACATGCTAGGTCCCTCATTTCAGACAAAAGTAAGAATCTGCCTAAGCATTGCTCAAGTTGCGGTTGTCATCCGCTTTTCGAGAAAACTACAGTTTTCGGTCACTCTAAAGAACAGCTAGCAAGGGAGGTTCTTGAGGCTTCATTCATTCATAAGCTGGGAAGACATAAGTGCATCGGTGAAACGTCGGTATTTCTGCTTTGAAAGGAGTCCATCTTTATCAATTTTAAGTAGTCGATTTCGCGTTACCGCTCGAAGGTTTGGCACGGGGCTGTCCAGCTCTTGTCATGGTGATTAGGTCGTGTTCGAGTCGTGCTAGGTCAGGTTTATCTTTCCGCTTCATCTAATCAGTTGTTGCTGGGCATGCGCGTTTGGTTCCTCGAGCTCGAGAATTCGCTTCATATTTTTCAGTTGTAAGTTAGCGCTGGTCCTGTGTATTCTGTCTCTCTCGTCCCTGTCTTTTATTTTCACGCTACGCCTCCCTTAAACATGCTTTACCAACTGGCTGAGAACATCACTTTGCTCAATGAAAAAGAGTGACAGTCAGCGGCGCCCGAAGACGAGTCAGCGATATGTGGTGGAGCCAGGCGAAAACGATCGAACATGACTTCTGGGGACCACAACCACGCAGATTCCTTCGAGCTTCTGTGGGTGCCGAACACGCCTTTTTAGGCAAATGTGTGTTATCTGCAGTCGTTTGGTAATCGCTTAAGCCTACTTGACCGAAATTGCGCACACCGTAAAAAGGTTGTTTTTTCATAGTACACCGCCGTCTTATGCTGCCCACAAAACATTAAGTTTCAGTTTCAAGCAGTTAAGGTGCTAACGGCACGAAAAAAATCCGAGATTTCAAAACCGAAACTTGAAAATCGGGCGCCATTGCTGCCCGCCGGAGGTGACGCATGTTTGAGACAGGAGTCCGGACAGCTTCGGATCGTCTACTCGTTGCGGCTCGTCCAAAGCTCTGGTACCGGTAGCGCGTGCAGCCCTTTGCGCAATATCTACTGGTTATATATGAAAACACACCTCTTAAATGGGACGAAACGTCCCAGAAAAAGATTTAAACGTATTCTGTTTGCTGTAGTAGACTAGGAAACTCCCCGCTCAACCTCAGCGAAGATGATCGCACCGCAATGCTAGTGAGCGTTCTGTGTCTGGCTGTATTCGATTACACCCTATGCCAAGTTCGGACATCGCGAAGGAAGGAGGCATATTTAAATGGAGAGCTTGTTTAGGCGCTGTTGTTATTTTCCTTTCCGCAAATTGCCTATTCCCGGGTTAAAGTGACTCATTTAGAATTGTTAAGTCGGATTTAGCGGGAATGGCCTTTCGACGGAATGCCACTAGACGCAACCGCAATTAATCGACTCCCACGGGATAGCAAATGTGATGGAAAAGTACATTTAGGCACAAACACATTTTAAAAAAAAATGTTGAACGCAGCGTACAGTGATTGGCATCCCCTCATTGTGAAGTGACGATTAAATCTCACCGAAAACTTGCCCATAAACTTAGCAAAAAACTTTACGCGCCGTGCCTCTTTCATGAAGGATTAGTCAGCTGTTGGGCTCCTTGAGTGCTTTTCCATTGTCGGAAGCAACTAAAGAACGCAGCGGCTTTGGCCCGTCAAAGAGACCCGTCCCATCCAATAGCGTCGGCTCATTCTCATAACCTTGCTAGTGTGACAAAGCAGGGAGTGGTAGGAAAGGGATGACCCATCCCTTTATGGTCGGGCATAGACTGCTGTCTCCATTGTGGCGCCTCTCACTGCATGTCACGCAAGCAGGGTCATAAGAATCTGCTGACGGTATTATACTGGAAATCGACCCTCCGACAGGGAAAAGCCGTGAGTTCGTAAGCTGTATCTGACACATAGTTTCCGGCAGCCGTAGGCAAACAAACTTTTGTCCTCCCACCCTCTCTTCCGGTGCCACGCCTGGTTTAGAGTTACCACTTTATTCCTTATCATATATCCCCCACACCTGTCAGGAGGTGCGGATTCCCAGTGTCACAAACCTATTCTTCTTTGCCAGAGATTATTCCAAGAATGTCACAATGAATGCCCCTATTCCGAGTTTTGCCCAAAGGAGATAAGAAAAAAACGAGGTCGTAAGGGAAGGATTTTTTTTTTCCTGGAATTCTTGAGACCTGCACAATACACGTGGGCCATTTTCATATCCACGGAGATTGCGGATGAGTCATTCCCATCAGTTAACCAATCAGCTTCCTAGGCTTTACGTTCTTTGACTTCTACAACGTTCTCCGAGAAGGGGTTACTCATAGGAATGCGCGGTTTTGAAGTCCGGCGGCATAAAAAGGTGACCAAGGCAGTCGTCGGCGCCAGTCGTTAGAAGTCGCTCGCTGAACCACTACCGGTACGGAGGCCTTTAGGAAAGTAATACTAAAGCCCCGAGACTACAGCTCCAACGTGGATTTCCTTCGCATCTGCTCGAGTGAGTAGCGCTAAAATTTCCGCCCGTTTATGCGAAGCGCCCTGCATTCACAGGGTGTTTCACCTAAGACTTTACAAAATTTTTAAAAATTGTTTTGTGAGTTAGAAAGGCCCCTTTTTAGGCATAGCATTGTCAGCGGTGCAGTACATCAGAATACCGCTAAGGCGTGCAAACTAGCGGGCTGGTTAACTAATATTAAGTGTTTAACTTTCTAACTACTGCTGTTAGGCTCTTTAATTCTTGATAGGCGTGTAGCCCACTACAAGTAATACTCGCATCCGTTTCTAGAATTTCAAAAACGCGCGGCGCTATGGCCCAACAATTTTTTCTATTTGGACGAGCTGCGTGCACTGGAGAGGTTGCTTCGCCTGCAAGCTTCTCGGAAGCGTGTGCGTTCTGGCGCGTTTTCGAAATTAAAACAAAAACTGATATGGATATTACTTACGATGGGCTACGCGCCTCTCAATATATATGGAGCCTAACAGCGACAGTTGTAAAGTTAACTATTCAATATTAGATAACCACGCTGCTCGTTGGAACGTCGTAGCTGTATTCAGATGTACTCTACCTCCGAGAATGCTATGCCTCCCCAAAAAACACGCTTGTGCCTAAAAAACCTGGTTTTAAAAATTGTGTCAAGTCTTAGGCTAAAGACCCTGTATATTCTTTTGTGGTGGGTGCCAGTATATAGTATATGACTGTGGTGTTCGTTTTTGGAGTTACGCCGTAGGGTATAAAGTGTGCAGGGACATTTTCATACGTCTTTACAAAAGGCTAAAAAACCAATTTAAGAGGTGTGGCTAGAGACGACAACCCGCATTGTCATTATGAACGGAAGCACATTCAAGTGAAAATGGCTACATTCAAAGTAAACGCTCCGGTTCACGTAGCTATTCGTCATATGACGAAAAAAAAAGTTTGTGAAGCTTCTATACGTTTTTTTCTTTTTCTGCCGAAATTGCGCATTTGTAGAGAAATCGTATCCACATATATAGTTTTTACGCGTATAACACTAGTTTTACGTGTGCGTGTATCAAACTATACATATCAACAAATGTGCAGTTTTTACGTTGCATACAATGAAGCTCTTTCTAAAAGCACGCTCGATTGAATAAGGAGAAAGTATGTACTAAATGAATAAAACAAATATAGGTCCGTAAATTGCTCAAGTCGCCGTTTGTTCAAACAGTATGTAGCAAGCCTGTTTGCGCGATAAAAATTCTGCTACTGTGCATATCACTTTGTTCGCTTGTACGTGGACTCATTAAATTCTCATTAATTTTCTCTTTCCAGTGGATACTGAAGACACGGGGGCAGTCGACAGGAGCGAGACTGCCGAGGTACAAGAGCCTCCCAGTTACGTCGACTGGCTGGCAACAGCCGGCGACCACACGGTCCTTGGTGAACCACGGTCCTCCACTCCAGACTCAGTCAGCGAAGACCTGGAGTCGTCCACATGCCCGTCACCCTCGGTGGAGACGTCTGTACTGGCTTACCGCAGTTCCAACGTCACAACATCCCTACGCCCTGGATCGACGGCCAGCACGTGCACTCTGCCTCCTATCAGCCCCGTGCCCTGGAAGTCGGGATGCACGCCGCCGCCAGAATGGCTGCCACGAGAGTGCCGCGAGCCTGGCAGGCTCTGCAGAGCGACCGACGGATGCGCACGGGAGGCTCGCAACTTTTGGCAGCCGTCGCCGATGCTCCGGTACTACATCTGGGAGCAGCAACAAGACCCAGGACCCATGACGCAACTGCGAGGAGTAGAGCGATGGCTACAAGATCGGGAGCACAACGATGGTGTCGAACGTATCATGCCCAGCTGAGCCCCAAATGGCCTTGGTGTTTAGGTAAGCTGAGAAAACCAATGCTATTTATGTTGTAAAAACATATTACGAGTTAGCATGTCGACTCTCAGATATACTGTATTTAAATGAGAATGACATTTATAATCGCGGGTGTGCATGTTTTCACAGTCGGTTCATTCAGCCTTGCGTTTCATTCAGTGTCAACCAACTCACAGGCCAAGGACAAGGACATAGCCGAGCGTCTTGCTGCAACAATTTTTCTATTTGTTCAGTCGCTTGTCGTTACGTCAGGGCACAAGATTTTCTGTTTTTTTTTTTTTGGCGCAGTAACCTTTCACAAGCGTTTTTCAGTTATTTCGCTGCAGCGCTCTTTCTTTGAGCAACAAGGCTTGCCTTCTTTCTTTCTGGCCTAGAGTTTCAAATCGAGGATGTCATACGAAATCCCTTTGCAGCTTTACCAAGTGACTCAAACTAAATCGGGTTCTTTTTGTGCCCACAGAATTCACGCTGCCGCGTGTTGGCGAAGCTTTGACGTTCTCACTGGACCAGTTCCTGCACCGCTACCCGTCTGCAAAGTACCACGAGCAAGCTCCCGAATGCTGTCATATTTGTATCGGCAACTAACAAGCCAGCAGCGATGAACGTCACGCTTTGTACAGAGCGCGGAATAAAGCTTTCTATCTTTTCACCACTTCCTATTTGAGCGATTGTTTCTATTCTCAACTCGCACGAACAGTGTCGCCGCCGCGCGGCCACCACTGGAGGCGTCCAGCGCAGCCTCTCTCTACAATGTCTGTTCTGTCAGCTAGTTCAGTGCCGCAGTAAATTTACCGTATTTTGCCTTCTAGATTGCTTTCTTCTCTCAGCCAAGGTACTAGGTTAATATAATATACGTCTGCTCGTGTCACGCGCACGGTACAGACTGCAAAGATGAACGCAATAGCCTTGTCAGTCTATCACACTGCTCGAACTCGGCGATTAAAAGTGACATAAACTTGCGCATATTTTGTCGAGATCCTGCAGAAAATAAAGACTGAGTTCTCGTCGCCTTCATATTTTGAGCGAAAACAATAGTTAAGTAATCTTGCACATTCAAAAGAGCGGTAATATGTGAGGGTGGCCAAGAAGCAGAACGACACGACTGTAGTCGGTTACAACTGAAGAACGCAGCTGCTTTTCCCCTTCAAAAAACGCCCTTCCAGCCCGTGAACCTCACGGGCGTTACAGTCGGATAGAACTTAAGAACTCAATGGATTTTCCCTGTCAAAGGAATCCCTTCCAGCTAATGCCTTAAGCCGATTATCATGACCCTGCTAGTGTAACAAAGCAGGGAATAATAGATTAAAGGGGATTATCCCTTCCCTCAATGGTCAGGGATGGTCCTCTCTCTCCATTTTGACGTCGCTCCCTGCATTGTCACGCTAGCAGGGTGATGAGAATCAGCCAAAGGCATTGGCGTCTGTGAGTGGTTCCTTTGACAGGGAAAAGCCGCTGAGTTCTTAAAGATCTGAACTCACTTTTTACCTCGGGAACTCAGTCTACAGGTTCCGAGCATCCTTAGAAACTTCGAATTATTGTCCCGTGCGGCCGATTTCCCTACTTTAAATCGGATTAAAATCTTTGTTCCCGCTTTTTTTTTTTTAAACTCGCTGCTGACGGTAGGAGCAGTCAACCAACGCGTGGAGTATCTTTCAGCCAGTTCTGTGTCAGCTAGCCGCTCTGCCACCGGCGGAGTGATACGTAGCGATCGGCGAAAGCAAAGAGTCCACGCGTATTTTTAGTTCCATGGGCCTAATTTTCAGATATGTAGTCTCTGAGTGGATGTATGTATTCACGGAAACCTAAAAAAAAAACCAAATAAAAGCAAAAGTGAAGCCGCCACGGCACTGCCTGAAAGACAATCCACGCATCAATTGAGTCCTGCTACCTTCAGCGACGAGTTCAAAAATAGGCGGGAGCCGGGACGTCTAATCCGATATAAATTACGAAAACCGGCCTCACAGGACAATAATTGGGCTTGTCTAAGAATGCTCGGAACATGTAGATCGAGTTCCCGCGGTAAAAATAGGAGTTCAAAATTTCAAATTCCTATTTAGTGCACCTTTTAGTTGTATCCGACTATAGGAACCGGGCGGCCGTTGTATGGCACCACCGTCGCCTCAGCGGAACAGCGCCGCCCGTGGCAAAAAGCATTCGTCAGAAGAATGAGGAGGGAGCGGCGTAGCAGATTGCGCTCGTTGAGAATGGCTCTACCCGTCGTTCTGCGGTGCGGCTTTTAAAGCTTAAATAATGGCACGCAGTTTTTTCGATCAGGCTATCTCGAAAAATGGAAGAGCCTTCACGAGGCAAGCCATGTGTACGACCAGCGCGAGTGTCAAGGTGTGGTCACGCACTTATTTGGTAAGTGCGTACCACAGAGAAAGTTGAAGGCGCCAAGCTAGGAAATGGACCTGGAAGTAAGCGCATTTCATTCTTCCTGGTAACCGTTGTAATACACAAAACGGCTTTCACATGCCGTAATACTGCCTGTATGCAGTTGGACGCATCAAGGAACATAACTACAGCAAAATGTTCCTCCTAAAGCCGGCCTATACATACAGACGACCGATGCAAACATGCCGCGGAGATCGCATTCGCCCTTTATAAAGAAACAGCGTCGTGCACGAACGCCAGTCGAAGTTGGGGGCCGTCTTCTAAGAATACTTACCCGAAATCTAAAAGGCTGTGCTAATGGGACGATGGTACGTAACCTCATTATTTACGGCAGAATCGAGGCGAGTTTAAGGCTAATACGAGGGTGTTACTTCTATTTATTTATTTTTATTCCATTTTTCAATGTTTATTTTATTATTTTTCTCTCTTTCAGTCAGTGCAGAATTGTAACATTACATGCGTTGCATTCAATTTGCCCATAAAGCCATCGTCCCGTCTGCGATCTCCCAGCTAACAGGTCCCCTGTCGTCGCGACATCCAGTCTGTCAGCGTATACCCTATTACTACCTCGTTAAAAGCTCCTCTTTCCAGCAGTTAACCGCCTGTGTCTAGGACACTCCCTCGTAGTGGGTACGTGCCCTTTTATTTGAGGCCGCCGCGGTGGCTCATTGGTTATGGCGCTCGGCTGCTGACACAAAAAGCGCGAGTTCGAACCCTTTTACCCTTCTATTAGTCCTCTAAAAAAGGTAAAAAAAAACATAAAAGAAAGAGAGAGGATGCCTGGACCAGCAATGCTCTCCCAGGCTTAACGCCAATTCTAAATAAATAAAAAAGAACTAAATGTTCCAAAGAAGAAAAAATATAAGCGAGAAACAGAGCATTTAAAAAAAAACTCAAAAGAAAAGAAAACAAAAGGCTCATCACAATAAAAGTTAGTCGCAGGCAGAGAGCCAAAGCACAAGCTGCAGTCCACGGAATAAATAATAATAACAAAAAAAGAGAAAACCCAAGTCACTGCAAAGTCATGGTCACAGTAACAGTCTAAGAAAACACTGCGTGCCGGCCACAATATAAAAATTAGAAAAATAAAAACATTATCAAGACAAAACTGAAGTCACAGTCAAGACACAGTCAAGGACGCCGGCGCAGTCACACCACGACGAAACCGCCTATCCTCAATAAAGGAGCACGGTGCTCCGCTCTGTGCAAAGCTTGGGGAAGAGAAATTAGAGGAAAGATAGAAATCAGCGTGAATAATTTGGAATTGTACTACTTATGAGGTAAACCATTTGAAGGAGAAGAGCACAACCAGCAGGGTCTCGGAGAAGGGAGGGGTAAGCAGATGGTGTGATGTCCGATGAGCAAAGAGATTTTAAACGAGAAGTTAAAGAAGCAGTAACGGAACAGTCCCGGAAGTAATGACGGAGATTTTCACATAACAATCCACAGGAACGAGATGAAGACGGAGACAGGCCAAATCTTTTAAAATTGAACGGAAATCTACCATGCCCAGTAAGTAAAATAATTAGAGGATTCCTGGGTAGATGAATTGGGGGAATGTTAAGTCTGTCAGAGATTCAATTGAATAATTCAGTGCCACCATTATTCCGAGTTCGAACCCGGACGCCGCGGTCGAATTTCTTTGGGGGAGAAATTCTTGAGGCCCGTGTACTGTCCGATGTCAGTACACGTTAAAGAACCCCAGGTGGTTGAAGTTTGCGGAGCCCTGCGGCGTCCCTCATAGCCCGAGTCGCTTTGGGACGTTAAACCCCCATAAAACAAATAAACCAGTTTATTTGAGGCGAACCAACGACAACAGCCACCGGAATGCGTTTCTAGAATAAACTCCGCTGGAGAGTAAACAATTGCTTTGTGCGGAAAGGCAGTGGTTTATGCTTGGATTGGAGGAGAGAATCGCCGTGCCAAACTTCTCTTGCTGTTCCTTGAACGAAAATTCCAAGGGTGCTTTCAAGTATGCTTAGGTGTAGTAATGCGAACGCATCTCTTTTTCTGCTGCCGGCTGTGTTGCCGCGTGTTCGATATTTTATGCCTTTGCCGTTTCTAAGTCGTGTCCCCGCTCTAACTTCGGTTCTACCGCATCCAAAGACGTGGGTCGCGTTGCTAGAACGCCTAGTAATTAATTTGTCAATTTAGATAATTAATTGATTAAGTCATTAATTAAATCAGCAGTTCGATTAAATTGCGGACCAATGTAAGAATTCACAAATTGGCTAACTAATTTGGTCATTATTTTACCCAGTTATTATTTATTTGTGACGCTGAGTGTGCCGCGCGGCATAAAACGTGGGGTTAGTGACGAACTGTAGAATACGTTACAAAAACGCATGAAGCCCGGTTGCGTGTAAAAAGTCACATAAGCTTCGGGCGTAAATGTTTTTCGTTACCCACACGTGCAAACTAGAGTCGTTGTTTGCAGACAGGCCTGAAGAACTCGAGCGCCACCAGTGAAGTTCCGGGCATGTCCACAGTAGGTGGATTTACCCAGTTGATTAACCATTTTGGTGACTTAACTTAATGTAATGCAACTTAATTGTTTATTTAACTAAATAAGTAATTTACCAATTCACAGGCTCGATTAAATTAAACCATAATTTGTTTATTGATTATATCAACTAGGTAATTACTATGCAAATTAATTATGTACCCTTTTAACTGATAATCTTAGAAACCTAATTATTAATTCATGCTAACTAAATATTCATTCAACTATTTTATTAATTAACCCGATAATGGATCATTGACATTTCGTGCGGACGTGTCGTTTCAGTGTTTCTTTGTCAGCCCCTTTGACTGCACGAATTTAAAATTTCTAGGCAGACGAATACAGCTCGTCATCCCTGCGTAATCGCCTTTAGTCGACGCTCAGATGCGGCTCCTCGTCTGTTGTTGTTGGCCGCTGGTGGAGTGGCACACACCCACAGATCAGGATTAGCCAGGGTGATCCTGGCGCAGGTGGCTGACTGAGCTTCTCGTCCTCTGCGAAGCGCACACTCATATTCGCACTTCTCAGCACATGTGTGAGGAGCGGCCCATGTGCACACGCGGCACTCCAGTTTGACGGAAGCGTTGTTGTCACTGACCGCTATCCGAACTTCGATCCCAGAATCTAGGGAAAGAAAACCCGCGATCAACTTCCATTGCTGCACTCGTTTTCTCGACCGGCTCGAGCAGCGCTAACAAGCGCAATTGGCCAATCGAAGTGACGTACGTTTACGACGTAGTTACGTGCGGCTATCCCGCCCGGACGAATCTCCGATGCACGCGGATTCCAAGCGGCAGTGCGGGACGCGAAGAAAACATGCCTGCGAAGCAAGAGCACATACCACCTATGATGCCTCGCTGTACGCATAGGGCGCACAGGCAGCGACAGTGGCTGTGCACAACTACGGCCGCCCCATCAAGGCAGGATCCATTCTTACCTCCTCCATGACCACGGCTGAGTAGGCAGCTGTCTTCCTAGCCATCTCCTCCTCCACAAAAATTATATCTGATTCCCAACCAGTCATCCAAAATTTTAGCACGAAACACATCTCCCGACAAGGGAGCGCCATGCTGAGGTGCAGGGCCCCCACCAGAACCGTAACGCTCATCTATGCGCCAGCACATGATGGCCTACCCGGAAACGAGCAAGAGCACGTCCTCGCCCGAGATCGTAACCTCCGGGCGGGAGCGCACCTCACCTCCGCCCTCGAAGTGGAGTGCCTGCTAAACTTCGGAGACATTACACAACACTATCGCTCCAATAGACAGACAAACACACCTCCTCACCCATCGCCAGGCGCGTAGCTAGGAATTTTTTCGGGAAGGGGCCCAAGGTAATTTGCGAGCTGGCAGGGGGGAGGGGTTATCTGGCAGCTGGCTGAGCACTGCCAACAGAACAGGAGGAGGGGGGGGGGGGGGGGGGGAGGCGAAAGGGCTTGGACTTCATTTCGGGGAACCCTCCCCCCCCCCCCCCACCCCTTTGTGCTGCGTACTTGTCCATCGCTATACACCACGCATACCCCCCCCCCCCCCCCCCCCCGGAGGTCGCACGGACTTGCAGGGAACAGCTGATGTCAACCTCAGCGCCACAAGACCAACAACGACATACCGTCACTAGTGCCCCTAACAGGCTCGCCCTCCAGGGGCTGGCACAGCATTTGTAATTGAGGGACCCGTATAGGCCATGAGGGGGATTCGCCCCCACCTTCTATATTAATTGAGAATAAAACTTACGCCGCCCTCATTCTTCTTTCACTCCCACCTTCCTCCATTCCCTTATGGCCCGGTTCGGGTGTTCACCAAGATGTGGGACAATTACTGCGCCATTTTCCTTTGCTCAAAAACGTTAATTTTCAATCAACTGATATTGTGAGACAGGAGACAGAGCGCAGGATGGAGCGAGCTTTAGTGGCACCCGCAAGTATGGCGACCAACCCTTCGAAGAAGATGATCGATGATGATGGATATGTACAGATGAAGACGAAGGTCGCATGTTGTGCTTTGAGCGATGATGATGGATATGTACAGATGAAGACGAAGGTCGCATGTTGTGCTTACACTTTCTCCCCTCGCGTACGAAAGCGACCGGCCCGGGCGCAGATTAGAGCACAGTATGGCGACGGGCAAAGGGTTTGAGGCGTGAAACATGAACAATCTCGGCACCTCGGCAACGACGATCATTAACAGGATGAACAGGGGCAACGCGATAGTTCACCGGGGACGTTTGTTCGAGTACAGTATACGGACCAATATAGCGGCTCAAAAATTTTTCACACAATCCCGGGGTACGCACTGGAGTCCACAGCAGTACCTCATCTCCAGGGTGAAAAAATATGGCACGGTGGGAGAGATCATAGGTGTTTTTCCGGGAGGCTTGGGAGGCGTCGGTATTCAGGCGGGCAATGGCACGGCAGTAGGTAAGACGAGAAGTAAACTGTTCGTGAGAGAGTCTGGAAGAGGTTGAGGGGGCGGAGAAGAAAGACGCTTCGAGGGTGAAGATAGGTTGACGTCCATACACAAGGAAGAATGGGGAGAAGTTGGTGGTTCTTTGCACGGCACTATTGTATGCAAAGGTAACGAAGGGAAGCATGGTGTCCCAGTTGGTGTGGTCGGGCTGGATGTAGGTGGCTAGCATATCGGACAGCGTGCGATGAAAGCGCTCTGTGAGCCCATTGGTCTGAGGGTGATAAGCTGAAGAGGTTTTGTGCACGGTTCTGGAGGCGTGAAGAACTTCGGCAAGGATGCTGGAGAGGAAGGACTTGCCGCGGTCACTAATAAGGACACGAGGAGCTCCATGGCGCAGAAGGATGGCGTTCAGGAAGAAGTGGGCAATCTCTGAAGCAGAGCCGGAAGGAACAGGGGCCGTTTCAGCGTATCTAGTTAAGTGGTCGATGGCAGTGACGATCCAACGGTTGCCCGTTGGTGTTAATGGTAAGGGACCGTAGAGGTCAATCCCAACGACTTCAAAAGGGGAGAAAGGACAGGGGAGAGGCTGTAGAAGGCCCGCAGGGGCAGACGTGCTCCGTTTACGACGTTGGCAAGAGATGCAAGACGCAATATATTTTCCAACAGCGGTTGAGAGGCCAGGCCAAAAGAAACGGCGCTTGATGCGGTCATAAGTTTTCTGAAAGCCTAAGTGGCCAGCCGGGGGATCATCATGAAAGGCCTGCAAAACTTCTCGGCGAAGAGAACGGGGTACGACAGGCACCCATGAGTCACCGAAGGGGCTGTAATTGTGCCAAAGAAGGATGTTGTCGACTAGCTTGAAAGAGTTAAGTTGGCGACGTAGGCGGGCATTCGGTGGCCGCGTAGCACCGCTCAGACGGTCGATAAGAGTCCGGCAGTAAGGGTCGGCCCGCTGCGCTGAGGCGAGATCGCCAAGACTGGGAGCTGGCATCAAGTCAATGGGTGCGGCGGTCAGGGTTGAAATAGCCGTCGAAGGGGTAGTTTGGCAGTTTGAGGATGCGGAGGACACGGGTTGCGGATGCGGAGGTTGGGTTTGGGCGAGGGGACAACGAGATAGCGCATCGGCGTCCTGGTGTTTCTTGCCCGATTTATAGGTGACGGTAAAGTCATATTCCTGGAGACGGAGAATCCAGCGGCCGAGGCGGCCGGACAAGTTTTTCTGCGAAGACAACCAGCATAGGGCATGATGGTCAGTGACAACTGTGAACTGGCGGCCGTACAAATAAGGGCGAAATTTCTGAATGGCCCAGACAACAGCGAGGCACTCTTGCTCAGTTATCGTGTAGTTCTGCTCCGCTGCAGTCAGTGTACGACTGGCGTAGGCGATGACTTGCTCGCACGAAGAGTGCTGCCGCTGAAGAAGAACTGCACCAATGCCGTTTCCACTGGCGTCCGTGTGTAAAATCGTTGGAGCATTGTCGTCGAAATGTGCCAGTATCGGATCAGATGTGAGAGCCTTCTTTAAGGTAGTAAAAGCGACCTCACAGGCCTCAGACCAAACAAACGGCTGGTCAGCGCAGAGGAGCTTATGCAAAGGGGCCGCAATAGAGGCAGAGTTGTGTATGAAGCGCCGGAAGTATGACGCTAGCCCCAGAAAACTGCGCAGGTCTTTGACGCGCGATGGGCGAGGAAAATGCAAAACTGCAGCCACTTTGTCGGGATCAGGCTTTACACCCTTCTGGCTAACGACGTGACCGAGTACCTTGATAGAAGTGGAAGCAAAGCAACATTTCTTGGTGTTTAACTGTAGGCCGGCCTCAGAAAGTGCGCTTAATACTTCATCGAGACGAACAAGGTGTTCAGAAAAAGTCGAAGAAAAAATGACTATGTCGTCGAGGTAGCATAGGCACGTTTTCCACTTCAGGCCTCGGAGAACGGTGTCGATCATGCGCTCGAACGTGGCCGGAGCATTGCATAGGCCGAACGGCATAACGTTGAATTCGTATAATCCGTCGGGAGTGGCGAAAGCAGTTTTTTCCTTGTCGGCCTCATGCATTGGTATTTGCCAGTATCCGGATCTTAGGTCGAGACTAGAGAAAAATTGTGCACCTTGGAGACAGTCGAGGGCGTCATCAATCCGAGGCAGCGGATAAACATCTTTTCTAGTGATCTTGTTAAGGGCGCGATAGTCAACACAAAAGCGTACTGAGCCATCCTTCTTTTGAACCAGCACAACAGGCGAAGACCAAGGACTCGAAGAAGGGCGTATGATGTGGCGCTTGAGCATGTCGGCTACATTATCTTGAATAACCTTGCGCTCACTAGAAGACACACGATACGGGCGACGGCGAATGATGCCCGAACCATCTGTGTAGATGCGATGCTTAGCTGCGGTGGTTTGGCTCAAGGTTGTTGCCTGGGTATCGAAGGAAGCGGCATGCTTGGTCAAGACGGCAAGCAATTCATCTTTTTGAGTCGGGGTGAGACCGGGGCTGATAGCAGCTGAAATAGATGCAGAGGCAGAGGCAGGGGTCGAAAGAGCGAAGCTTGATGGGGCAGAGGAAAGAACGGCCACAGGTTGAGTGGTGTCCACAGAAGCGACGGCTGTGCCTTGACGCAGAAGAATGGGTTCCGGCGTAGTGTTGAAGGCAGTCAGTAGTGAAGACCCATTGGTGAAGCGGAGCAGGGACGCGACGAGAAAGATGCCCCTTGAGAGAAGACGGGGGCTTGGTGTGACGAAAACGTCCCCAGCGTTGACGTGGGCAGAAGCAACAGAGAGGACATCTTCGCAGCCGGGGTAAAGTACATGATCAGCGGTGGTAACCAGATGATGAGAAGGCAGGACAGAAACGGCTGAAAGGTCGGATTCAGAAGCCTGTAGAGTAGGGGGACAGCAGGTAATTACAGCTTGCGCAGAGTGGAGGAAGTCCCAGCCGAGGATGAGGGGATAAGCACAGGAGGGAAGCACAGCAAGTACTATGTAGTGCAGGATGACGTCGATAGTGACTCGTGCCGTACACAATCCGGAAGGACGCATTGATTCATCATTGGCAGCACGGAGAGAAGGACCACTGTAAGGGGTGCGCACCTTGCGAAGACGAGAACATAAATCAGAACTAATTACAGAAATGGCGGCGCCCGTATCGATCAATGCTTCTACTACAGTGCCTTCAATGTCAACGGTTAACATGTTCGATGGCTGTGCAGGAGGAATTGAGAGGGCGGCGTGCGGTGCAGTTTTACCTCCGGAAACTGCACAATTTAGTTTTCCGTGTGGCCAGTTGTCTGGGAGGATGGTGGACGTAGAGGCGACGACGAGCGGCGGAAAGGCGATGGGGAGCGGCGGCGCGACGGCCTGTCGGTCGAGGAGCGGTCCGGAGAGGTAGAGGGATAGGAGGGACGATAGTTGGTATGGTCAGCAAACGGTGGGCGGTAAGCGTACGACGAGTGCGGAGCGTCTTGGGAGAAGTCCCCGTACGATGGGCGACGAGGAGGACTGGAGGCAAAAGCCGGACGGTAAGCAGGTGACGAGTACGTAGCTCCGTTGCGAAAGTCTGGGTACCACTCGCGCTCGTCGCGTTGACGCCGACGGCACACACGGGCAACATGCCCGCGAATTCCGCAGTAGTGACACACCGGCCGACGTGCAGGCGGACTCCAAACAGGACACATAGCGGGGCTCGGGGACACAGAGACCGGAGTTTGCTGGACGGGCTGTGGATGCGACGGGTAAACAGCAGCAGGAGGCGTCGCAGCAACCTGGGCATAGGTATACGCACAAAACGCGGTACAGGTGGTTCCGCAGCCAAGGGGCGAGTGACCGAAGCGAGCTCGTCTTTGAATATAAATATTCGCTGTGGCTTAGCTTGGTTAAGCCCGGTAATTGCGAAAGCAATATCCGTACCTACGCCATGGTTCAGCTGGTAGTGTAGCTGGTGGTGGTGCTTGTGGTTAGACTTGTGGTGATGCATCGGTTATACAATCCAATGCAATCCATTCCAATCCATTTCAATCCAATCCAATGCAATCCAGTCAGGCCACCGTTCATGTGCACCGCCGTCGCACACGGACGGCGCGAGATGGTCGCCCAGCTCTTCGGCGTGACGTCACAACACCTGTAGCGCTCCTGGCGGAGAGAGCGGGAGTTAGGCCGCCGTTCATGTGCACCGCCGTCGCACACGGATGGCGCGAGATGGTCGCCCAGCTCTTCAGCGTGACGTCACAACACCTGTAGCGCTCCTGGCGGAGAGAGCGGGAGTTAGGCCGCCATTCATGTGCACCGCCGTCGCACACGGACGGCGCGAGATGGTCGCCCAGCTCTTCGGCGTGACGTCACACAGAGGTCATGCGAAAGGTCATTTCATGTGCACCGCCGTCGCACCGCAAAGGCTTGAAAGTGAAAGTAGTATTGCTTTCGCAATAAAACTATGCTCAGTACTACCAGATTTTAGACCACATTTGATTCCTTGCTTTGTGCATAATTTCATTTTTTGCCGCCAGGGGCACCACCGGCGTTGTCGCTTAGCGCGTGGTTGCATCGTCACGTTACAGAAGAAGAAGACTTTCACGTGCTGCACGCTCTTCGAATTCGGGCTCTCAGCAGAAACGGCGGTTCTCAAGCTCTGGGGCAACTGCCACTGAAATTACTATTTCGCCGTACGCCACTCGTTCGCTGAGCTGCTGTGGAGATGCCTAAGAAGCGGAAGAGCGAAAAATCGGCCACCGGCGACAAGAAAGCGACTCGTCGCCACTCCCCATCGTCCAAGGCAGTTTCATCCGCCGGGTCCCCTAACCCTACTTCTGGGATGAGCGGTTTCTCCAGTCCACTGCCGACTACTGGCGATCCTGCACCTGACGGCACCAAACCCCGCGAGGAACCTGCTGCTTCGTCGAAACACGCACTCAAGCTGCGGGATGATGGCCAGAGATCGCAACGTGCCCCCACCGCCGTCACCGAGCCCAGCTTCCGCTCGCCGGAGGAACCGATGGCAATGGCGAGCCATCCTAGCCACCCTGAGCCAAAAGCCCCATCGTCGGAAGAGGCACAGGACGCACAAAAGGGCAGCGAGAATTTGCAATCCGTCGCACCGGAAGCAGAACCGCAGGATGCACCGGCACCAGTCCTGGCCAGCGAACTCTTTCCTTCAGTGGCTGAGCAAGACAAGCAAATTGTTCCCTACCCCGTCACAGCAGGACCCCCGGTATGCCGGTCCGAAGCTGCAGCTGCAGGCGTTTCGGTCGTGCCTCAGGGGCGAATCATTGCGCAAGGCACCCCTACTCCCACGCGTTCGCCTCGGCTCGCCACCACAGGCAGCTTACCCACAGCACCACATGTGTCCCGGAGCGAAGGCGAAGTGGAGCGACTACAGCCATTCGTCCAGGGCAACGCTGAGCGAATCGGTGCGGCGCGTACCATATCCAGCGCAACGTCCGGTGCCACGTCTGGTGTCCCGTCCGGTGCCACGTCTGGCGTCACGTCCGGTGCTATGTCCCCTAACGTACCTGCGGCGGTCGACGCAAGAAACAAGACGCAACCTGCCGCTCAGAAGGCCTTGACTCCTTCCTCGAGGGCTGCCATGACGGTAATGAGTGCCTGCTTCGAATCATTTCTTTGCGTAGATGGCTATATTTAGTAGCGAATCACAAAAGCACTGAAATAGTTAAAACGCGCTAGCACAGTAGGATTCTGCCCCACACGGGCCTCGTCGTCTTGTGCGTTTCGAGAGCGCAAAGTGGTCACTTAAATGTAGCTCATATAATCGATGGGGTTACCAATCATTTACTTAGGTCGTTTATTTCCACCTATTGTAGAAAACCAGCTTTATCGGCAGACTAGGAACTAACGCGTGAAAAAATATAGCGATATAGTTTTTTAATTACGATTCTTTCGAAAAACGACAGGAGTCGGAATGTATACAACAATCTTATCTTTCGTTAAGACATGCATGCCTCGTGGCAAAAACTCTTCATACGTTTCGCTTTAACAGAAGTTTTATTTAGCTGGTTACTCTCAACACCTTACGTACACATTGGTGAGTAAAAAAATTGACAGTGGCCTAGCTCAGCTATGCCAGGCTATACATAGCGAGAGCTACAGTTCCGCGCCCCTGCCGCCCTCCTCCGGTTGCCGCGCATGCGCATTCACGCGAGGCGCCGGTGGGCGTACTCGGGCCGGCGCGACTCCTTGCGCGGCGGCGAACTCTGACGTCATGCGCCGCGCACATGCGCACTATCGGCCTTCCAGGCTCACGGCGAATTGTCGACTGGGTAGCGTAGTGTAGCTCTCACTAAAAAAAGGTGAACTGAAGGGCGGAATCACACGGCGCGGCGCTGCGGCTCGCGAACACGCTAATAGCGACCTTGTCAGGAAAAAAAATGGAAATTTGTCTTCGAGGAAAGGAAGTGCGCAGTAATTGTCACATTTTGGTGAACACTCGAACCGCGCCGTAAGCGAAAGAAGGAAGGTGGGAGTGAAAGAAGAAAGACGTGCCGTGTTGGAGGGCCCCTAAATAATTTCGATCACCTGGGTATCATTACGTGCACTGGCATCACACATATCATACGGGCGCCTTTGCGCTTAACCTCCATCGAAATGCGGCCGCCGCGGCCGGGTTCGAAGCCGAACTCCGGCCCAGTAGCCGAGCGCATTGACCACTTAGCCACCCCGGCGGTCTGTCGGGCCCTTCCCTCGTTTGCAGCATCGGGAGATCGGCTGGAAGCAACTTTTGTGGGGCAATTACCGCGCCATTTTCTTTCCTCAAAAACAAATTTTCAAGCGCGCCACTCACAAGCGTCGGAGTGTCATGGCCGAGCATCGCTGTTCCACTCCCACGCGGCGGCGTTCCACTGCGCTCACGCGTCGGCGTTCCACTGCGCTCACGCGTCGGCGTTCCACTGCGCTCACTCGGGCGTTGGCCGGCCGTGCGTGGCCCCGCATATGACTCTATGTGTGGTCGTCGTAAGTGGCGACGTTTTTACAATTAAAAATTACGAGGAACTTTAGCGGCTGAAGTGGTGAAAGGCGAAAGCCTGAGTGCTGCATTCTGCTACGCGATTGTTCACTTCCCATTATGTTGGTGCATTAAATAACTGCCAATTAATGACGCTTAATCTTTGCCTTTAGGAGTGGAACGCGACAGTGTGTTGTAGCGCTGCCAGGGAGTCAACGGAACACCACTACTAGTTTGGCGCGATGCGTTGCCCTTTGAACGCAACGCTTCTTCAGGAAAGGAAATGGCGCTGTAATTCTCTGTCATCTCGGTGGACACCTGAACCGCACCGTACAGGATGCATGGAGGAAAAAAAACTAGGAGATAGTACGCTCAGAGCCATCCTCCTCTGACGCCGCTGCCGAGGGCCCTTTTGCGCACTGACTCTTGGGAAATAGGCCCTCCACAGTTACCAGACTGCCAACCGGCGGTGCTTCTTAGTGAACGTCCGTGCTCCGATGTAGCGCAGAAGCGCAGCGCCTGTGTTGCAGCTTTGGCGGAATGCGTACTGAGCTCGAGGTTGTCTGAAGGCTCCGCGTCTCAACACTTCAGTTGATTACACTCTTGAGTTTTTGGGAGGAGCACTTGCAGGTAAACTTTACATCAAAGGGTGCGGCCGCGACCTCGTCACTGTTCAACTGTGGTTCATAAAGAGAATGTAGAGGAATTCCTTTCGTCGTTATACACACATACGGAGCGTTTATTTTCGCGCATGCTATAAGCGGAGAACTCGAGAGTATACTCTCGTCTTTCAATGACACCGTACACAAGCCGACAGACGGGTTTTTGCTCGCAGCACAGTTTTAATGCTAACGCATTAATGAAAAGCAGGCTGACCTAGCTTCCTACAGTTCAGCTGGGTGCTCCGACTGCCGGCAGCGACTAGGACATAGAAACACTCGTTAATTAGTGCCCTGGGAGGGTATTATTAAAAGTTATAAAAATTTGATTTCAAGATGAACGTTTACTACTCTCCTCATGGGGCACATTTGAATAGCAGAGTTTTAGTCCTGGATCAGTGGTGACATGCTCGGCGCTGAGCCGAGCCGCGGGTTCAAACCCAGCCGCAAGGCGGCCGCGTTTTGATGGAGGCGAGATGTGAAAAGGTGACCCTGAGCTCTCGATTTCAGAGCACGTCACAGATCCTCAGGTGGTCGAAATTATTCCTGAGCGCTCCAAAACGGCACCTCTTTTTTTTTTCTTGCTACCGCGGTGGATCGCTGGTTGTTGTGCTCGGCCACTGACCCGAAAGATGCGGGTTCGCTCCCGGCCACGGCGGTCGAATTTTGATGGAGGCAAAATTATAGAGGCCCGTGTACTGTGCGATGTCAGTGCACGTTAAAGAACCCCAGGTGGTCGAAATTTCCGGAGCACTTCACTATGGCGTCTCTCACAGCCCGAGTTGCTTTGGGACGTTAAACGCCCATAAACCAATAAACCAACGGCGCTCTCTCATTCCATCTACATCTTCCTCCCTCCCCCCAGGACACGGCTTAGGTGACCACCTAGAAGTGAGGCAGTTACTGCGCCTTTTATGCGAAGCATATTACTAGAGGTACACTACAGCCCTTCGCCGTGGTTACGCGCCGTGCACACCACGTGGTACAGTGACGTCACACCACGTGACATACCACGTAGCACATGACGTCACGACAGAGGAAGACGGAGGTATACTACAGCCCTTCGCCGTGGTTATGCGCCGTGCACACCACGTGGTACAGTGACGTTACACCACGTGACATACCACGTGACACATGACGTCAAGACAGAGGAAGACGGAGGTACACTACAGTCCTTCGCCGTGGTTATGCGCCGTGCACACCACGTGGTACAGTGACGTCACACCACGTGACACATGACGTCACGACAGAGGAAGACGGAGATACACTAGAGCCCTTCGCCGTGGTTACACGCCGTGCACACCACGTGGTAGTGACGTCACACCACGTGACACATGACGTCAAGACAGAGGAAGATGAGGGTTGTGGGTTCCTAAGTGGACACAGGCCACCACCCACCGCGGGTTCGAGCTTCGCGCGAGCCAAGGGCCCCGATCAGCCGTCACCACACACACACTGGGACACCGTTGCAGCGCACTCAACCTCCGCTGGGAGGAGAGCGATTCGCCGCAAAGAAATAGGCCTCCAAGTTCACAAAGGAGACGTTTATTCACGTCGTCCTTCAGCAGTACACACACACTCAATCGTCACCCCGTCCCGGGGCGCGCGAGGAGCAAGGCTCCGCTGCGCGCACGAAGCGACTCGAGTAATGCGCGCCGCTGGCACGCCGCTGGCACGCCGCTGCAGGATAATGTCCCCGCGGCAGTGCTGTGATCTCTCTCTCGTGTCGGCCGTTGGGCCGGTTGCGAGAGAGAGTGGGCAAACAACGCAAGGTACGCCTGTCGGAGGTCGCTGGACCCCGCTGGACAGGCTCGAGCCGCTGCAGGTCAGAGGACACGTGCGGGCGAGCTCGAGTAAGCACTGGTCCGAGCGGCAAAGGCCGGCAGGGACAAAACAGTAACGTACAGTCGGGGACAAAAGTCTCCGGACCACGTGTTCCTCGAACGAAGCTTATAGCTCTACTATCAGACAGCGGCTGGAGACCGCACTTGTGGAGATGAAAGAACAAAAATTTAACTTTTACCTCCACAAGTGTGGTCTCCAGCCGCCGACCAATAGCAGAGCTATCGGCTTCGTTAGAGGAACACGTGGTCCGGAGACTTTTGTCCCTGACTGTACGCACCTTTCGCTGTCTCGGAGGGATCTCTCTCTCTCTCTCTGGGCCCCGCTCGGACGGTCGCGCGGCGCGCGGCCGCCCAAAGCGGGGTCCCGAATTCCCGCCAAAAGGCGCCAATGGCAAAGGCCCTTGGGGAGCCGGGGCGGAGCTGTGGCTAAATGACAGTGATTAGTCACCCAGCCGCCTCTCCACCGCCTGAGGCGGGAGCAAGGGAAAGAGGAGAAACGACGCGGTAGGCCGGCACAGCCGCGCAAAGGCGACGGCGGAAAGCCAGATTCCCACATCCCCCTCTCCTTAAATGCCCTCCTACCCATCGGCAAAGCACGCGGCTAAAATAAAGAAATCAATACACAAAAAAAATAAGCTACACTTCAGTTCCAAAATAAAGAAATGAATACACAAAAAAAAAACTAGCTACACTTCAGTTCCAAAATAAAGAAATGAATACACAAAAAAAACTAGCTACACTTCAGTTCCAGCCAGAACAACGTAAGAAAACAAAGGAAAAACAAGGCAAACAACACTTGCATACGCTTCAGTAAATCAAAACAGCTTGCAGATTATATACACGGTACACAAGAAGATGTGAATAAACTGTACAGCTATGTGACAGGTGGATGTCAGCCTCAAAGTTCGATGGCGCGGCCCAATGGGCCGGTCGGCGACTCACCGCTCGCAGACTTCAAGTTGAACGCGTTGGGAGGGCCGACGACTGATGGCGGTCTTCTTTCCGTTGATGTAGGGTGCGTTGATGACGACGGGGCCGCGGCAGAGCACTGACCTCGCGCCCTTGGACACGACATCACGTTCGGGCACAAGAGAGTTAGTGCACCCCCTTTCACGCCGGCTTAAACGGGCGCAGATGTTCGGCGGCGTCCAGATGTGTAACCTTGTCCACAGCGAGGGGTCCTTCTCATCCTCGCGCTCACGCAGAAGGACACAACGGCACAACTCACAGGCGTCGCCTTGGCTCATGGTTACGCGCGCACACAGTCACAGCCACAAACACGCATACACCGGCACGTGCGCGGACGCTGGTCGGCGACAACGATCCCCTCATCAGAAGCGTCCAGAGGCGCCGCGGCGAGGGTCAAAGGGTGCACTTTCCGCCCCCCCATCGTCCCAAACGCCCCGCCAACTTCCCCTCCATACGGGCCGCACAAAACTCGCACCGCGACACACGGCTCCTTAACGAGCCAACCACCCACAGTCGGGCCGGAAATGAGAAAAGGCGCCGTACAAACGACAGGCAAACTCTGCGCTTCAAAAGATAAGCGCAAGAGAGAGCGGCTGAAGTATACATATGTACAAGTCTGGTTAAAAAAAACTGAACGCCAACGCAGACGCATGTTACCTATGTACATCTCGGTACGTTAGAACGAAAACCGACGAACAAGCTGGAAACGAAAGTGGCTAAAAACTGACTAAACAAAACAAATAAATAAACTGATAAACACACAAGGCTGGAACTGAGCATGCTGCCAAAACAACAAACAACAAAAAAAAATAACACACCGTGCTTCGCCTGGGTAGGGCCTGACGAGAAAGCTCGCCAGCTAGCTGAGGCTGCGTGCCTTCGGTTGCGGAAGAGTCCGCCGTCCGGCATCAATCACGCCGGTGACCGTCGCCTCAGATTGTACCGGTGCTCCGTACGCTTGCGTTCCGCAGCACCAGTTGTGCCTTTGCGCTTGCATTTGATACCAATGGGTACCGGCGCAAGCTCGTCAGACCGTGACGCGTAGGCCTTCAGGTCTATGAACCCCTGCTTGCTCCTGGGGAAAGGCCCCATCAAATCGCAGGTGGCCATCTGCCACGGACGCACACTGTCAATCGGTTTCATCATTCCAGGCGGCTTGCCGCCCCGTGACTTCACCGCTTGACAGACATGGCAGGAACGGCAATAGCGGAAAATGTCACGCTTCATGCCGGGCCACGTCACCGAATGGCTCAGTTTTGCAAAAACTTTGGAGCCACTCAGATGACCGCGGCCAGTGGTTCGTCATGAGAGAATCTCAACAGTGCACCTCTCAGACTTTTGGGGATAACCACCTTGAACGGGTCGATGGACTCGTCATCGGTGGCTATGTACTTCAGCACGAGCCCGTCATAGTCCAGCAAATATGACTCCCCGGGGTTCGCCGCGACACACGCTGGCTTCTGCCCCCCTGCGCCCGCTACAATACAAGTAGCGTCACGGCGCTCCGTCTCCCTGAGACCGTCGCTCACCTCGCGACAAAAGGGGTCATTTTGCTGGGCTTTCAGTAGCTCTTACGGCTGAAAACGATTCCAGTCATCCCAGAGGGGAGCATGGTCTCGTCCCCACTCAGGTTTGCAGCCAAAATTTCCGTTCGCGTCGGCACCTCCGAGGCGCTCACGAAGAGCTTTGCCTCTCGTCCGCTTTGCGAAGCGCTGCTCGCCTGGTTAGCGGAATGGGTTAACCCGTTTGCGGGTTCCCCCTCCTTGCCGCCCGGCGGCTCGTCCGCTGTTTCGCCCCCTCCGCCTACAGGCGTCAAGGCGCCGCTGGCGAGTGGGGCACGGGATAGCGCGTCAGCTACCACGTTTGTGCTCCCTTTTCGACACTGCACGGAAAAGTCGTAATGCTGTATCAGGAGAGCCCAGCGCGCCAGCCGACCCGCAGGCTCGCGGAGCCGCATCAGCCAACTAAGCGCACTGCACCCCTGCCTCAGTGGAGGCTTGGGTGGGCTGCACGAACGAGGGAGGCAAGGCTCCTAGTTCGATGAGCGGCGTGGTTTCCACAGGGAACCGGGCCAGCGCCTCGCCGTTCCCAGAGCAGAACTGACTGCTCGCGGTGCACGGCTGCTGCTGTTCGAAACTGCCGGTTGCGGCAGCGTGACACGAACTGCTTTCGCACTGGGCGGAAAGCGTGCACAGCTGAGGCATGTGACCAGCGGATGCACCGCAGGGTGCTTCCGATACAGCTCCAATGGGAGCCGCGTGGTCGACATTTTGGGTTGTGTCGCCGTAAACCCCAATGGGGGCCGCGGCCAACCACGGTGTCTAGCTATTCGAAGGAACAGCAGCCAGCGGATCAAACGACGCTACAACTCCGTAGGGAGCCGACATGTAGCTGCCGAGTGCCCCGCTGGGGGTGGTAGACATGGTGCGCAAGCGTGATCGTCAAGGCGACCTGCTCGGCTAATGTGCCATCAAAGGCGTAAGCGCCAATGACTTAGCACGTTGGGCGCCAGTTGTGGGTTCCTAAGTGGACACAGGCCACCACCCACCGCGGGTTCGAGCTTCGCGCGAGCCAAGGGCCCCGATCAGCCGTCACCACACACACACTGGGACACCGTTGCAGCGCACTCAACCTCCGCTGGGAGGAGAGCGATTCGCCGCAAAGAAATAGGCATCCAAGTTCACAAAGGAGACGTTTATTCACGTCGTCCTTCAGCAGTACACACACACTCAATCGTCACCCCGTCCCGGGGCGCGCGAGGAGCAAGGCTCCGCTGCGCGCACGAAGCGACTCGAGTAATGCGCGCCGCTGGCACGCCGCTGCAGGAGAATGTCCCCGCGGCAGTGCTGTGATCTCTCTCTCGTGTCGGCCGTTGGGCCGGTTGCGAGAGAGAGTGGGCAAACAACGCAAGGTACGCCTGTCGGAGGTCGCTGGACCCCGCTGGACAGGCTCGAGCCGCTGCAGGTCAGAGGACACGTGCGGGCGAGCTCGAGTAAGCACTGGTCCGAGCGGCAAAGGCCGGCAGGGACAAAACAGTAACGTACGCACCTTTCGCTGTCTCGGAGGGATCTCTCTCTCTCTCTCTGGGCCCCGCTCGGACGGTCGCGCGGCGCGCGGCCGCCCAAAGCGGGGTCCCGAATTCCCGCCAAAAGGCGCCAATGGCAAAGGCCCTTGGGGAGCCGGGGCGGAGCTGTGGCTAAATGACAGTGATTAGTCACCCAGCCGCCTCTCCACCGCCTGAGGCGGGAGCAAGGGAAAGAGGAGAAACGACGCGGTAGGCCGGCACAGCCGCGCAAAGGCGACGGCGGAAAGCCAGATTCCCACAGGGTCCACCTCGCGCCGTCGCTGTGGTTGCACGCCGTGCAGACCACGTGGTACAGTGACGACACACCACGTGACATACCACGTGACACATGACGTCACGACAGATCGCCGTCATGCGCTGGCAGAGGGAGAACGATGCCATCGCACAGACACCGGAATGTCCTCGAGCGGCATTCCCGCGCATTTCGAACGCGCGTTCACACTTGGTGTAGGTGAAACGCTCGCTCCACCGGGCAGGCGGATGCGGCTTCCGTGGCAATCCAGGCGCCGACCCAACGCGCGTCTCGGGGTTAGTCGGCGTTCCGCTGTAGCCATGCCGTTGTCTTCCCCCACGACGAAGGCTTCTAGTGGTTGTATTAAAATGACCAAGTATTCAACCAAGGAAAGCCATGTATTACCAAGCCATCAATATGCTTCGCATCTGACCAGGGTTAACCAAGTTAATCCTCAGCCGTTTTTTTATTTCCTCAAAAATTAAATTTCGCTTGGTTCTACAAAACCAATCACAAGAAAAAAGAACGAACAAAATAAATTTCCCCGGCCGCGGTGGTCACATTTCGCTGGAGGCGAAATGCTAGAGGCCCGTGCACTATGCGATATCAGTGAAAGAACTCGAGGTGGTCGAAATTATCCGAAGCCTTCTACTACGGCGTCCCGCATAGCCGGACTTGATTTGGGACGTTAAAGCCCATAAACCTAAACATAGACGAGTGTTTCGCTTTCCTAGTGGCCGCCGGAGCACTAATTAAGTGAAACTGTGGGACTTACAAGAAGCTAGCACAGCCTGATTAGTTTTTCAATATGGTAAAGCTAAAGAAGAAAACTGGGTGTTGTACAATTCTGACGTCCAAATGTCGTACCTGTGCGAAATTCGAACTTGAACAATTCACCCGTTTAGCTGAGAGAAGCATTCTACTGCGCGCATTTATTTTCTCCACAGTCTGTATATGATACTCGACAAGTAGACGCCGCTTTAAATTCAGCTGCACATTCGATCTATAGTAGGATACAACTTAAAAAAACAGCAGTTGCTAACACTGGGCCGCAGTCCGCGGCGTCTGGTATTGCTCCGCTGGGCAATCGCAACTGTAAACGAAATCAGCTTTTTAATTTTTTACTATTCCAAACAATCCACGCATCAAAACTCAGGAAGTCATAATGTTTTTCTTGTGATAAGCTTCTTGTTTACGTAACAAGAAACGTTTAAGCAGCGGACTACTTTTTCGTCGTGGAGGAATTCTGTGCGCGGAGGTTGAATGTGGGAGGAGCTTCACTGCAGACTTAAGTTGTATCCGATGATAGTTTCGTTTTTGGCGACCCTGCTCTAATCATACTTGTGACACTAAAGCGTTGCATTGCCTTATACTTGTAAGCCATGCAGAGGGTGTAAAGGAAGTATTTCTTACATCGAATGTATGTGTGGTTTTAAAAATTAGTGGATTTTTGGCGGATTATGAAAGTAGTCCCAGCAGACTGCTTGGTTGCGAGGCAGGAGTCCCGCCTGTTATGCCGACGCCAGGATTCTCAAACACCCTACACATTCAACACTACACCTCCAGATGCCACTGGATGGAGGGGTTGACGAAACACCACGAAAACCTTTCCGCAATCCGCACGCAAACGCATATATCGCTTCGTGAGAAAGGGGGCCCCCTCGGAGTGGCGGGGACTCCTGTTTTTGAAGCTCGACAAGCTCTCCCCAACTGATTAGGCTAAACGAAGTTACATACGGTGCGGGCCCATCTTCTCATTCTAGGTTTCTCGCTTTATACGTGTCGCTCAAAGTTCCATTGCCCGCAGTTCCATATACTAAGCAAGTTAGAATAAATGGACCCCTTCTCCTGCTGTCCGAGGTGAGGCACGGGGCTGCAGCCCCCATAGACCCCCCCCTTAATCCAGCGCTAGTTTGGTCAAGCAGCTATATTAATGGATGAGGTGAAAAGGTTTGGTTTGGTTTATGGGGTTTAACGTCCCAAAGCGACTAAGGCTATGCGAGACGCCGTAGTAGAGGGCTCCGGAAATTTCGACCACCTGGGGTTGTTTAACGTGCACTGACATCGCACAGTACACGGGCCTCTAGAATTTCTCCCCCAAAGAAATTCTAGCCACCGCGGACGGGATCAAACCCGCGTCTTTCGGGTCAGCAGCCGAGCACCATAACCGCTGAGCCACTGCGGCGGCGGATGAGGTGAAAAGGTTTCGAAAGACCATTGCACTGTCTGCGCCTTAGCAACCAAACATGCCACACCCAACAGACACCAATGCCTTCAGTCAACTGCGTTCTTTCGGCCTCCACAGCATTCAGGAGGACATTAATGCCATGGCCTTATACAAAGTGGCCTTATATAGTGTGAGGGGGACTTCTCACCCCATTCAGTCGGTAACTCATACCCGCTTTCCGAGTTGTAGCCTTCTGACCTGGAACCGAACTATTATTTCGTCTAATGGATCCTCTTCTTCCACATCCTCTGCTATTTATTCAGTCATATAAGCACTATATATTTGGCCGTAGGATCACCGAAATACCAAGTGCCTCAACATGTACGAAGCACAAAAATTTGATATGCGTGTAGAAAATATCTATTGGTAACTTATAATCAAGGTCTAAAGTGCATCTTTAAGACCAGCGCATAAGAGACAAAGGACCAATGAAAGAGCAGATGACACGGGTGATGTCTTCCAAATACTTCCAACTCGCCCAATACAGCGTGCTGTTGAATTATGTCTAATGTACTTTCTACTTCTTTCTAATAATGCTCTCACTATATCTTCCCATCTCCAGGCAAGGACACCTGTGCAGTTATCCAGAATGAGAAACGACAAGACACCCAAAATGAAAATTGCGATGGCCGTCGCTGCTGCTGTGGTTGTCGCTGGGATCATCACTCTTGCACTTCTGACGGCATCACGTCGGCCTCTCGTGATCAATGAGGATTACTGTACCTCGGAGGAGTGTGCATTTCACGCGAATATGCTCACTGCCCGACTCGACAACAGCATCAACCCCTGCGAAGATTTCTCAGCATACGTTTGCTCATCCTGGTCGCGATCGGCTGACTACATAGAGTTCGCCAAGTCGCCTATTGACCACATGCTGTTCTCCCGCTTCAACCGTTTTAAGGAGATTCTCACCGAAGGGACGAAAAAATTCCCGGCAGGAGAAAAAGCACGCGCCATGTATGATGTCTGTATGAGCACTGACGTTCAGGTCAAGGGGAACATTGAAAACTTCATACCTCTCATGCAGGCAATCGGTCTTAGCTGGCCGGAGCCACGCGCAGGCAACAGGAGCGCTCTGGGCGTGGCGCTTGCGCTGTCGTACAGATGGCTGTTTCCGTTCTGGATGTCGGTTGAAGTGCCAACCTCGAGAAACAACTCGAAATGGCGCTTGCATATCAAACCTGGCGATCACGTGCCTCTACTCTGGAACCAGTACGAGAGCGTGAGAGGCGGAGGCGTCTATATTGAGTATTGGCGTGGATACTACTCAGCTTTTCACACCAATTTCACGCGGCCTTTGGACGAACACTCAATTCAAGCGATTGCTGACGCAGAAGGTGACATACTAGGACGTCTTTTGAACTCGTACTCCTTTCGGAATAGAAGTCCGGCCGTGGTTCCTGTCGCCGAGATCGGGAACTTCAGCGCTCCCCTCTCTTCCTCCACATGGCTGGAGCAGTTGAATCTGGAGCTGCAACTGAGACCACGCTTACTCAACGACCACGAAGTCATAACGAGTGACACCGGATTTCTTTCAACATTAGGAGACCTTTTCACCAGCTACACCAATGAGCAGCTTCTCGGTCAACTGGCTTGGTCCTTCGTCCAGTTCTGCGCACCGGCCGTCGACCCACAGCTCCACCTGGTGCGATTCGGTGACCCTTGGAAAGTCAATGTTTACAAGCCCATCTTCTGTGCCAACCGTGTGGAATTGGCTTTCAAAATGCTCATCTTCGCAATGGACTTTGTCTCCCACCTGACTGAAGAGGACAAACTGATTGTCAACGAAGGCTACAGCAGCCTGATCTCGGCCATGATATCCATGGTGAACAGTTCTTCGTGGATAGATGAAGAAAGTAGAGAGCTCGCTGCAAACAAAATCGCATCCATAAAGAGGTTACTTTGGCCTCCAAAGCGATGGCTTAGCAATGAAGTGCTAGATGCACTGTACAGTGAGTACCCAAGTAAGGAGGAAACATTTGGCGACTTCTGGATCAACGCCCACTTTGCAATGGCGATACACAACAGGACATATGATTTCGAGGTTGCACATGGCCTGCCAAAGAATATTGGACCACTTAACTTTGAATACGACTATGTTCTCAACAATATAGAAGTTCCAATTAGTATAGTGAACAGGCCTCTGTACTATAGGCATGGAACAAAGGCAATGTTTTACGGTGGCCTTGGATTCAAGTTGGCTTTAGAAATTGTCCGTGCACTGGACAAAATCGGAATTCGCTGGACCAAGGATGGACAGAAGGTCACCTCTATATTCTCGGAAGCCACGATGCAAATTTTCGTTGCCAAGAACAGCTGCCTTAAAGGTGAAGGCATCGAGACCGTATTTCCTGAAATACCGGCGCTGGAGATTGCCTACTCTGCAATGGTGCATGCTATTCAGAGCGACAAAGGTTCTTTGCAGGTCCAAGGTTTGTCCGAAGAAACAATATTCTTCATGACCATATGCTACATGGCGTGCACATCAGCGACTGGCCACGATGCCTCTGGTGCTAACTGCAACAAGATTGTCCGTAACTCGCCAGTTTTCCAAAAAACATTCAATTGCCCCCGTGATTCTAAAATGAACCCAGCGAAAAAATGCTACTTTTTTGCCTAATGACATACGTTGTAAGGGACCTTTCTCTTGGTGCAGCGTGCTTTAGTTTATTTGCCATATGACTGTGTAACTGTGTGGGATGTGGTTGTGTGTTTTTGCATTCATTGTGATAATATTTGGAAAAGAAACGTTTGGGATGATTATTAGTGGCGCATACTGTTTTTGCCTTGCTCTGAATATGCCAATGGTGCATGCTTAAGCATGGTGTGATAGGAAGAAAAGACTGCTGTTTCTACGGCAAGAATACTTGCAACTGAGGAACTTTTGCGCCGTTCAGTGAATTCTTTGGTGTGTCTCTGGTGTTTGATTGCAGGTGTGCCATAACGCTCTGACAGTTTTACTGTGTTGATTAGCTCAAATCAGTTCACGGATAACAACGCAGTGTGCCTTATGTGTAAAGTTTTACAAATAGATTCTGCATTGGCTCTGGTTAAGTCTGCGTTTAAGAAATGAGAGTATGTTAAAAATCAGAATATTCGTCAATGAAGGCCACTACTTTTTCTGCAGATGTACGATAGCCTCATGTATCGTGTGCACACGTGTGTACGTTTATTGCTCTTGTAATGTCTGCATCTCGAACATTTCTGCACGACGTTTAGTAATATGCCTTTTGTCAAATGCAGTTGTGCCAATACAACGTACCAATTTTCGAAGCATTTGAGAAATCTGATGAAAAAGACTTCGCTGTACCATCTTGCTCCTTCACCATTTCGAACTATACGCACCCTGTCAAATGGCGCAGCTGAATATTTTGAGCACAGTCTGTTGCCCGGTTCACTGTGTTCCTCTAAAGACTGCTCATGTGGCTGTGCCGAGGTGCTGGCAGTGCGTTGGCCGTTTATTAAAGCAACAGTCTGCAAACACAAAGCACTACAGTCTGGTAAAAAATAGGGGGAGGGGGGGGGGGGGGGGGGACTTTGTGCTTCTCCACTCTGCACGACCTTAGTTGGACTTCAGGTGCTTCATCGTCACGTCAGGGCGACTGAATAAAAAAGGAGGCAATGAGAAATGTCACGTGGCTGCCGCACCTCCACCGCTCCTCCACTTGAAGGTCAAATTGCGGTGCCGATAACCTTTGACTAGACCAGTAAAGCTTTCGCTTTAAAAGCCATTGCCCGCACACGAAGAATCGGGGAACTATGAAGTTCCAAGTAACTTTCCAGCAAAAAAAAAAAAAAAAGGTCTCTCTAACATGTCTCAGCAGTGTTCTAAATGCTTAGTGTTGGTAGGTCTTAGGGCTAGTGTAGCGATGCGCATGATCCAGCTACTATGAAACCTTGCTCGAAACCTGTTGCTGCAGCACCATTGAGTCTAACTTCTAGTGGCTTATTACTAGGGGTGTGTGAGTATTTGGAAATTACTAACACCGAATCAAAATATCTTTCTATTCGATTATTCGAATGAATCGTATAGTGCAGAGGTTCTCAAACTTTTTTTGCTTGGAGGAACCCCAAAAGCCTTCAATAAGTTCCAGGGAACCCCCCCCCCCCCTCCCCCCCCCGCCTGCTTTCACTTACCAGCAATGTTGTCAGTGCATTTTTGCAAAGGGAAAGTTGCAGAGGTTAAATGTTTATTGCACATATTAATGCCAATACTAATGTGATGGGTGGTACTGCTTCCCTTTTAAGAGCAAGTCAAAGCGCGGCTCAGTAGCACTCAGAGCCAGTCTCATATCAGCTGCCGGGTCAGGGCCGGTGAGGGTTCTCGCGGAACACAAGAAGACAGCCCGCGGAACCCCTGTGTTCCACGGAACCCAGTTTGAGAACCCCTGGTATAGTGTATGCTTAACATTATTCGAAATGAATGTCCTCAAGTTTTTGAATACTTTTTGAATAACTGGCGAGAAGTTCAAATAAGGCTTGCTGTATTTTTCTTCAACGACTGTTCCAAAAAATTGGGATCATAAACACCATGTACCATACTGCTGTGATTGCTGCGTGCGAGATAAAGGGTTCAGCACCATGGTGCCGTCCATACAAGTGGCGGTGTTCATAATCCTTATACGTGGCCTAGGACGCCGTGGCAGGACCCAGGCAGGATCAGTAAACCCGCCCTTTATGCACAACCTCGGAGGCCATGCCTCGTACATAGCTGTCATTCATCTCATGCACTGAGATATGGCACTAGTTTATTACGTTCCGTTACCAAGAACAAAAGATAGTTTTGCTACGCTGATAACATGACTTAAAGTTAACACACTGACTTTGTGTTGAGACCCCCAACCAAATGATCAGTGTTGTCTTCTAAGAGATACAGCTATAACTGTGAGAGCAGCGTTTTGCTCTTTCTCGCGACTGCTCGTTGGATATTCGGTTCTCTCATTATTCGATTTATATTCCACGAGAAGATCCCTCGCAGAGGATGTCTAGCAACGTAATGCTCCATCTGCCAGCGATGGCAGGTGAAATGTGAAGAGCTGCATGCAAATTTCACGTTACTATTGTTATCTTCTGTCGATTTTAAGCATGAAATGCTTTAAGCTCCCATTGTCGGCAGTGTGGTTACGTCACGCCGAGGCCGAGAGCCAACATCCGGGCACTGAATTCCACTCATCCGGGCACTGAAACGAGAGCATCCGGGCACCGTACGAGATTTAACGAGACTCTCCAAGACAGAGGGCCGAGCTTCCGCGCCGCCCCCAAAGATGGCGCTACTGTCCCACACTCGCGCATGTAAAAGACCGGCCGCTGAGCCTTCAGCTCATGACGTTTGCCCCTTTGGCAGGCAGATGTATACACGATCGCATTAGAACGTGCTGCATATACATTCTTGTCAGGCCTGCGTCTCGTTGTGTCCGCGTACGCTTCTGCATCGTCCTGCATTTCAATGCCGCCACCGTCACAGCTGCTTAAGCCGAGCAATGGAGCCTGATGAAGGGAGAGGTAGGAAGCGTCTTGCGGAAAGCGATCGCTTTGCGAGTGATACGCCACAGCAGAAGACTGCTCGCCGCTGCCGACAACGACATGATTATGCGGCCGCTCCCGAAAGCGACAAGGTCGCCACAGTTCGTGGCTGCCTACCTAAGCCCGCACTATTGCAGGCGATCGCTTCGATGCAACAAGAAGAGTGTGGTGTGGTGTGGTGAACACTAGACCCATTTCAAGATTTTGACTAGTACTATCTACAACCAATGTGTTATGTCCGTAAACATTTCATGCTTACTCTACTCTCGGTTACGGGAGAGGCAGACTTTTTTTTAGCTAAGCTATATTTATTCGATTTGGTTTGGAAAAAGTACTATTTGCACACCCCTAGTTATTACACATCCCTCTTTTTTTCTCGTCCTCTGTCAATTGTGGTGGGCCAAGAGTGATATATTCTGTGGCAGATGACACCAAGGACACAAAAAAATACTTGAAACAGTACAAGGTGTTATTCTATGCAATGTGGTCAACTTAGCTAATCATGTGCCAATATTTGGCAGTTAGGGCACCTGAGCAATGTAACGAGTGAAAAAGAAATTGCAGTTTACAAATACAAGTGGTATGTGGCCCTCTCATCGCTTAAGTGGAACATCAGCTACGCAGTAAGACACATGGGAAACAAAACAAACCAATAGACTCTCAAATATATTTTTGAAAGCGGTTCAACAGTTCGCATCAGACATTCCCAAGACTTTAATCAGCAGGTTGGCTCAGCAAAGTAGAAAATAAATTTGTTAGGAGCTATGAAGTAGTGCAGCACATTTTTTTTTTCTTGCTTTACAACCTTATGACATGGAGCAGGAATTGGACAAGGCATTCAGTCTGGAACAAGCACTGGCGTCCAAATGTGATGCCAACTGCAAGGAATGCAAGAGGACACAAAAGCATACGCTCAAACAGGTAAAATTTTCAAAACGATTCATATTACTAGGCAGAGTTCATCTGATATGGAGCTGACACATACACACGAGGCATGAACCAGTCAATTTCGGTTAGTTGTGAGTCAGACGTACCCGTTCACCATTTTACATAACTGCCCAGCAGTGAAGCCAACCACTCAGGGGAAATTTAAGTTTGTTACCTTTGATAACAGAGTCAGCTCAAATTACTGAATTTTCTAGAATTAGTTCGAAATGCTGCAGCCCAAGAGTTGTTACATCATCCAGCAACTCGATTCTTTTCACTGCGAATGCATGACAAAACAAACAGCAGTGCTTCATGAAGGGTGCAAAATTGCACAGGAATCGCCCATTCAAACCGATTCGCAGGGAAGGAATGCATTTTTTTTTTTTATAAAATCCGACACTCAAGTGAATGCTATAAAAATACCGTTTAGCTAAACAGCAAACTGCCCAACAACGTGGCCTTCACGCTAAGATGTGATATGTACACCAATATGTACAATGCTACAC
Source organism: Amblyomma mixtum (assembly GCF_055824585.1). NCBI lineage: Eukaryota > Metazoa > Arthropoda > Arachnida > Ixodida > Ixodidae > Amblyomma > Amblyomma mixtum. The sequence continues at coordinate 61,966,067 of NC_143013.1, read as the reverse complement.
GTACAACTGAGGTACAAAGAGATAACAACTGCCTTCCGAGGTAATCATTTACGATCCAGCTTCTACGATGGAAATGCACTTCCCTAATGCCCACATAAACTTCCTTTTGGTCACTCTGCGAAACCCTGGAAATCATAGTTCAGCTGGAACAGACTCAATAAAAACGAGTATGTTACACTGAAGTGCGCCGACTTTTGGTTGTATATTCCATCTCGTGCTCACATTTTTGCATCCAAGCAAAAGATTCCGCCAACCAAAATGCAAGACTTTCCAATTCTGAGTACTCCCTCCACTGAATATGAAAGCTATATTTATCATCACTTGTACAGAACGTACGATACTGAAGCACTGTAATGAGAAGCCATCTTTTCAGATCATGAGACGGAACAACTCTTGATTACAGACACTAAAAAAAAATTGCGAGGACACTTTGGCAACTAAAGTGCTGTGAGGCGAAAGCTGAGGACAGTATGCCGTGACCACTTCCGGTGGATGTGACATCACACCGTTACCGTGGCTATACTGATTCCCAAATTATACATCTTTCGGTGAACTTAAGTGTTAATCCCGCTTTTTTACATCTAGTTTGACACAAATCTGACGTTCTTAAGACCATTCTGTGACAATTTCACTATGCCGTGACGACTTCCGATGGATCTGACGTCACATTGTTCCCGTGGGTATATCGACGGCCGCGCTATTTCAACACAATTTCGACATTTTTGCTTGTAATTAATTAACTAATTAATCTACAGTCATGAAACTTGGCTTCCAGGTTAATTTTTTCCTCCCTTATCTGAAGAAACCATTGGTTTTCTTCTATCATTTTTAGTTCCTGAGTTAAACACATGTGACATGCTTTCTTAACGGACGACAGTATGAGCCATTAAAGGCATTCGCCTTAAAACAGAGGTGAAATAACGATCGACTTGACTAAAACAGGTTCCATACTAATGACAAGAATAGCTTGAATTTTAATTTATTAACTGTCTTGCCTGCAGTAAACCCAGTGATTAAGCATAAAAAAAAATTAAGAAAAGGCGCCTAAAAGAAATTTCTTTTAGTGCATACCTGCTATATTCATGGTCTCGTCATCTGCCCAATCAATTAACAGAATACCATAAAATATTTAAAACTTTAACTAGGTATGATGCGCAGAGGTATTATAAATCCAGCAAGCAGTTAAAGCATTTTCTTCCTAGTATTCAAGCAGACCATAAGGCTTAGCATCTCCTTTCACGGTTACACATGTCAACGGACGACACCTGCCTTTCGAAGCTCTTGCAGCAACAGCCTTTGTGGTGACACATTGCAACCCGTTTAAAAAGGTGAGAATCTTAAAACCCGGCAATGGCACATGAACAAGTACACGTAAGCAGGTTGGCCAAGTTCCTTTCTTCCCTAATCCTCTTCGCTGGCGCTTCCCGTCCTCGGTCAACCGAGGAAGGCATGCACGGCACTAGCGGGGCACTGCAGGTCTTCCAGGCACTTGAGCGCGGCCTTGGTGAACGGCAGCGGACCGCACGCGCACACTAGCAGGGACTTCTCTTCTTCACACTGCTGGAAGTCTTCGGGCAGCAGGGGCTCGACCAGTTCACTGCGCACTCGACCTCGAGCACCTTCCCATGAGTCATCGGGCTCGGACAGGACGTGCTCCACGTGCAGCCTGCAGGCGGGAGCGCGAAGTGTTCACACCAAAAAGACACTCCCCCGCAGTTTAGCACTGCTGAAGACCAAGGCCTACAAAATTCATTCAAACAACCTGAGGTTTGGTTTAAAGGGGGACACTAGAATAGTGTGTCCACGAACTAAACTGAACTAATTCATTCCACAGCTTGAAAAGGAAAAAAGCATTCAAAATAAGAATGATGGTTATAGACTTGTAGCAGAATGGGCTGTGTGCTGGTGCAAGTGGATTCTATAAAGTTCGTCAATAAGGACAATGCCTGAACCACGATTGCAGTGTTTTTATTGGTTTATTGGGGTTTAACGTCCCAAAGCGACTCAGGCTATGAGGGACGCCGTGGTGAAGGGCTACGGAAATTTCGACCACCTGGGGTTCTTTAACGTGCACTGACATCGCACAGTACACGGGCCTCTAGAATTTCGCCTGCATCGAAATTCAGCCGCCGCAGCCGGGATCGAACACGATTCCAGTGTGTCCACGAACTAAACTGAACCGATAATTCATTCCATAGCTTGAAAAGGAAAAAATCATTCAAAATAAGAATGATCGCCATAAACTTGTAGCCGAATGGGTTGTGTGCTGGTGCAAGTGGATTCTATAAAGTTCGTCAATAAGGACAATGCCTGAACTTTAAAAAAAATGAATAAGCTCAAATTTAGGCATTGCGGCGCAAAGCATGGCAAGAGACCAAACATGTTTGTCAGTGTTGGCGGTAAAATCCCGGCTCATTCGAATCATGGATGGATGCAAAAGCAACTCACCGGCTGTGGTCCTCTTGCAGTTGGTCAAGCTCATCCTTCCAAATGATGTCTCTCACTGTCTTGTTAAAAGTCATCAGCTTAACATTCCTGAAGATAAGAAAAGAAGAGCGGTTATAAATTATGGACCATACTGTATAGTGAGAGCTTCTGTGAAACCCACCACAAAGTTTTAAACAGAATTTTTTTAGGTACAAAGATAGCTTTTGCGGCATATGGAGCTCACAAAAACTGGCAGGTCGTGTTAACGAGTAAGCTGGTTAACTGTTCAACTGTTGTAATTAGGAGCCTGGTTGCAATGAGAGATTAGTAGCTGGTCATTAGTACTACATAGCCATATATGGTTTTAGAATCTTAAAACGAAACTAGCCTTACAGCTTTCGTTCAACAACTTTAGCCATCTTGAGCACCACTTGAAAACCGTGTGGCTGTGGAAAGCATACTGCAATGTCTACCGGTATATATATTTTCTACCGTCTACCGGTATACGCCTATGTCTACTGGTATCAATTTTCAGAGGCTTTTCGGGAAAGAAGTGAGTTCATTATCTAAGTATATAAGTTATACAATGGCAGGTGATGGTGTGTGCATTCCACAGCCATGTGGTTTCTTTAATGGCAAGTGAGATGGCCTAAATTTGTTGGGCCACAGCACCGAGGGTAAACACTTTTTCAAAATTCTATGCACTGACATGGCTGCTTCTAATGGCCAGCTATAAACCTCTGATTGTAATCAGGCTCTTAATTACAACAGTTTAACAGGTAGGCAGGAGCTCCATGCTTGCACGGCCACTGGCCACTTTTCATAATGATTGTGAGACCGGAGTCCTCCCGTTCAGCACAGAAAAAGAAGTTTTAGCTCAATAGAAAGACAAATGTATTTTCAATTCGCTGGTTTGCACTGTTAGTAGTAATAACCAGTGGTATGAGTAGAGTGAGCAAAAAATCTACTGCATAAAACAATACATTTGTTCAACTTGCCAGCTTACGTGCACTGTTTCGGAAAAACTATTCCACCAAAACGAGGGCTGCTTCTGCAGCGTTCAAATAAAACGGTCATCTTGGTACATTCATAGCGGTTTTTAGCTCTATTGGATATTTATTTAGTGAGCTTTTACTGTAACTGAACACATTAAAGTTTACGTTGCTTACACTGCATAATAGAAGAGTCAGTGCATCATTCTGAGAATTATTTGATAGCGATTTTTACAGATGAATTTGGAGCAGCATTTCTTGATCAATGGCGCAAAATTTGAGCTATGCTGATTGCTTTGAACAGAGGTTAGTATGTTTTGCTGGTTGTTCCATAGCAACATGCATGATCTGCCAAGCTGAGTTTGATTTTGTCAGAGCCCCAAGGCCCATCACTGCTGCAATGGGCATACCAAGTTTGCCAGTGCTTCTTCAAACACTGCCAAATAACCCTGTGCATTTTGAGGGAAGCCTTATGCAAGAAGCTTCCAGAAGCCTTTGAAGAAAATCTTGTAGCATTCCAGTGCTACAATGTATACCAATGGCACCAGTATATGACTGCCAACTTATGCAGATCAGCACTGCCGATCAGACTCTGATTCACTCCGACATGCCCATTGACACCATGACTAAAGCAAAGGGGGCCAAACAAGTGCACACATTATCGAGAAATGAGAAGATGAGAAAGGTACTCATGTTGTGTAGCAAAGTAGGTGGCCACAAGTCTCCTTCATTTTTACACCTCAATGAAAGGCACTTCCAAAAGCAGTAAGCCTTCCATGCATTGCTATCATAGGAGGCAACGAGAAGGATTAGACTGACACGGATTTAATGGCTGACTGGACAGACAACGCGTGTCGAAAATGGCCTGTTGCTGGCCTAAAACTTTGCACGATGCTTGTGATCAACAAGTTTATGTAACATCTTCATCAGCATGTTAAAGACAGCCCACTGTGAGCCGTACCGACCTGGTTGTGATACCCGGACATGACATCCATGTCGCAGCCACTTAATGTCCACATGAACGAGCTCATGAAAGATCACGGTCACAAAAGTGCTCCACAGTGAGGACACCATCCCAACTGCCATGATTTTGTGTGTGTTGAAGAAATGCAGCATTTCCAATGCATTAGACGGCACGGAGGACGAAATAACTGTGGTGTGTAAAAGGTGATAAAGAACTGCTCAAGAGTGACTAGGGCTAACACAAAAATGGAGACATACGCACTTTCAATTTCGCACCCATTTTTCGTTTTTTGCTTTTGCAATCATGGGAATTGAGCGCAAGTTCGAATCGGGGCTCTATTAGAATCGGGTAATTATGGCACCATTAATTCGATAGTGTTAAAGACCCCATTGCTAGTGTCAGCGTTGCGAGCGAAAAATCACAAGCATGAATTTGGCAGGTGGTCCCCAGAGAGCAACCTAGGAAGCAGGTGGCCCACCTAGGTCACGTGACCTTGTGGCATCATCACAACCTGCCCACCGTGGCAAGTGGCGTATAAATTAATTATTGATCAATCGAGAAGAGCAACCTGGGCTACACAAGGTCCACCGCTGGGAGCACCTCCCAGTCAAAAAAAAAAACTATTGGAACCAAGTGGACATTCCCACTGGTTTCAATTAGATTTCCCAATTCGAACCAATTGGTTCCAGTTGTGTTTTTAGTCACCCGACCAATTGGACCCAACTGTATCCAACTGGACTAGCCAATTGGACCCATTAGGCCAGGCAGTTATTTCACCCAGAAAATATTCACAAAATATGTTGCGTTCATTTAGAAAGGTAGCTAAATGTTTGTGCATAATATGCTCTACGATCTTGGATAACTTTTTCTACAACTTAACATATTGTAATGTGCAAAAGGAAAACTGATTTATGAGGACTGCAGAGAGACGCTGTGCCTAGTGCCAATCAACATTTTTCTATGTAATTGAAATTAACATGATTTTATGGAAATCAAAGCCAACAGACACACATACATCACACAAGCAACACTCCACATTCAGGCACTAGTAGCATATATCAGCTCAATAGGTACATTCAGAGAACACACTTCTGTTCCAACTTAAATACCCAATTTATGAGGCTCTCATGCTGGGGCTAGTGGCGCTTGCCCCTGAGCGCAGTTATTTAATTTAATTTTAGCTCCAGTGGTGGCGTAGACGATGAGTACAATTTAGTAGGTTAAGCTGCTGATAGCTCTTATTATAAGAACCATATTAATTCTACCTTTTTTGTCAATTATGCAAACATCCATTGGATAAATTGGGTGCAGTTGGGCAGACCAATTGGATGCAATGGGTGAGACCAATTGGACTCACCAATTGGAAACCCAACTGGTCCAATTGGATAGTCTATTTCGACCATCCATCTGGAACACCATTTCAATTGGAACCAGTTGGAAGCTGAGCTCTTCCAATTGGAACCAATTGGAGATCAAATTGGTTCAATGGTTTTTTTTACTGGGCTGCCATCGCAGGGCAGTGGCGCATTGCTTAAGCGCTAAACCACTGCACCAGGAGGGGCACGAAGACTCCCAGGGATCTATGGATGTAAAGTAGAGAGTGACCTTCTACATATATAGGAATTAATTATGCTATCGCGTCATGCCTTAAGGAGGAGCTAAAGTGTCCCCTCTAATTTTTGTTGTATTGGTGCTCTGTCCCCAACTCAGCAGAGCACAAATGAGAAGCACACTCACATCTGATTAGAGACAAACAGTGCCCAGTGCAGCAGTCGCACCATCGGTGTGAACCCCGTTCCAGCAGCGAGGAGCACCAGGTTCCGACACCTCTGCAGGGTTGCCAGCTCAAAGTCCCCTTCCGTGTCCTTCATGTCCAACTTGTCACCTGTGCCAGAAGGAGAAGAGAAGCCTGATACGGGGGCTACCTACCATAACCCTTATCACCCATGTTGTGCTTCCACAATGTGTAAGATAGGTCAATGATGTGTACAGTGAAACAGAAGCTAGCGAACTACAGGCAGAAAAATCGCAACAGGCGCAACGCAACGAAACAGAAAGGGAGCAAGCAGCATAGATTAGAGAACAAAGCGAAGTTTATGACATCATGGCTGAAATGAAAAGGAAGAAACGGAAATGGGTGGGTCATGTAATAAGGTAGAGAACCAAAGGTCTGTTAGGAGAATCGAATGGACGCTAAGGGAAGGGAAGTATAGCCAAGGGCGGCAGAGTCAAGGGGCGAGATGAGAATAAGAGTTTATTTGCTGGGATAGGGCGGCTACGCTGCCGCAGGACAAGACTAAGTAAAGATCAATATCTGGATGGCCTCTCTTCGGCAGTGGACGCAGCCTGGCTGGTGAAGTTGATGACATGACTCAAGACGGCAACTCAGCAGAATTCGATCTGAAGTTATGAGTGTCTGATGCGTTATCTACTGAAATGCATTCAAACATTTTAGCAAGAGCACCCAGTATGATTTCCTGGCCCAGGATGTGCCAGAACTCATCAACTTGTGTGACATGAAATGGGGAGCATGCACAGTGGTAACTCAAGAGTTGCTCAAGTCGTTCTGCTGCTTTGCAGATATCAAGTTCAATATCCAGCCATATAAGACCTCTTTGAAAAAAATCTTCTCATGAAAATAAATTTGCTCCATGTTAATTGCCAGGAAACATTCCATGAGGAATGTTTCACAATGCAGAAAGTGCTGTCTGCATAACTCGAGAAAATTTTAATGATACTGATGAGGAAACGAGAAAAATTCCTTACATGGCACATTAGATGCTTTGAAGATGCCAGCACTTGCATAAAGTAATTTTCCTCACTACTTCTTTTATTTTACCTGAGTGCTGGTTTGGCACAGATGTGTTGTATTGAGGACTAGGTGACCATCAGCAAGCTAGTGCTGAAAGCTAGTGATGCAGTGCTCACAGCTCACTGCATCTCTATACCTTTCTTTTTTTCTTTTTTTTTTACCAGGACAACAATATACATGGTCTGTTCTGAAAGTAGTAGGACTGACTTTTTTAAAGAAAATTTATTCAAGAGAATAGTACAAACGATTACAATTTTTAAAGGTAGCGCCCTTCCGCACCTACACGCTGCTGCCAATGAGTTTTACAGTATTCGTACGCCTCCAGGAACGCCTGGACCGGAATGCTGTTTAGCTCCCTCATCACGGCCTGTTGAACCAGCTCTACCGATCCGTGATGTTTCCCCTCGAGCGTCGATTTTATTCTCAGAAATAGAAAAACGTCTGGCGGGGCCAAGTCGAGGCTGTAGGGGGGCTGAGGCAGCGTTGCCGCCTTGTGCTGGGCAAAAAATCCGGGTCCTCATTCACATGATGAAGAAGATCCTACCGGTTGGCCTTTTCCTCCTCTGACAACACTCCCGGCACCAACTTCGCGCACGCTTTCCTCATGGATAAGTTTTCGGTCACGATCCCAAAAACTTGGGTTTGAGGAATGCTCAAGTCATCAGCAATCATTCTGATACTCATCTACGATCACTGTTAAGTAAATGTTTCACTCGCTACACATTTCGTTGGTCTAGCTGGTCGAAGGGCGTCTGGAGCGGTCGTCTTCCTCCACTCTTTGCTTACCTTCTCGGAAAAGCTTGTGCCTATCAAAGACACCTGATCTATCCATGGAAGCGTCACCGTAGGCCTCCTTGATCATTTTGTGAGTCTCTTTGCCCGTTTTACCAAGATTTACTCAAAATTTGATCGCGTATCGCTGATCCAGTAAACGCTCGACGATTCTGCGTGACGAGACGTTTCGACAGGGGTTCACAGTACAAGTGACCTCCTCTCTTCTACGGCTGAGAGCCGACTGCCGATTTTCCCCAGCATTCCCAATATCCCCCTTCAACTATCCTGCACACGCAGACCACCTTTCGTTTGCCCGTTCGCCCAGGAAAAAACCAGTCCTACTACTTTCAGAACAGACCCTGTATATGACATCTCCAACCTGTTCTACTTCTTTAGGGATGGCACCCTTTTGTATTACTAGCTGTTATCAAGGCCTCTCCACTACCGCCATTTGAAAATGCGCGTGCACACAAGTGGAGATACCAGTCTGTGGACGTACCGATTTCAAGCGTCTTCAAAACTGGCGTCAGGGCACCTTCTGGATATATCTTGATCATCAGGTGAACCGTCTTTCCATCACTCACATCTTCATCGGCCTTCAATGCAGGAATAACAGGGGTATAACTCCGAGATATTTTCATTCCTGAATCACGATAAAAGCAAAGGGGATTTGTGGGCCATTAGCAAAAACATCTTCACAATTTGAAAGAAAAAAGGCAAAGCCATAAAATTGAGAAATGAGAAGAAAATTAAAATCTGAAATCACCCCCTGTATCATGTAAAGGGACTGCACTGGGTATGGGACATTTGATTAAGTCAGACAAGCGTAAGTGAAGTGTAACATAAATTGCTTGCGGTGTAAAGTTCCAAGTTACAATTAATCTCAACATACCAGTGAGGCATACGTTCAGACTAAACTCTTTGCAGCGCGTTATTTCTTACAGCATCTTGCTGCACAAAAATTTTGTTCTCTACACAAATTTACAGTGGAGCCTGCAAATTCATGTGGTTACTATCTGCGCTTTCAGCAGTTAAGCAATGCTTCACGGAAATTGCGGCAACATGCCAGCAGCAGCTGGAACCACGCCTGCATTGTGCATCATATGTGTCGGTTCACAATGTTCTAAGCCTCTGTGCACGTGACTGGTGGTTGGCTCAATATAATGGCCTTCTGGCAGAGTCAGCCCTCCCATGTCATTGTATCATTACCAGTCCTACGACATCCCAAAAACTGAAGTGAAGGCAGGAAGCTGGCATGAATTCGGGGGGACTCTGACCTTTGACATCGTGCTCAAGGGTCACATGATGTCCAATAGGCACCCACATGAAGGAGCCGGGTGGCAGCGAAAAGGTGAACAGGGTGATGTCGTGGGTGATGCTATCTTTATTCACCAGGGTACAGCTCCGAGAAAAACTTTCTGGGAAGAGAAAAGAAAAAAACGAATTGCAACACAGGAAACACTGAAGAATACTTGCAAATGACCTGTTTGGTACCTACGTGCTTAGTTTGCATACTATGTGCACAACTGAGACAAATACAGCTGAGCCGAAGGAGACGAAACGAAGATGAAATTTCTAGGCCTGTGCAAATAGTGGTTTTTTGGCTCAAAGCCAATTCGAAGTGAATATGTCGTAATTTGATTCAAATGATTTAGAAGTGAAGAATACTTCTGGCACACAAAAAACGCTGAATGGCATAATTGGCATTTTCTGCAGTTTCTGCATAGACATCGTGCAGTTTTCTAACGCACAAAAACAGAGAGTGCACTGAAGTTTTATCACAGTTGCGCTGTGTCGACTTTCTGCAAAAATGGCCATCAGAAATTGGGGGAGTTGACCTACGTGCGGAGCTGACGCATTTGTGGGATGCAAGACCTCCCTGTGGGACCTCCAACGGCTGGTGTTAATTGCAGCTGCGTCATTGCACAGCTGTTGCCATTAAGCAATGATTCCAAGTTAGACATTTTTGTTCTTAATTATCAACATATGCAACAGAATCAAGAGCCCATAAAAATTTGCCCTCACTGATGGAGCCATTGGTTACTTCCAAATATAACTAGAGACCTAACATAGGACACGGTACACTCATGATAGCACATATACAAAGATTTATCAATGTCTGTTTACCTGGTGACTATGCAAAAGAGGTAAGGCTTTAAAGTAAGGTGCAATACGAGCATCAACTCTGCAAGGAAAGTGCTAGCTGAACAAAGACAGGATGACTTTCAGCTTGAAGATGCAGCAAATGCCTGCAGTTGAAAGGATATATATGTACGTGCTGAAACAACTGCCAATTTGGCCACACAGCAAATAGGCAGTAACATGTGGCAGGAGACTTAACGCTACATTTAAATTTTTTTGACAAAACTCTTATCACTGTTTTCAAGGGCGGAATGCACATAATTACATGCCAGATTCAAGGCCACTAGCAATTCACTGCTGCTTTGTTCGGCTGAAAAAATACTTGCGTGTACCAAACCATTTAAACTGTGCTTTTATGGCGTTGGCAATGTTAACTTTAACCAATTTGCACAAGTTAGGCAGCTTGAGTTAAGACATTCTTTTGTTCTTTTTTGTCTTTTGTTTGCCAGCAACAAAACAATACATCACTGTCAAGCTAATAGCTTGACAAAGAATTCAGCTTAACAGGGTTCGCCTTAAAACAAGCCCACTGAATATGGATAAGTGATCAAACAGCCCTTTCATAATGACAACAAGAAAGGAAGTTTCCACACCCTTGCAATCTATGAGACAATAGTTCTGCCAGAAGACATCAATGACAAAATACTATTAGAGGAAAGCAAAACAAACAAACAAACACACAAACGAAGAATAAAAGTGTGCACCCACCCGCATTTTTTAAAGGCACTATTTGGTTGTGGTTTGCCAGAAAGGAGCCCAGCGAGGACCACGAGACACCATTTCTTTCTTTCACTAACTGCACTTCCAGGCATTTTAGCTTGCACTTCACCTGGACTGAAACACAGTGCAAAAGGGACTTGTGAGAAAGAGACACCATGAGATACTCTACTGATTCAAGCGGACACGCTCTCCATGCGAGAACGGCATTGCACGGCAGAAATGTGGGTACAGAAATCACACAGTGACTGAATGGGCCGTTGAATTTGGCAAACTTAACTGACAGTAAAATTGCAGGCAACAACGAAGTAAAGCACAAATGTCAATAAGCGCACCCGTAACCATAACCTGCTGCTCTCATCACATAGCGATTCCAATTAGGCTTTCTTTTTAATCAATGCTTTAACATATATGTATGCCATGCGGAAACTCAGAAGGACTATGTGTGGTGAGGCAATGCAAAGGCAACACCAACCTTTAAAAGCCCAGCTAATGACTTTGCTATTATAAGAAGAAAGCCAAGATGTTTTCAACTGAAGGAACATAGGAAGGCTTGTCTGATTAGCATACTGTCCCATTATGGTGACAGCATTCCAGCAGCCAGAAAGACAGTGAAAACGCTTCCAAAAAAACCTTACTGGGCTGACTCGTGCCCACAAAGAACTAAATGCCTCAGCAGTGGTGATAGGGCCTAACGTGCTGAGCGGTCGTCAAACAGAATGCCTGCCGCTCTCATCAGTGCTCAATATGAAGCTGACAAGGAACTGTTGAGATAAGGCGCCAAATCAACTACAACAATCTGGAACAAAGTGGGAGCAGTTGCACATGGCAGGGATCATTTGAGATAACTCTGGTCACATCTCGCGCGACAAGCAAATGATAAATTAGAGTGCCAATGGCTTTGAACGTGAACAAACAAACAGCACAAAGTTTCGTGGCAATATTTACTGTTCTAACGAAAGCGCTCGCATAATGAATGCATCCCTAATTTTTGCTGTCACAAAGAACAATAATTTTTAAAGCGAAGGCTTTACCAAGTAAGCCTAGTGGTGCTGATTTTGCTGTGTCTGCACAAATGACCTTGACCAGGAGGAGTGGATCTACGTAAGTAACCACGTGATGTACCACGTCACTCGCGGCAGGTGCAGCCACGCACTCCGCCATCACCGCGGACGATGCGCGCTTCCCATCCCATCCCATCCCATCCCATCCCATCCCATCCCATCCCATCCTATCCTATCCTATGTCTCCCTATGGACGAAGCAAGTCAGCCGGAGCCGACATCCTCAAGAGTGGGTACTCAAAGACGTCGGGCTGAGTCAGATCATCCGGTCGACACTGCCAACCATGCGAGGGATTTAGCAATCGATAGGGAGCGTAAACGCACTACACCGAAACCGATGAATAGCGGGAGCTTTGAAAGCAAACGAAAGGCGCAGCATAACTGGCCCCCTGGGACAGTGGACACCTCAGTCGCGCTTTAAGCTATGTGGCGGTATGACAGATGTGCCCTGCATGTGGTTGGCAATGACAACATTGTGCCATTTTAAGTACCGGAAGAGCGCATTACTGGCTCCCTGGGCCAGTGGACGCATGGCGGTGGTAAGAGAGAGATGTGGGCTGCATGCATTAGTGCTGAACACCTTGTGGCAGACATGTGACTTTCGCTTGCATAACCAGAGTTAGCTGACCTAAGCCACAGCCACTTTTTCCCTCGCGTAACGAACACGCCTCTTTCTTTTGGCATGCAGTTTGCTGCCAGTGACAGTGAATGTCAGCGGCCATCCTTTTTTGAATGCTGAAACAACTAAGTAATACTGTAAAGCACCATCAGTGAAATGTCAAGACTACTGCACTTCACCCTATAGGATGAATAGACAACATGAAAGTTCCGTGGAGAATCCAATAAACAATAGAAACCACGCTTGATCTTAAAGGGTTTTTCTGTTCTGTCTGCGATATTAAGGATTTCAGCAACTTGATGTGCTTGTGCTTTGCCCTAAATGCTGCGAGCTGTGATAGATTGAACCCTAGTTGTGCTCTCTATGGACAGCATTATGGGCTGCTACGTGAGTTACATGTGCAGGTTTAAGATAAAAGTTACTGACTACACTCTCGAGCACGAAAACTATGTGGAACAGTGCACTTTATTTTATTTAAAAGATGAGCTGTAGTGGATGCAGCATATACTCTAGCAGCCTATTTTATGCACAGTTTTCACACTCCAACTTTTTCTCAATATTTTACCCTGCGTAATGAAGGCACCTCCCAAGTTCTCAGAAATTTTTATGAAAAAAAAAAAAGTGCATTCACTATGCAAGTAAATATGGCACTACTTAAAGGGCAACTGTGAGGGTTTTTTCAATCTTTTGAGTTAACTGCCATGTCACATTCCTTGGAGTCCCCTGTCTCAGGCATAAGAAACTGTTTTTTGAAATATACCATGTTGAATTAAATAATTTAACACAGTAAACTGAAAGTGAAACTTTTGATGGCCAGGAACATTGGTGCGGTTGACTCAGCAATGATGTCACAGAGATTACTGTAAAAACACTTGTATACGCCACGCATTGAATGGCTGAAATAATGACTGGAAGGGACGGCTCCATTCAAAAAATGCCTAAGACAACCGAATACAGGCCTCAGAATTTGTTCTTCACATGAGGTGCAGGCAATAACGTGAGATGAATGTTTGTGACATCACAAATGCAGTGTTGCCTGCAGAAATCACCTAAACCGAGGCCATGGAAATGGCAAACTTCAGAACGACTTGCTAAGGAACGAATCATTGCATGGCACCCAAACTTGATGGAAATTATACGGACGGGGAGGAAAACATACAATAAAACTTTCATCAGAATAAGCGAATTTCAAAAAGCCCCCAGAGTTGCCCTTCGGTGCCAAGAATGTGATTGTGTGGAGGATATCAAAGCGCTGCTTACCATTATAGCTACTGTACACATTTTCTTGCAGTTCTGTAAAAAAAAGTGCAAAGCTTGTTGAAATTTCTGCCAGGAAAATTTTCAAAAAGAAGAAACACCGCTTGGGAAAACCAGACACAGAGGGTCTGGTTGAGAGTTGAAGGATGCTGAGTTGTGTACCCCTAAGCAGTTCATGTCCTACAACAAGCTCGTGCAAAACTTCAGGGTGCGAAATGCACAAAAAGAAACGTTGCATTTCATAGCTGTGTCTGCCTTTTGCTCCATCAAAACTCACCTTCAGTGGTCAAAAGCTGCACCTCTCATTTTAAGCTACGAGATGACTACACTGCCCCCTAACAACTCGTGGCATGCAAAGGTGTGGATCTACGACTTACCGACATGAAATATAAAGAAGTATTTTTCTAGCCGGACTCGTATCCGAAGTTCCTTCCCCGACAAGTCGGCCACAACCTTGTCCTGTTCGATGACAGTGTCGCCTTTCGACTGAATACTGACAGTGACGGTCGAGTCGTCCTGAAACCACTCGTAGCTGCAGCGAGAAGAAATCAGCAAACAGTGAAATATAGCTGCAAAGGTGAGAACTGCTAACTCCCCCAGACCTGGCACATGTGGTAACGCGAGTGGTGCCACCCACTATAATATATGACACAAAGTAACAGCTCTAGCTGTAGACTAAGATTAAAACTTAGATTGTTACTCTTACTGCCTCACATACACGCAACGCATACATTAGTGCAGGGCACGATTTCCCACATCTTGCTACATCAAAGATCTCACAACCAGTGGCTTCACTCAAACTGTCAGGTATCACAGTGATATACCGTATTTACTCGCATAATAGGCGCACTCGCATAATAGGCGCACCCCTAGTTTGGTCGCGAAAAATCAGATTTTTTTTATTTCTGCGCATAATAGGCGCACCCCGAACTTGGCACTGTGACCAATACTGTATTTACACGATTGCAAGCCGACGCCTCGCCGCCCCCCAGTCTTTATTTTAACAAAGTTTTTGCTGAACTGACTACTAGTCTTCACTAGAGCTGCTGCCGTCACAGCTGCTGCGGACCCACAGCACATACAGTGACATCGCGTAGAACAGCCGCACACAGTTTTCAGGGATGCTCACTTTAATCGTCTGTTTAGAAAGCTTTATCTCCAGCCGGAAACATTCCAGACTTAGGCCCGTGAAAACCTCGGCGCCTGGAGTCGCGTACGAAAATTTACGCACGCCACAGTCGCAACTGCCGCATGCTTGCCGTGTTCGAGAGCAAACTCCCAGCCGTGTAGCTATTAAGGTGCTTGCACGTCGAGCTAAAACAGCAACGGTCGGCAGCAAAGCCACAAACCACGATGAACTAACACGCTATAGTCGGATACAACTTAAGTCTGCAGTGAAGCTCCGCCCACATGCAGCCTCCGCGCGCAGAATTCCTCCACGACAAAGAAGTAGTCCACTGCTTAAATGTTTCTTGTTACCTAAACAAGGAACTTATCACAAGAAAAAAATTATCGGCCCTAGAATTTTGATGCGTGGATTGTTTGATATAGTCAAACATTAAAAAGGTAATTTCGTTTACTGTTGCGATTTGCCAGCGGAGTAATACCGGACGCCGCGGACCGCAGCCCAGTATTAGGAACTGCTGTTTTTTTAAGTTGTATCCTGCTATAGATAACATCTTCCTCCGTGCTTGACAAAAAAAAAAAAAAAGTGGAGCTGGTGATGCTGATGGCGATATAGATAGCGAAAGCTCGCAGCAGAGAAAAACGTTGATGATGATGATAAGCTTGGCCTCGGGCGCCCTCCTTGGGCGACGTCTGAAAGCTCCTGTGCGCGTGTGTGGCCTCCGCGATCCAAGCGCCTGTTGCGCGCAGCCGGAGCTAATCACGGAGGCCTCGGCGCGTGCATTTCAAAGGCTATTCCCGCGTGAGTCGTGCAAAGTTTCGATGCGGCCCCTACACGGATTTGTTTAAAATATTTTCTTCAGGAAAACGGGGTGCGGCCCGTACACGAGTGCGTTTATGTGGTATGTTCAATTTTGCGACTCGAAAAATTCCCGGAAATTTTACCCCGCGTAATAGGTGCACCCCAAACTTTGAGCCGGATTTTGTGGAAAAAAAGTGCGCCTATTATGCGAGTAAATACGGTACTCTATTCCATACGCAGCTAGCTAGGTGGTTTAATTAGTGAAAAAAAGGGCATTTTTGAGAATGTGAAATCAAATATGTCCACTTGAGATAAAACATTTACATCTGCCACGACCAAACACTGCAACGAAATAAAATGAAGAGCACAATATGATAATTTGATATGCAAAGCTACACATGTCGCAATTCATATCAAGTAGAAAAAATGGCTATGCACACCTAACAGAAGGTCGAGGTGATGTTTCTTCATTGATGTCTGGAACATCTGAGGGCAGAAAGGAGGAAAAGGTAAAGGTGTTACCAACACACTAAGTACAACCTTAGCACAAGAATATTAGCAAAAAGGAGCTGACAAAACATAGCTCAGCTTTTAATTTACCTTCCGAAGTCGCTGTGTCGGTCCTTTGGAGCTTCTTGATGAATGGTATTCTTGGCACTGGGAAACTAGCTGTGACAAAGGGAAGGCCACAGTTAGAAAGAAGCTGCGCTGCCTTGCTTCAGAATCTTGTTGAACAACTCAAAATAACTGCTTATAAGTAGGATACAACTTATGTCTGCAGTGAAGCTCCGCCCACATTCAACCTCCGCGCACAGAATTCCCTCCACGACAAAAAAGTAGTCCGCTGCTTAAACGCTTCTTGTTACCTAAACAAGAAGCTTATCACAAGAAAAAAAATTATGAGTTCTAGAATTCTGATACGCGGACTGACTGATATACCGTATTTTCCGGTGTATAAGACGCGAGTTTTTTTCAAAAATCTTGCTGGTGCATCCTATACAAGGGTGCGTCTTATATGCGAATTTTCCGTTTTTTTTTTTTGCGAGTTCAGAAATCACTCAGGTTCATGTTTAAGCTTTTTTCACCGAAAAAATATTACTACCAATAACGCGGTTGTAACATGGTTAATACTTCAATACGGGGACCGCCGTGCGCAACTTTTTTAGGTGAACTTTATCATGAAACGGCGGGGTTGACCACTTCCGGGATCTTAAGCACGCGGCCGTTTCGGAGAGCCCAAGCAAAAGTAATGTGAAATGCCAAAAGATGGCGACAGTCGCACTTCTCGCCATTGTCAAGACAAACCAAGAGAAGCCGATGTTTTTTTTTTAGTCACCCCTTGCAAGTACGTAGTGCAAAGAGAATGCTTCAGCCGCATTGCCTTTTCGATAGCGCATCCGAAGATGAAGACTGAAGGTTTTATGTAAAAATAAATTGTTGTGGACATAAAGAGAGTTCTTTCGCTTTTTTTTCTTTTGTGCTAAAACGTGGGCGGGTATGGCGTGAGTGTTGCCTTTTTCGATCACTTAGCGTTGCTTAAGACCTTCTCCCACGTACGGTGAATTTTGCGATGGTCGCATAAGCATGCTTAATTAAGCCTCACTATCCTAACTGGGTAAATTGGGGTGCGTCTTATACACGGGTGCGTCTTATATACCAATTTTTTCAATGACAGCCTGCATATATGGCGGGTGCGTCTTATACAAGGGTGCGTCTTGTACACCGGAAAATACGGTAGTCAAACATTAAAAAGCTGATTTCGCTTGCTGTTCCGATTGGGCAGTGGAGTAATACAGGATGCCGGGGACCGCAGCCCAGTGTTAGCAACTGCTGCTTTTTTTTTTAAGTTGTATCCAATATATTTAATTAGGCTAAGGATTTATACAAAATACTATCAGAATGAAACTTGATAAAGTCTAAGCGGAACTAATACTACATTCTAAACTACGAATTTGTGCATGCCTTCATGGCCCAGAGAACACAAGTGTTTTTGAAAATTAAAACAAGAGAGCAATCATTGCTAGGCAATACTAACACTGAAGGTTGCAATTCCCAAATATGCACAATGGTTCATTTCAAGACACTGAAGAAACCTTGTTGATCCTAACTGACAAACTAATAAACTATTAATGATTACCCACTTTGTTTCTTGAACACCCATGAATATAGGGCACTATATGAGGGCTTAACTTTGATGTAAAATTTGAATACATGGCACTTTTGTTCAGTAATTACTAACTTTGTGCAATAACTAGAAAGCTGTTCTTTTTAAAATACTTGTTATTTTGAATTTCTGAGATACTCTGTTTTGAGCACAACTCTATTTCATGAAATAAGCATTCAAAAGCAGCTTTTCTAAGTGCCCAATCAAAAGACACTACAGCCGCAATGTTACGTTTTTCTTGTTATATAATCAACAGGTGTTCTCTGCCCACCCTTGCCAGCACATGGCCTTACCAATTCCTCTTTGTTACACCGGGTCAATTAGCTATGCCATGACCACATGACCAGGCCATTCACCAGGAACTCAGATCGTGTGAGAGCTATTCTACAATGTTCAGGATTGTTCACATTACCTGGAAAGCTCTGAGTCACTATTAAATAAACAGTGGCTGATAGCCACAGCATTCTGATTCCAACTTCTGCCACGTGCACATGCCACTGTCGCTGGTGCCGAATTACTTTGTTTCGTGGTGGGCATGGGTTCGTCCAATGAACAGTCTCCTGCTCAAATCTCCACACATGTTCCTGGCTGCCTGTAGTGACATCAATGTGACACTATACTCACGAGTTCCTTTACAAAAATGCAGCCAGGAAAACTTTCCCCTTTTCAAACTAATCTGCATGCTCCAGCTAGAATGCTAGATGGCTACGTACTTCTGAACTTTGAGAGTAATGCTTTCGACGTATTTTGTACACCATGCCAGCCACATGTATAACCTTTGACATAGGACACACTACAAACACACTTGTAGAACTTCTTAAAGGGCTACTGAAGCGGTTTTAGAATTCGATGAATTTAAGGTTGTCGAATGTGCGAAACGTGCAGGTAAAGCCTGCAAAATCGTTTTGCTCTAGCATTTGAAATGGTGGCGTAATCGCCAAATAAAGTCGTCGTCGGCGTTCAGGCTTCTCTGAAGTGCTCAGCGACGAGCAGAGGCCCCGATAATGACGTCACATATGACGGCAGTATGTTTCCAGCAAAGAAACGGTTATTCCATGAAAGAAAACCGACGCCATCGAAGGTGAAGCTCACGATGCATTGTTTGGTGCCATCTGACGACACACAGCAGCATGCAGGCGTAAGCAGCGGACATCTAAAATTTCGGCAACAATGACGTCACTGCCGAGTTTTCCCCACTCCTCCAACGTAGTGAGGAGAAGCCTAAACATCATCGCGGTTTTAATCGATGATTATGACACCATTTTAAATGCTAGTGCGAAAATACTTCTCGTGCTTTATCTAGATGCTTGATAGATTCGAATTCTTGAATAACCTCGAATTCTCAAAAAACCGTTTCAGCTTCCCTTTAATGTGAATCTGTCTACTCCAATCGCACATTTCTAAAACCGCAACCTTGGAAAGCGTGCAGCCATTTCCTCCTGTTACCATGCATGTGATTAGAGGCCAAAAGCAGGCTCGATTCCAAACACTCACATTTGCGAATTTGAACGGCAGGACCAACAATCTTGCCAATGAGGCACTTCTCCAGCATGGACTCAAAGTTTACCCACTTGTGCACCTGCACAACAAGAACACGGTGACCACACAAAAGACGGCAACGTTACACAACTAAAAAACAAAAAAAAACATCTTGGCTAAAGAACATGCTTGGGTGGTGAACAGTGAGAATTACACAAAGACAAGGGTAGACAACAAAGGACGACTGCTGACTCAGAACTGAGTCTTCATTAGGAACAAAGACATTGAAGAAATGACGAACTCTCACTGTGTATACCCAGGTATAACAAAAAACAACAAGAAATCGAAATAAATAGGATAGCAGTGAGAGTTCATTTCTGCGATGCCTTCTTCTTAATAAGTTCTTCATAATGATTCAGTTGCAAGGAGTCGGCGCATTTGTCTTTGTATTTTTCACACTTCACCACCCAAGCATGTCAACCAACCAACTAGACCAGCTTGCAATTCTTACTCATGAACACCCTAATATTAAGCTAAAATTCAAAAAATCACAATGGTGCAAAGTGTTCCGATCCAGAGCCCTCCACCACAGAGCCCCTTTCTTCCTGTCTTCTTTCACTCCCTCCTTTATCGCTTCTCTTACAGTGCCACCCAGATATGTGAGACAGATACTGCGCCATGAAAAAAATAAGCGGTAAAAGTGAAAAAGTGTCAAAAGATTCAGATATTTAGTTGACCAATAAGCGTGGACACATTTGAACTTTCTAGTGTAGTTCTACCTGGCAAAAGTTTCTGTTGGGATGCTAAAGTAAGGCAATGTGCTAAGTGTTGCAATGCTTGTGCTTAGCACCAAGCTTGTTATACTCACTAAATATGATACTATGGGGCTGCCACTGATCCGTTCAGTAATGGCTCGGTGCCGTTTCGATTCCAGCTCTGCCCGGTACACGAAAGTTCTCCCCTTTCGTATGCAACAATGCAAACACATGAAAACATTGGCATTTCTGTATCCTCTTTCCCTTTCTCGCAATACAAACCTGAAACAATTCTGAGTGTCATGGGCTCTTCTCACACTAAGGATACAAAAAAGATGTGAAACAAATGCAACAAGTCTTTCCAGTTACCTGATTAAACAGGTCAGTGGCATCCTTTCCAACCCCTCTGAGTAGCTCATCCACTCCACCTGGATGGTAGTCCATGTATGGCGTGACATTGTAGACACGACCTGACACCAGCCAATGGAAACCAGAAATAAGTGCAGCTGAAACCCTATAGCCTCACCATGACAAGGAATGAAGTGGATTTTAAAATGTCCACGTGCTTCCTTTGCTGTGTTTCGTACAGTTCTGGGCATGAGGCAGAAAATATCTGCATACGTGCTACCCATTCTCGAAAAATATTTTATACAGCTAAGCCCATATGAAAGCTGCAGAGCTTTGAAGTGCTTTCGCATCTTACGTGTGTAGTTCATTATGCCAGAATACGTCAAACTTATGATAGTGAATTACCTGCATACTGCATATTTAACGGTTCCCTAAAAGAGTCTTACTTGGCAACCATCACTGCATGATGGCATACTGAAAAATTTTCTCAGTAATATGCAGTTTAGAAAGAAAAGGCGTGAGAGTGACCATAAGGTCAGATGCTTTTAATCAACTTCAGAAGTATGGATGCTTAACCATAATATATATCAACTCACATCACTGTACTTAAATCACTGATAGAGGTACACATGAATAGGTATAAAAATGTCTTAAAATACCTTTCAAACAGATCCAGGCATCATCCTTCTTGTTGTGCTTGAGCAGCTCCTCATAGGTGACCTCCAGGAAGCGGCCATTGACACCAGAGAGGTTCGGGTTGGCATGGGTCAGCCGGATCCAGTCCATCAGAGACCGGCCAGGACCAAGGGAGACCTTAACACGCCCTGGTTTTGTAAAAGAGCAGATAATTATAGTAAAGTTCAGGTTCTTCTTCTTCTTCTTCTTTGCACCATAGGTGCCCCGCCAGAGACGGGTGGTTACAACTTGAAGACTTGAAGCTCTTCGCACCAGCGGTGCCCCGTCAGAGACGGTTTCTCGATGATTCGAGACGCAGGGATAAAAAAGGCAATAACTGAAGATTTATATACAAATATGTACAATAGATACAAGTTAAGGCACTAGACACATTAAGAAGCAAAAAGGACGAACCAAACAACAAAAAGGTGGAACTGGCTAATACTAGGGGAGGCCCCTACTCGGCGTTGCCGAAGATGCGTTGCATCGAACCTTAGCCCAGAACCCCGATTCCGGCTCCGGGGTCCTGTTTTAAAGACCTAAAGGCCCGGCCCATATTTCGTGGCTTCCAATCATGTTGCGATGTTCACATGATTGGCTTATCGAGAGCCTGGCCAGCCCTCCAGCTTCCGTAGGGCAAAACGCCCTTTCCACAAATACAAACGCACGGTCGTGCCAGTACGTGCAGAGAACATTCCCTCCACCCTAAAATTAAAACAGAACAAACACAAATACACATCCGTGCCAGCACGTGTGCGAATCGGTACCGCGGGTGGGTGGACACCCGTACTTCCCGGCGCGTTCGCGAGCGGCCGCGTTCCAAGAAAGGAGACGCTTCGCTTTGAGCACCCCCAGCCGCGTTCCGATGACCCCCGCGAACGCTACCGAACCCTTACACGCCCTTCCCAAGATTCTACAAAGGGCTCAAATGCCACTTTTAGAATTCTAACAAAGGGGTCGGTACGGGTCACAAAACCACCCTGTGGGTGACATACCGCAGCTACACAAACACTGGCACGAACAAAACCAAAAACAACAAAATGCACACGGACACCAACACAACATCACGCAAAATGCGCACTTAAATACACACAGTGGCATGCCTGCCGTGCGCCGTAACACAGCGTCCAAGTTGGTGCGTTGCACCCAGTTCGCCTGCATGCAAGCCGTCGTCCTGCTCGCGAAATGAGCACACAGACACAGACACTCGCGACTGGAGCGTTCACAGCACTCGCCCAATGCCCACGTGAGCCTCCTTAGTCGCACCGAGCGTCCCTGTGTACATTCGAGCCACCACGTGTTGTCAGTAACACAATTAACGCCTAAACGGTAACTCACTCATTAGGCTGGCGCCACAACGGGGCGCGAACTGAAAAGATGGTGCCCTCCAGGATCAAAAACGTCCCGGGTCTCGATGGGTCTAAACCCCTGACCACACAACGCACCTAAGGGCACGCTCTCTCCGGCGCGCCAGCACGGGCCGCGCCCTGCGCGAGGGGCATATCCCCTTCTCAGTCTAACCGTACCAGTGAGGCCGGTTTTATTACACTTGATCTGGCGTACTGCAGCACGGAACGAACTGTTCCACGCGCCGACTTTCAAGGCGAAAGCCACGCACCTGCCTCCTGCCACTCCACCTCGCCCGGGGCCATCTGCACCTTTACTGCACGAGCAAACTTTGAAACCGCCGCTCCGTGCTTGATCAGCGCCCGCTGGCCCCGTGGCATAGTCTGACTCCGAGGCTCCTTGAGCTCCCTGACAGTCACTTGACCCGGGCTTGCCTTGCGGCAAGTCGCCACACATTTCCGGGTCCTCAACTGACCTGGTCGGGCACACACCGGGTGCGTTCATCTGCGCGGCGTTCTGCCCGGTCGGCCCAACAGGCCCACCTCCGCTCTTTGCCTCGGATGAAGGGCTCTTGCCACCAGAAACGCTACGGGGCACTTCATGCTCCATACCCGACACAGTGTGCGGTTGCGGCAATGCCAGATTTTCACTGGCTGTTACTAGCTCCGCGTCAGAGGTCACAATCTTAGAGCCTACAGGAATTCCACCGCTGTCCTGTTTGTTATCGGACACCTTGGTCACGATTGGCCCTAGATCACTAGAATTGGGCTGCTCCTGTTCTTTGCTAGCCGCCCGCGGTGGCGGAAAAGCTGTGGTATTTCCGCGTCCTTCAGGAATCCTGTTTTCACTTCCTGAACCTTTCGCGGCGTTTCCTAAGAAAGATGCGTTCCCGCATACCGGCTGATTGCTTTCAGCGTCTTCACTGCTTTTTCCCTGATCTGTGCATGACAAGCATAATCCTTTGTCTTCCAGCACAGGCTGCCTCACCTCTCGCGACTCGGAGCAGTTCTCCCTGGTTAGTTCACTAGCTTTCCTAGACGCCTTGAGCTCAGCGAGCTCCAGCGCTAGCTGCTGGCGCTTTGCTTCTAATTCATCCAAGACGCACTTAACATCCTGTGCTTTCTCCTCGCACAGCGGCGCCTTTCCTCTATTCACTTTCGCAAGTTCGGCCTGAAAGTACGCTAAACGCGCCTTCGCTAATTCAACTCGGTACTTCACATCAAGTGAGGGCAGGCTTGGATAGCTCTCCATACCGCCTTCCGTACCCCTCAGCTGTCCTATCGGCTCGAACACAGGGACGTGAACAATGCGACCAAGGAAACTCACGGTTTCGATGCGTCGATCCGCATTGCCAGCTCCTTGGCGTCGGGGTCCACCGCCACTTTCCCCGGACGCTGCGATGAGCTGTCGCACGCCGCTGGTCCGCCGCCGTGTCTCCGCAGGTCCGTTCACGAACGCTGACCTGTCGCCTTGTCGTCACCTTTCTCCCTGCCTGGTCTTCTTCCTGCGCCGTCTTCCGATGGCCGCAGGATCCTGTCGACTGCGCCAGTAAAGTTCAGGTTCTTCTTCTTCTTCTTCTTTGCACCATAGGTGCCCCGCCAGAGACGGGTGGTTACAACTTGAAGACTTGAAGCTCTTCGCACCAGCGGTGCCCCGTCAGAGACGGTTTCTCGATGATTCGAGACGCAGGGATAAAAAAGGCAATAACTGAAGATTTATATACAAATATGTACAATAGATACAAGTTAAGGCACTAGACACATTAAGAAGCAAAAAGGACGAACCAAACAACAAAAAGGTGGAACTGGCTAATACTAGGGGAGGCCCCTACTCGGCGTTGCCGAAGATGCGTTGCATCGAACCTTAGCCCAGAACCCCGATTCCGGCTCCGGGGTCCTGTTTTAAAGACCTAAAGGCCCGGCCCACATTTCGTGGCTTCCAATCATGTTGCGATGTTCACATGATTGGCTTATCGAGAGCCTGGCCAGCCCTCCAGCTTCCGTAGGGCAAAACGCCCTTTCCACAAATACAAACGCACGGTCGTGCCAGTACGTGCAGAGAACATTCCCTCCACCCTAAAATTAAAACAGAACAAACACAAATACACATCCGTGCCAGCACGTGTGCGAATCGGTACCGCGGGTGGGTGGACACCCGTACTTCCCGGCGCGTTCGCGAGCGGCCGCGTTCCAAGAAAGGAGACGCTTCGCTTTGAGCACCCCCAGCCGCGTTCCGATGACCCCCGCGAACGCTACCGAACCCTTACAATTATCTTTGTCAGTGCTAGTATATCTTTTTCTTGCCATTCATAGGTTGACCTTGTTCACGTCTATTAGTGTCACTTAGATCAGGAACTCTTTCACCAGACTGTATCATTGTTTCTACACAAATGTCACATTTTCTATCTTCATATGTGATCCTTGTTCAGAATCCCTACTTCATAACTCAGGCCACTACTCTGTTTCCTTACATAAGAACCACTGGCCTATGCCATCAAAGAGCAAATTTTTAACTACGAAAGATAGCAAGGCACAAAAATAACAGCTGAAACACGTATATGTAAGCACACATAGACACTTTATGTGACATGCAATGTGAAGGCGCCTGATGCACTGTATAATGCAGTCTGTAGCAGCACAATTTGCTGTGACAGGCAGTTCAGAGCCCTGAGAGAACTTCTTCCTTTGGGGTTCTGAGCTCAATTTGTCATTTGTAAGCAAATGCCACGTGCACACTGCCCAATCAAATCATCTCCAACCACAGATGACATTGCAGGTCATACCTGCCTTCGCTATCCATATAGCACTAGACAACAATGCATGCAGATATGTTGTTTTGCATTACAAAAAGCTACCCGCAATCTCTGATAATTCTATGCTTTGCAAGAGGTACGAATGAGGTGATCCTTTACAGTGCTCATTCTTTCTTTCGCAGCGACAGCTGTCAGCTGTGCTGCCAACAGATTCTGTAACCTCTGCTGTCCCACTTTTTTCTATCTTCATGCATGCCCATGTGGTCTCACCGGTGCCAATTAATCTGTTGTTCTGATATTTTCAGCAGGGGCCACTTTAAGTGCCCTTTACAACAATGAGCACAAGTGGCAACGGAGCCCTGGACTTAAGCAATGGCAGAAACAAGATACGCGGAAGTATTTACAAGAAATAGCAAAGATGTGCAAATATTGCACCATCGCATGTCAGAAGAGACACAGTGCTATACATTTCACCACCTAAACGCATCAACAGATGCAATGGAATAGTCAGTATTCAATACATTTCACACAGACACAGACATCAGTAAAATAAAACCTTGTTGATACGTTCCAGCTTTGTACATTTTCCTGATTCATGCGCTCAAATCACGAGCAATAAAAATGTGGCACAGAGTTTAACTATTTATCTTGGCGTTAATACATTTCCGAGTAATATGATTTTCCAGTAAGTATACTCATAAGTTATTAATTTTTCCAAAATCAGTTTTCGCAATATGTTTAGCAACTAATAGAGGGTGCACTAACTACGCGCAGCGTAGCCTGGGGTGTAAACAGTACAGCACCGGCAGACAGCCGCCAGAACAGCTTCTCCGCAACGCATGATTGCAATAGGGCGAATAATCAAAAAATGACAACGATAGAGAAACGAAAGGGCTAAGCCAGGAGGCATGTGACATGAACAGAATAACCAGCTGCCATACGCTGACAAAGTGGATTCTGCACAGTATATGACTGCAATCAGGCGAAGCATTTGAAAGCGATGATGGTCATGGGAGTTTTTGGCTGCTTTCGCCCTTTCGGATCATTGGAATGGACATGCTGCGAAATCTGTCACATTAGCGACAAATCAAGTGCGGATAGAACTCTACAAGGACTACAAAAGCCCTTCAGACTTTGTATAAGTAACAAGTGCTGACAGGCCTTTTAGTAAATGGAAGTGATTATAAATATATCCGTACTTCAGTTGTTAGTCACATTTTTCAGTATTAGAGGTTTGGATGGTACGTTTTCCCAGGTAAAAAGCTCTTTCCTATCATTTAAAGCAACAAATGTATCAACGAGGTTTTAGTGCATTACTATTTCATTTAAATCCACAGCACTCATGCCACACTAAAAAACTACATCACTGAGCGCATGCTGTGTCTGGAAGCCATCTGCATTGCTTGCCTAGAGGCATAGTGCTCACATCCCATTTAAGGCTAAAACCACTTCACGATTACTTTACACCAAGGGTAGCACTTCAATACCCAGAGCCCTCAAAGTCATGTACGGCATGCAAATGCATGAATGCATGAATATGGCATGAATTATTTCTTTAATTGCGCTTGATAAGCTTGTAACTCCAGCTCAGAAAGAAGGTTTGGCATAACTCTGTGAAGCTGTCACTGCTATTTTATTTTAGTGGGTAAATGTTGTTCTCGACCTTCTTCCACTTTGAAACCTAGGAGACATGATCACAGGGCATCTAAGCACAGATGTCTCAAGCTAATGCCTGGGACTCACCAGAGCCGGTGGCCGACATGTTGAGCTCTCCGGGTGACAGGCTGTTGCTGACGGTGCTCATGGAGTCTGCGTTGCCCTTTGTGCTCTGCTGCTGTTGCTGTAGTGGCTGCTGCTGTGCTCTTCCATCGACCTTCGCCCCCTGTGGCAGCTGACTGCGCACTTTGTTCTTCCTTTTGCCGGGGCAGGCCACGCACCGGGACTCGTTGCACCCCAGCTGGTGAGAAGAAGAGAGAAGAGGATGATGCAACTGCGGTCACTGGTGCACGCACACCACAAGGCACCATGAAGCGACAGTCTCTGTGCCGGACAGCATAGCGAAAGGACGTCTGGAACTAGCCAAACAGCAGTGATGATCATTTTCAAATAACTGAAATCTGTACCTGACGTGGCAGACGACTGCCAATAGAGGCTGCCCACTGATACCATGTGTGAAGCCACTGCCATACAGGTGGTCGCAGACCACACTGCTGTGCGAGTCCTACGCCACCTACTTCCTCGAGATTCGTCTCGCACTCTGGTCTCGACTCCAAGTCACATGGCACTGCTCTTTCTCACTGCCTCCTCTGACCCGGAACTTCATTTTGACCCCTACCCTTGGTCTTCCCCAGGACTCTAGAGCATTCTCGCTCCAAATGCTGCCAATACCCCCTTGCTCACCCTCGTCTAGGTTGCGAGAAGTCCATTTCTCTTCGCCAACTTCAAACCAACCTCGCGAGCTACCACCGCCTTTACCCTACTCACTACTACGCTAACTGCTCGCTATGTGGGGAACACGCAACTCTATATCATACCGTCTGGGCCTGCCAGGTAATCCGGGCAGCCCCTCGGCTGCCCGTTGTGAACGTAGCTGGCTGGGAGCGTGCCCTCCGGTCACCTGACCTGGTCGGTCAGCGCCAGCTGGTCGCCCGGCTGCAGTGGCCATGAGGGCCGTTGCGGCCCTGGACTAAGGGCTCCATTCCCACACTGAAGTCCCCCATAACCTGACCAATAAATATATTTTCCGCTTCCTCCAGTTGTGACAGTTATGTGAGGCGAAGCAGAAATATTTCCATGCACTGAGAATTCTGAGCATGTTGAATGACGCTGATAACTGTGGTTTTGCAACGACAAGAGGTCAAAAGACGGCAACTCAGCAAAGGTTAATTAGGAAAAGGGGGGGGGGGAGGCAGCAGAATAAAGCATAAAATGAAGATACAAATTTGCTTGTTTCCTGTGCTTTTTCTGTGTTGGCCCATGATAGCCTTAGCTCCTTATGCAACATAAAACTCAAAAAAATAACACAACACACAAAGCTTTTTTTTGTCCATTCAATCACACTGTCCCTTTTTTAGCCCCTTGTGCCTTATGGTGGTGGGGGCCCCTGCACTTTAGTTTTATTTATTTGTTTGCCCACACTAATCTCTGTCCCCTTTTTAGTGTGGCACGGGCTAGAAACTTTTGTTTTTCTTTCTTATTCTTGCCCATTCTAACATATATCCATGCCACTGCATTGGCTCAGTGGTTACGGCGCTCAACTGCTATCCCGAAAAACGCGGGTTCGATCCCGGCCGCGGCTGTCGAATTTCGATGGAGGCGAAATTCTAGAGGCCCGTGTACTGTGCGATGTCAGTGCACGTTAAAGAACCCCAGGTGGTCGAAATTTCCGGAGCCCTTCACTATGGCCCGTCCCTCACAGCCCGAGTCGAGTTTTGGGACGTTAAACGCCCATACCAAACCAACATATGTCCCCTTTTAAGCGTGAAAGCACTACCTCACTAACAATCGTGAAAAAGGCTTTTAAGAGAATTTTATTGGACACAAAGATACGGAATGCGACTATTGTCGCCCGACACACAGAGAAACAGGACCGCGACTATTATCGCCCGACACACAGAAATGTTACAGAACGGCAACTATTGTTGCCCGGCACAAAAAAAAAAAAAAGCTATGTCTGTCTAAAGCCTCTCAGATGCCTGCAGAAATAAACATTGCCACGAACCCGCGGCGGCGGCGGCGCAAACAGATCTGTTTCTCTGGCCGCACGAGAGCACTATACTAGCGCCGCAGCCGATATTAAACTGCAACACTCGCTAGCATTTCTCTTTGCATATAGCTTATACGTTTTAGTTAAGTTGGAGGCTAGCTTGCGACAGGGGTTCGGACCCCTGACACATGCACCTTCAGTTGCATGCTTTAAGACATGGCGTCCACCGAGATGTCGCGACTGCGCCCTTTCCTTTCCTCAAAACACATGCTTTCGCATTCCTCCACTTAAGCATACTTAAGTGCCCTCACAATTTTTCCAGAGCCCTCCAATACGGCATCTTCTTCTTCTTCACCTCAGTAAATACGGCATCTCTTTCTCCCCTTCTTCTTTCACTCACACCTTCTTCCCTTCCGGCACAGCGTGGTTTGGGTGTCCACCGAGATGTGAGCGAGTTACTGCGCCATTTCCTTTCCCCACAAAACAATTTCTTTTTCATAATACTTCGTGTGTAGCAATATATGCTACACCACCAGCAATTTTTGTTAGGCGTAAACGCATTCTTCTACACTGCGAATATGACAGCAGACGACTGTCTCATGTGTTGCGCTCTGCTGAGGCATCTAAACACTGGATTGAACACAATTAAGCATCTGTAACAAAGGCACAAAAACGAGGGCCCATTCTGACACACTGCGCAAGCCACGGTTTTCATGGTTTCGATTTGCACTGCACCAAAATGATTCATAACATCATGATGCACATAATGAAAAACAGAATCGCATTTCTGGACAATGTAAGGGACATAGTTCAAAAGAAGACTGACCAGCGATTTTCTGATTCAAACTTCTTTATATATATATATATCAGAGTAAGAGAAGTTCTTCTGATGTTTGAAGGAGTAGGTACACAAACCTTTCGTGGCGTGTTTTCTTTGTTTTTAGAATCATCATCATCATCATCATTTATTTACCCTTAAGGGCCCCAGGGGGTGTGAAATTAAGAATGGTGTGAAATTAAGAGTCTGGCAAACATGGAACCACGTGCGACTCGCTAATACCCAACAAATAATTTCTAAATGCATTTATTCTCCAAAATAGTTAGTTTCGGTTTCTGGAACCAAGCGGGTGATATGTCGACTCTCCTTCGTCCGTGAATGAAACACAAAAACAGCCATTTAACTGTAGCTATAATTGCCTCAAACTCTCACTCCAGCCTGCCCCAGGGACCGGAGAGACATCGAGTGAAACATCCGTTAACATCTTTCGCATGCCTTACGTGAACTCAGCCATACTTGTGATGATATCACAGCCACCACTGGCTGCTGAAACCGAAACTGTACTGAGAAGAAATTCAATTTAAATATATTAATGGGATAGCATTTGGAATGCCGTCTCGCAAAAGAAAAAAAATGGCTTTTCAGTCAAGAAACCCTCTGATTGGTCGAGAGAGGTCACGTGATGGCTGTTTTTGAAATTGCCACCTGCTGGTGCAGTGGCGCATCGCTTAACCGCTGCAGCACTGCGCCAGTAGTGGTATGACAGAGTCACTGAATTAGTGACTCCCTGCAGTCTAAGAATGCGATTGAATGGACCATGACGTCACCAACGCTGCGTGACCACCAGTGGACCGATGACTGGGCACCGCCAAATTTGAAAATATGAGCACCCCCAAAATTTAGAAGTTGGCCCATGCCTAAAAATTCTAAAGGACCCTTCTTCCTTCCTTCCTTCCTTCCTTCCTTCCTTCCTTCCTTCCTTCCTTCCTTCCTTCCTTCCTTCCTTCCTTCCTTCCTTCCTTCCTCCCCCCCCCCTAACAAGAAAATGTTTGGAAATAGGCTCACTCCAGAAAATGGATTAAGGTGCATTAGTGGGTCGGATTAGTATGATCCTATATATATGATAATCCAATGGAACGTACTTCATCATTCTAAAATGTGACGACTCAAGCATATAATATACGGGGAATAGAACCGGTTCTAAACAGAGTTTTGGTGGGAAAATCGCAAGTAGAACATTAGACACTAATTGCAGACACCGTAGCAGGCAAATCTAACTGCTACCGCATTTTTTTCTTTAAGAATGAGGTTAAGAAATTCCCCAGCTTTTACCATGTATATACAGGCTAACTCCACAAGAAGATCCATTTTATTAATGTCTTGCACATTATTATGAAGGCAAAAATATACAATTAAACTGTGTCCTGCATGCAATTTCAGCTGACTGCATACAGAGTCAGCCAAATAATTTTTATGACAATATTAGTAGCACTGCTCTTCCATTACTATTCCGCGAAGCAAACAGCTCAGCCCTAAGCAGCGCTAGCCAGGAGCCAAGAAAGAGCAATACGGCAGAGAATGACGTATTGGACACTCCAGAGACTCGTCGCGATCGCGCCAGGACAAATAACCGGGAGCCGCAGGCTATATACCAGCCCAGGCAGCAGCGACAAATAGCAACGTTGCTCGCGAATATAATCCAAGCGACATGCAGCTAGAGCCGGCTCGTTTAATCGAAGAAAAACACACTCACGGGCTCGCCTTGGCCAAACAGGGCGCCAATGTGGGCGCCTACACAACTTCCCGAGAAACGGCAGGAAGAAATGGAAGGGAGAAAAAAGGGAAGAGAAAGGGAGCTTAAGGAACGCCAAGAAAGGAAAACAGCGCGCGGACAGCATTGTTAACGAGTCCAAGATTGCGCGCGAAAAAGGCGACAAAAGTCCGCACTCGCGGGTGAACGCTGAGAGGCAAGAAAAGGAAGAATGCTGCGGGGTAACGCAATAAGGGGGAATGCTGCGCACGGTTAATGAAGACTCTTCTGAGAAGTTGGGCGGTTTAGAAATTTTTTCTTTAATTTTGTTGAGACAATAAAAAAGTGTTTTTATTTTTTTGCAATAATGAAAAACACTTGTTAAACAAAACCAGAGTTAAAATTTAGCGCACGGATAATAAAAAATTAATGTAACGGCACTCAGCTGCCATACAGAGTAAATAAAATACAGAATGAGCTATAGTCAGAAAACGCTGTGGGGAAGGCGGAAATTAACGTACGCGGCCCGATATCGTTAATTACAGCAGCGATACAGAGCGGTAAATTTAGTAAAAGAAATACGATGTGAAGAGAGAGAGAGAGAGAAAAAAAATTCTGTGGAAAAATGACTGACAGGGAAAGCACAATTTCCCGAAACGAGAATAAAACCTAAGATCCTAAAATGAACGCTAACTAAACGAATTAATTAATAAAGTTAGGCGATAAGGTGGCCGCCAATAATTAACGGGGCTGTGCGGCGTCAGCTGGAGCTCATTCTCGTTAGCCCGATCCGTCAGACCGGAAACGGCTCATGGTTACACGATATGCGGGTTCGCAGTTCCTTCGGTTGCTGGGCGCAAAAAGTGCGTACCGTGCACTTGCGGAAATCTTGGAAACAAAGAAGGCAAGAAAAAGCCTAATTCGTTAGCTATCCATGCATGCAGTCACGAGCTGAAGGATGTGCCCTGCTGCACTGCACCCTGAAATGTCAGGCCGTGCAGGAAAGTGAGACTTTCACTAGTATATATATACCAGGTGTCCCAGCTAAATGTAACCAAGCTTTTAAAAAACACGGGATGTCCTAGCCGTCTGAAACCAACTGAGGGTTGTTTAGAGTCGAGTGACCTAGTCTGCAGTATTTTTTCGTTCTTCAAGGTTCACTAATTAGTTAAGTTTAATTAACTAACTTTTTAATCATTGACTTCAGGAACAAAGTAAAGTGTCAATGGAAAAGTTGTAGATCGCTTTGAGAAACAGCTTACTGAGATATTTGCAGCAAAGTAATATTTACGTAAAGTAGTTTTTTCACCGGCCTTTAACCATAACCCGCACAAAAAGAAAAAGCTTCCCCATGACAACTCTGCCGCTTCAACGTCCCAAGACGCGCCTTAAAGAATAAAATCCGTTTTTTCTGAAGTCCTCTCCTCGATGAGACTTTGGGTGCACATTGGGGCAGAGAAGTGAGCGAGCAGCTGGTCACGTGATAACTTTCTTTTAAGGGCAATACATGAAGCTACGTAAATCGTAACTTGACGGAAACAGCACTACTAGCGGTTTTTCGAGGCGATCTAAAACCTTTTCATTGACACTTTCTTCCTGAAGTCAATAATTAAAAAGTTAGCTAACTAAACTTAGCTAATTAATGAACTTTGAAGAGCGAAAAAAATGCTCAAGACTAGGCCACGCGACTATGAACAACCCTCAGTTGGTTTCACTGGAGTAGGACACCTCGCCTTTTTTAAAAGTTTGGTTACATTTAGCTGGGACACCCGGTACATATATATATAAAATAAGGGAGTAATTACTCATTGACATCCACCCGAGCGCAGCCATGCGGCTACAAAGGAAAGCTATACAGCTTTCTCAGAAACTTCGTAGTTAAAGAAAAATTCGTCCTGGTCAGGGGAAAGCTGTATAGCTTTCCTTTGTAGCCGCATGGCTGCGCTCGGGTGGATGTCAATGAGTAATTACTCCCTTATTACAAATCTTCTCCACCTTGGGGGATTCCCCTAAACATTTGACCATATATATATATATATATATATATATATATATATATATATATATATATATATATATATATATATATATGTGTGTGTATATATATAGAAGAAGGGGTCACAACCTTGCAATTATCTTAATTTAATACCGACAGTTTCGGACGGAGGACCGTCCTTCCTCAGGGTATACACAAGAATGAACACAATTTCTCATTTTCTACGCAGCGTGCGCAAAGGGTGAGGTGAAACCACTCTCTCTCCCGTAAGTGGAAAGGGACGCAAAGTCAGTATAAGACGCAAGTGCTCCAGTCCATTTAGGGGGAAGAGGGTGACGGTTGCGAAGGACAGGGAAGGGGAAAAACATATATGCACAAAAATATAAAAATAAAGGAAGCAAAAGTAACATTAAAAAATAAAAATAAATATAGGAAGGCAACGGCGGAGGCTTGGGTAACAAAGCTATAGAAATAGATAGGGAGGGAACTAGTTCCTTCTCAGAAGGAATGTTTCGAGAGAAGCTCCCTTCGGTGTGGGTGGTGAACCCAGCAGAATTAACACAAACAATATTCTAACAAGGAAAGTACAAAGCAAAACCACAAATAAAACAAAAAAAGAAACACAAAAAGAAGAAAGAAACAAGCGCACGCGTGAATGTGTACAGTGTATAACATCACAGAACGGACCGCTCCCCAGCGGTGCAGGTGTTTAGGACCGTTGTAACGTGAGTTACGAGTCAGCCACAACATTTAGAGCTGTTTAAGACAAGCCCGTTATCGCCACGGCGGAAGCGCGGCGCCGCGGTCGAGCGGCGCCGCGGTCTGAACGTATTTACTCTTTAGGTTCCTTCTCACCCGTCCTTTCGGCCCCTTCTTTTGAAAAACCAGTCTGTGCTCGAATGCCTTCGCGACGAAAAGCACGAAGGGAATGGCCTACTGTGGGTCGGACGCCGCGGCACTCGGCTGCGGGATCGGGTTCCCGCACGGCGTCTGGCCGGCCGCCCTGCCTCCCTCGACCGCGGCGCCGCGCTTCCGCCGTGGCGATAACGGGCTTGTCTTAAACAGCTCTAAA
Organism: Amblyomma mixtum; assembly: GCF_055824585.1. Taxonomy (NCBI): domain Eukaryota; kingdom Metazoa; phylum Arthropoda; class Arachnida; order Ixodida; family Ixodidae; genus Amblyomma; species Amblyomma mixtum. Next base: position 61,931,551 of record NC_143013.1, on the reverse strand, counting down.
TGTTGTGGCTGACTCGTAACTCACGTTACAACGGTCCAAAACACCTGCACCGCTGGGGAGCGGTCCGTTCTGTGATGTTATACACTGTACACATTCACGCGTGCGCTTGTTTCTTTCTTCTTTTTGTGTTTCTTTTTTTGTTTTATTTGTGGTTTTGCTTTGTACTTTCCTTGTTAGAATATTGTTTGTGTTAATTCTGCTGGGTTCACCACCCACACCGAAGGGAGCTTCTCTCGAAACATTCCTTCTGAGAAGCAACTAGTTCCCTCCCTATCTATTTCTATAGCTTTGTTACCCAAGCCTCCGCCGGTGCCTTCCTATATTTACTTTTATTGTTTAATGTTACTTTTGCTTCCTTTATTTTTATATTTTTGTGCATATATGTTTTTCCCCTTCCCTGTCCTTCGCAACCGTCACCCTCTTCCCCCTAAATGGACTGGAGCACTTGCGTCTTATACTGACTTTGCGTCCCTTTCCACTAACGGGAGAGAGAGTGGTTTCACCTCACCCTTTGCGCACGCTGCGTAGAAAATGAGAAATTGTGTTCATTCTTGTGTATACCCTGAGGAAGGACGGTCCTCCGTCCGAAACTGTCGGTATTAAATTAAGATAATTGCAAGGTTGTGACCCCTTCTTCTACAAGTCTTCCTGGCCCATTGAACGACAAGACCTCCTGCAACTACTATATATATATATATATATATATATATATATATATATATATATATATATATATATATATATATATATATATATATATATATATATATATATATATATGGGTCTAAGAATAAGTTGGAGACCTCATGAGCAGTCACACGTGGAAAGGAAGTTGGATTTTCGGGCACGGAGATTCGGCGGCGTCGGCGCGCATGCCTAGGAGAAACCGCTATAGTCTTGTATAGACAAAATTAAGGACCCTAGCTTCCCAGGATTTCGCGAAAAATCGCAAATTTAAGCATTTTTTACGCGGAATGGTTTTCTAGCAGCCAGATTCTCTTTTATTTACCGTATTGTATTTGTGAACATCAGCACGAATGAGAGAACGGTGTGGGGGAGTGGAATGATAGATGTTGAGCATGCGAGTCGCGGTGCGGAAGAGGCTGGGTTCGATCCACAGTGTCACCGGTTAATAAATGGCACCCAGCGCGGCTTCGCCGGGTCGGTGATTCGTTCCGCCGTCGAACAACTTAAGTGCAATTGTGGCTCTTTTTCTTTTTTTTACTGTCAGCTCAAGCTCACGGCGGCGGGATTTGAAGGCACAGACTCCTTTTCCCAAGCCATATCCACCCTGAAAAACAGAGCATCAGCCTGGGCCATGGCTTACATTCATATGAGGGAACCGGTGGGAGTCGAACCCACCACCTCCCGAAGCCGGCGCGAGGTTGCTCTACCTCGAGGCAGCAACGCGCTCACGCGCTTTTATGAGAAGGGTCACAATACTGGCGCCTGTTGCAATAATTATCACCGTATTAGCCCGAACATCACGGTAGTTCATTTTTCTTCTATAATCTGTTTCAGAAAGCACTCCGCGTTAATTTGAAACTAAGCTATGGCTACAGCGCGAAATGTTTTTTTTTTTTTTTCGCTGTTTGAGATGCCCACAATGAGCTCACCCACTATGCTTGTAAGCCGTGGGGAAAAGCCAACTTGCTAGTGGCAGTCGCTGCTTTTGCTCGGTCCGAGCACCGAATTCCCATGCCGCTATGTAATCAGGAGCGACGATAAAGACGACCTTTCATCCCGCTTCCCAATTTATCTTCAATTCAAAGAACATAAGCAGGCACTGAAGGTCCACCATCACTCCTCTCCAGGTACGCACAACCTCAGCGCGACCTTCACCATATCGCGAAACGCGTCTCAAAGCCTACCGGGTATTAATGACTTTCAGCACAAGTGTACCTGCGCATTGGTGTATAGGCGTGCGACCACATCTGGCTGCCCGGTGCAATCTGCGCATGCTCAGATAGCTTCTCGCGGAAACTGATCGTGCTATGCTAAAACCGCGACTACTGCGGCGGTCCGCGCGCGAAACAGAAGATACAACATGGAGACGGAGCAGTAAAGTGTACTCGCAGGACTTCTATGCCGGCGCACGTATTTGAAAGCAAAAATTAAAAGAAAAATGACGCGCGAAAGATAAAAAGAAAAAAGAGAAAAGCAGCGCCAAGAAGGCAACTGTGGGGGCCATAAATCGCGGGACGTGAGCTCGCAAGTCGCCCCCGGGATTAAAATAATGAGGAGGCCGTCCCCCTGTCGCAATGCAAGGGTCGCTTGTTCCTCCGAAATCGTGGCGACGGCACGGAGTTCGGAGGGTATAACAGGGATGTGGACGGGATCCTACACGCGCACATTTGGTTCGGCAGAAACACCGCAGGCTATGAGCGGACGTGGCATATCCTCTTTTTTTTTTTTTGGGAAATGAACAACTCAGAACGAAAAGACGTATATAGATAGGAGACAAGCGATTTCTTTCAACAGCGCTTGTTGTTAAAGTTCACTTAATTCCATATGAACAACCAACATTACCCAGCTGCTACTCTGTAATATCCTCGACAGGCCTGAGCAAAAGTATCGTTTGCTGGCGTGTACCAAGAGATCAAATTAAACTCAATTCAATGTGCATTTTTGCATTTCTATATACAGATAAAAGTGCAGGGACCAGGGACAAAAAGCTGTTCTGAGGCAATATTGACTAAGTCCCCCCCCCCAACCACCCACACTTTACATGGCAGTTTTTGCAATGGCTCCACCCGGTTCCTCCTTAAGAAAATTTCCTCATTGGTGGAGAGGGTGGTAACTCTTATCATGACCGACAAATTTGAAAACATGAGGATTAGAATGTTCGAGCATCTTCCATTGAATTATCATATGGGATTATATACACTTACCCGATCCACTCTTCTTCCTTAATCCACCGCTAATCCCCACAAATCCACCTTAATCACCAACTAATCCACCGCAATCCACCAACTAATCCGCTTTAATTCATTTTATGTATTAAACCCGCTTCCATAGTTCGGGGGGGGGGGGGTTCATTGGAATATTTGGAGGCGGGCCACCTCCAAACGCTATCGTACTTTCTTCTTTAAGGATGTGGTTAAGGAGGCTCCAAAGTTATTTTCTTTATTTTCAGTACTCTAGTTCCAGCGGCAAAGCTCGGTGCCCGAATCTCGGGGCTTGCTTTGTCTCCAGAGACGAGACAGCTTATAAGCAAGGGACGGGGGTACACTGCGGCCATTTTTCCTACTCAAGGCAGGGAAGGAGGACAGATAGGCCAGACCATGAATTACGTTAAGGCAAGGAACTCGAACAACAAAAATTACGCAGGACGAAACCAACCAACGCGTACGTGTCTTTCCTTTTCCTGGCCCTCCGTTTTAGTTACGCTGTTTCGTTCTTTCAAGAACGAAGCCTCTGTGGTGGAAGAGGAACAAAATGTTCTACCGAGAACCGCCACGTTGTTTGTCTTCCTGGGTAAATAAATGAAGCCGTGTCAAGAGAGCTGTGCGTATATACACCACGCTTCTCTTCGCCAGCGGTGGGGTTTGTTTACCGCAGCGGGCCGCCGTAAGAATGGGAGGATCACAAGAATAGGGCACAATATCCCCACGTGGGACGGCAGGGGAAGATATGGGACACGTCGAAACTCCACGAAGAACGAACATCTCAGGCAAGCGAGGTACTTTGTCTTTGGTCTGGCAGAAAGAGTTCGATGGCTGATAAGGTCATGGATTAACTTCGCTATTCTTTCTTTTTTTTTATGAAGGAAACTGTGACCCGTAATCAGGACACCGGAACAATTTGGACGGTTGTATGTGGGGTGTAACGTCCTGAACCTGCAACTGGGCTTTGACAGATGCGTAGTGGAAGCCCTTAAAGTGTAGGCCACGTAGTCAATGCTAAAAATAACAATATTTGCAGGGATAGGATGCCTGCGATAGGAGCATGGACAGCGCTTCTATAGACTATTAGGAAGGGGGTCTGCCTTGAAGTGGACTAAGTGGACTGAAGTCTTATGTGGACAACGTTGACGATGATGACCGTGATATCGCTTGTTCACCCGACAAGTGCGACAGAAAATAACGCCGCCACGCAAATGAAATACGCAATTTGGAGCACGCGCGTGGCAACAAAGATGTTCGAATCGTTTTTTTCTTTGTATGTATGAGTTCCATTCCATAATGCATATTCACAAACTTATGCAGATCACAACTGAGCCCCCGGCCGCGGTGTTTGCATTTAGATGCAGGCGAAATGCTAGAGGCCCGTGTACTGCAAGTTTTTTTTTTTTTTATCGCCAGGGGGCCAACAGGAGCGGATTACCTTTACACCTAAACCAGGCAAACCGTTAGACCTGCAAAATCTTCGGTCCATATCTCTAACTTCATGTGCGGGCAAGCTCATGGAGCACGCTGTCCTAAACCGTCTCATCCGACACATGGAAGAGAGCAACATCTACTCCCATACCATGTTCGGTTTCAGATCCCACCTTTCAACACAGGATGTCATGCTACAGGTCAAGGAAGACATACTTGATCCTTCGATACCTCACCTCACCAAAGCACTCCTTGCTTTAGACTTAACCAAAGCATTCGATAATGTAAGGGTTGCTTAATAGAAGTTTTTTCCTGCTCCCCCTCCGTGTACTGTAAGATGTCAGTACACGTCAAAGACCTCCAGGCAGTCAAAATTATCCGGAACCCTCCACTGCACCGTCCCTCATAGCCTGAGTCGCTTCGGGACGTTAAACCCCATAAACCATAACTAAGCCTACTCTTTTGTAGCCTCGCGTTTGGTAGTGCTGTGCTTTACTTAGCTATTTTCTTATTATCTAGGCACCGAAACGATACTTATAGCAGCCTAAGTATCTACAGCAGTGGGTACGGCGTTCGGTTTCTGAGCACGGAGTCGCGGTATGGAATCCCTGCCGCGGATGCCGCATTTCAATGGATACAAAACGCAAATGACGCCCCTGTGCTCTGCGACATCGGTGCACGTTAAATAACCCCAGGTGATCGAGATTAATCCGGAGCTGTCCACTACGGCACTCCTTTCTCTTTACTCTTTCACTCCCTTCGTCCTTTCCTTAGCGGCGCAGTTGAGGTGTCCAACGAGGAGCGAGACAGTTACTGCATCTTTTCTTTCCTTATAACCAAATACTACAGTAAAGATTTAAACGAACTCACTGCGTTCATTTCTGGCGATGAGGCGTCTTTTCTCTCTTGTTAGGAACGCCACAGTCGGCGTGTCACCATCAAAAGTGTTCCCCGGAGAATATCGGGCTAAAAGAGAATGGACCACGATATGGCGCCGATCACCGGCAGCCGACAAAAGGTCCCGGAAAAGACCACGGGCAAACCCAATGCGCAGTACACGAAACCATAACGTGTACCTTTGCGCGCCATATACTCACGTTCAAACCTTACCTGTCCCGAAACCGTGAATTTGTCCATACAGTTCCCTCCTCCCGCGGCCACACGAAAGCAACCCAACCAAACACGGCCTTCGACGCTGGCTGCCAGCTCGTAAACGCGGCAGTTTTCTGTCACGACATCCCACGACGGCCATTCACTCTGGGACAATGGAACTCACGTATACAGTGTCCTCGAAAGAAGGAAAAACAACAACAGCGAAACTAGACGAGGCTTGCACTGAACGCCGGCCCCGCTACACAAAGCAGTTGACTGCTCAACAAGGGGAGCGTGACGCGATACTCTCGTTCACTTCCCGAACCTCCAGAGGACAAGCTCAGATGTGTAAGGGCACCACTAAAAACAGAGAGAGAGAGAACCAAAGGCCCACGAACTGGATAGCCACGCCAGACTGCCCGCCGACATCGTGACACCACGGACGTTGCAGGCGACTGCCGGCACCAGAAACGCCAAGGGGGGCGGGGCATAAGACGCACGAAGCCCTTGTTGTAGGGGAAGACAGCCGAAACCGTGCTCCTCCAAGCATCGTTCGGCGCGCCGGCGCAAGACACAGGGCGCGCACAACACTCACGCCGAAGGAAGATACGCATCCGCGTAGACCTTGTCGCGACAGTGACAAGTATACGGGCTTCGTGACACGCGCTGGCTTCGTGTATTGCCTTACCGGACAGCAGCGTCAGCGCCTTCTCACCCCGGAGAGGCCTGCGTGCGCAGTGAGAAAGAGGACCTGCCACACGGTCGAGGAGCTTTCGGGAAAAGCACACACATTAAAATAAGGGGAACAGTGTTTGCGCAGAGCGCTCGGGTGTCCATTGGGAGACGAGCCGATCGATGAGAGAAAATAAGGACATGCTATAGCATCAAGTAGCATCCGCACGTGAGCCTTTCTTTGTGACCGACTGACAGCGCAGGAAAACCCGTCCCTGGGAATATCGAGTCCTGCGGTTAAAGTTTTCTTTTCTTAAAAACAACGTACGCTAACCAGCGGCGAGTTGTGGCGTTCTAAGTACAAAAATTGCCCCAAAAACATGGCCTTCAGCTGAAAGTACGAGAGAACGCCCTATATATTTGAAACCCCTTCACCCCCGCATTTTAAGTTTCATTTAAAAAAAAAAAACGCGCGGACATGTTACATCGTTTACATATATTACGGGAACTCGTCCTGTGTAAATTCATCCGCGTTATATTTTCTCTTTTTTAAATGCAATAAACTGGTTCTGATTTTCATATACAAAAGCAGGTTGAAAAGATCGAAGACCGCTGACGGGGTCCTCCTTACACATTACAGTGCATAATAATCGCTCCGAACAAGACGCACGCCAATCCGTCTGTTCTACAAGTTTTCGTTGTTGCACTGAACGCATCTACAAGAGAGACGATTCATGAATAGCGTCGACAAGACAAAAAAAAGGAAAATAATTATTGAGGTAAAGACTAGAACTCCACACGGCTATAAACACCGGTCCTTGCCCCTGTTCCTTCTTTTCGGGCTCTCAAAACTAACAAAAAAAAAAAACACGCAGCTGCTACCGGTGAACACGCAAGAAGCGTGCGCGAGAAGAATTTCCCTGCTTGTTCTGTGTTTCAAAGAGAAATAGGGGGGATGGGGGGCAGGCGGATTGCAGGCACGAAAACGGGAAGAATTAGGGATGGGAAAAGGGAAGAACTTTAGAAAACTTCAGAACGCGCAGCGGTTTTCTCCACGAATATCGACCGGTCCGACTCGACAACACGCCAACAGCTCCCGCGGGGCCGAAATGGAAATGGGCGCAACAAGGATTGAGAACGGTTACAAGCGAAACGAGGCAAACGAAAAAAAAAAAAGAAGAAAAGAATGACCTCCAGGAAGGAGAGGGTCGAGGAGGCGGACACGAGCCGAGAACAAGCCCCAGCCGACGCGATATATAATACAATACGGCGCTCCAGGAATCGCAGACGCCTTACAGAACGTACGCCTCTCGACAACTCGCCGAACTTTCTCAGAATATGGAAATGTTCGACTCTGCGCGCACCTGAGCAGACACGACGAAAGAAGCGGCAAAAAGGAAACGGAACGAGAATTACAAATAACCGGCATATGCGCTTGCAGTCCTCTTCAACGCACCCTCTCAAACGTGGGCTCCTCACCGCAAGGTTCAAACGGTCAGGGCGAGTAATCAGCCAGATTCGACGAAACTTGGAGCTGCTCGAGATCTGAGGCACACAGCTTTGAAGCAACTCGCAAACGTAATTGACACCCCATGAGCTTGAAAGAAATGAAAGCAGATGTGTCCGATATCTAGAACATTTCACATACTCTGTGGCAAGCAGAACGAGTTATCGCTTCCGACGTATAGCTGATAACTGACGCGTTCTGCACGGGACGTAAAAGCGAAGGACGTAGGCCTATTTGTAGACAGCCTGAAAATTTCTATATATAGCTGTCCCAGCGCCTGCTCATAAATTGCCTGCGCTACAGCAAAATGCCAAGCTCCAAGAACTATAGGCGGACAACCCAAGGCTCCGAGAATCCGCACTAAAGGCCGCAGAGTACCAAGGGATCCCTGCAGACCTCCTCTAATGCAGCGCAACCAGTGTTCGGGCTGGTCCGCCTAGTCTTGGCAGTAAATAAAGAGTTTATCATCAGCATCATCCATATGCAATCAATCAATCAATCAATCAATCAATAAATCAATCAATCAATCAATCAATCAATCAATCAATCAATCATTCAGTCGGTCGGTGCCTCTTATCTATGCTCTCTCCCCTGCCTGCCTTGCAGTGGTGTGGCTCGTTAGACCTTCCAAGGCGAGTGGAGTGGTGAAAGTCTGTGGTGTGCATTTGCCTATACCGAGTTCTGCGCACATTCAGCGAGCAAGGCGTGCCACGGCGCAAACAGGCCAGACAGCGTTACCCTGTTCGAGACGGCCACCTTGGACCCTATCGCGTCATACCCGGCGCGCTGGCTCTGCAGCCGTCACGTTTGGCTGCAGTATCGAATTCCGGCCGCGGCAGCCGCATTTGATGCAGGCTGTGCGACGTGCGATGTAAACGCACGTAGTAAGACCTTATTCATTTGGCCGGAACCTATACGTAGGGACCTCCGCTGCGGCACCTCTTTCTCTGTATTCTTCCTCCTTCGTTCCTTCCCTCATGGTGCTGCTCAGCATCAGAGCTTCCAACGATAGTCGGACAATTACTGCGCCTTCCTTTAAAAAAAATCGGCACACGACACTCGTACATGCCGTCGTGTATCCTAAGGGCGCTGACATTGCGAATACCATTGGACGCGAGTGCGTACGCTCTCCACGCGCCGTTTCATCGCAGCATGGCGAGAGGCTCGCAGTCTGCGTCACTTACACGCGCAGTGCAGTCGCGGTGCACACGGCGGCGCGGGTCCCACGCTGCGAGTGTTGACGAGTTAGCGGCGGGCCGACGACTGGCACAGTGCCCGCACGTCGCCACGCTGAGGCCTCTCCATTGAGGCGTCAAATATGTTTTGTACCTCGTTCAACACGGATAGCATCCGCCTGCTCCGAACAGAGATAGGACACTACACGTGATGGCTTAATTCTGCTTGTGTACACATGTATACATATTTTTGCATCGAACGCACAGGTACAGGCCCGCTAAGAGAACCATTATACACGCGTGTGTGTTGCGTGTGTGTGTGTGTATGGGGGGAGGGGGGGGGGTGTAGGTGGCACGTCCGTGCGTGCGTTGCACATTCAGTAAACCATCGCTAATTCGAACTGAGGCTTCGGTCCCGTGCTCCGGTTGAATCACAGTCCACAACTCGAACAAAACTTCTCCTGTCAAGTTATAATTTCGAGAGCAGGTTGCAGCATGCCAAACAATTCTTTCTTTTTCGCTTTCTCTCAGCACACGCTACAGATCAATCTATGCAGCACTTACAGCAGCCCACCCTCTCGTGCACCTTCCTCTTCATTAAACACCGCCCGCTGATTAAGGGGACTTTCCTCGAGTTCAAAACAGCGTCATCGTTGGCACCACGCAAGCATTGAACCCTGAATAAAGCAGCGTCTCTGAGCCTATGCACACTTCCGATAGCTATTTCACGTTTCGCATTTGACCTTTTCCCGAAAAACGACACAGACGGTTATCCGCGCGCGCGCGCGTCCACTTATAACTTATGTTATCTCTCTCTCTCTCTCTCGCACGCACGCACGCACGCACGCACACACACACACAAATTTGAAATCAAAAATTGAAAAGAAAGTACTGTTACAGACGACTGTCTACCAAGGCTTTACGAACTCTGCATAAACCGGATCGAAGAAAGCACTTCTTCGAAGGGCCCGGAGCGAAAGTATTGACAGGAAGGGTAACGCTAAAGGACATGCAAAGACCTTGATGCGAGTCGAGTAAAAAGAGCGCACTGTGATCCCGGCTGAGTGGTTGTCATTCATTGGCGACTTTCGGGAGCCCTTTGACGGCGAAAGCTTTGGACGGAAACCATTGAAATAAGGGCAATTCATGGCACGACGACATCGTCTAACTTTAGAAGAGCTCGGGACGGTGGGGGGGGGGGGGGGGGTAGACAGAAAGCGGCGCCAAGAATATTGCTGCCAGGGGGAGCTGCTGTTTCCAGCTGTGAAAGAATACTTGCCGATAATGGAAATTCACAGGGCTCCGATATAGACCTTTTCACATTTGCCTTTTGAGCGCAGTCATATTTCCGCTGGGCTGTGCCAGCAGTGTTCAGATTGGCGGATTTCATGCATGATTTCATCCATACGGTCCCCAGACCTCCATGGCTGGCGGAAACCCCTAACGCCTTCCATTTGGCATATGCTCAAAATACTGTCTGCACAACAAGGACTGGAAAAGCAGGTGAATATATAGCGGTCACAACAGCTATATATACCCCAAACTACAATTCTCAAGATTACTGTGCTCATCTTGAGTAAGTCGCTCTGTAGGCACGATACAGGACTCGGCCGACGAAGGGAAAAAGAATGAGACTACCGAGACGCCCAATTTGTGACTGCCGAACTTTTTTTTTTCCGCCTTAATCTTCGTGGCACCTTACGAATGGTCTCTCCAGCGCAACCTAGGCCAAGAGGAGTCCATAGTTGCGCCCTAAAGTTGTGGTTCCCGCCAAAATGCGAATACACAGTAGGTGCACCAATGAACTGTCGCCTACGTCGAGGAACGCGCGCACAAATAATGTACTGTTTCATTTACCATTTTAATTATAGGTATAACGTTAAGAGACAGGAAGAGGGCAGAGTGGTTCAGGGATAAAACACGGGTTAATGTTACGCTCTAAATAAAGATTTGGACATCAATGGGCTTGGGCAGGACATGCACTGCGAAGGCAAGATAACCGATTGCTCTTAGGAGTAATGGAATGGATTCAAAGAGAAGGCAAGCGTATCAGGGGGCGGAAGAAAGTTGGGTGGCCGGATGGGATTAAAAAGTTTGCACGGATACGGTGGCCGCAGCTGGCAAAGGACATGGTCAACTGGAGACACATATGGGAGAGGCCTTTTTTGCCTTGCAGTAGGCGTAGTTGGGCTGATGATGATGAAGGAATCCCAGTCGCGGCAATATTTATTCTATTTCTCAAGGTTGGCCAAGGTAACCCTAATTCCGAGCCTAGTTTATTTCCCGCCATTTTCCGCGTAACGTGACTAACTTCAGAGGCTTCACCACACAACAGCATTTTCCATGTTAGAAGGCCTAAAGTGTTTTCGCACTAAAATAAAATCCCACCTTGAAGTCTTGGCGTTGGAGTCTTCGCCGATAACGGCGAAGATCCACACAGGACGAATAAATCCAAACTTCCAAACTATCCTCGAACGCAAAAGGGGCGATGTTCTTTCTTCTCTATTCTTTCTTTACTTTTGGGACAAATCACGCACACAGGGTAGCACAACTCGTTCCCACGGAGTACCGGCGGCACCGCTATATAGGACGCCCGAACGCCCGACACTGCACAGGCTCGTCCGAACCTCCGACAGGTCTCTAAACAGACAACGTCTAGGCGCTGGCATGACGTCCCTGCCCCGAGGGGGCGTCGGCTGCTGCTTTTTTTTTCTCTCTCCCTTCTCCCTTCTTCCTTCTTTCGCCTCGTACTCTCTCGCTTCTTTCTTTTCACTCTGTCGCTCACCCAGGAGACTTTCAGAGACGCGCGTACGCGTACGTACGTGCACGACATTGACGAAGAAAACTGACAGGCAAGTTATGTGCGCAGAGAGCGGTTGCCCGAGGAGGACGCCTCGAGGGAAGAGGAATCACGACGGAAAGAGAGAAAGGGGGAAAAAAAAACAAGACGGTAAGAATACCTCGAACGTGCACAAACAGAGACAAACAAAAAATACGCCAATACAAAAAGCGAAGAGGTAAAAAGCAGAGGAGGGCACGGAACACGTACGGACCAAAACGTGGCGAGAAACTAGGTTTCATCGCGGCGATGCAGCAGCGCGCCAGCTCAGCTGCACGCGTGAATGGTTTCCCGGGGCGAATATTTCCGAATTCGCTCATGGATGAACGAGGCGGGCTTGCAGAAATAAGTTCGGGCCTTCATTTCGCTCTTTCCGTTATTTTTCTTTCATTTTTTTTTTCTCGGGTTTTCTCTCCGTAATTCCGGCTGTCAAGAAAGAGTTTGCATCCATTTCTTACGCGGGCCAAGCCGCGCTCAAAAATATGCAAATGAGAATGGGAACGACCGAAAAAGGAAAAGAAAAAGTGATGCACGCAATTACGCCGTGGAAACTTTCAAAAGCCGCGAACAATGCTTCCCAACGGGTCGCTGTCTCTCAACGAGTCGGGCCGTTTTCTAAACTACCGTTTTTGTTTTTAGTAGCTGCCGCGGTGGCTTTCATGACAACGACGGCCGGAGGCCGCAGAGCGCGAGTTTGCGGCTGCAGCGGCAACGTTTCAATGTATGCGAAATTAAAGCCGTGCACCGATGTTTCTGTCTACGCTAAGGAACGTCGTTTCACCCAGATCCAGATTCGTTCGCAGCCCGCACCCCACCGTCCACCGCGACACGTTACAACAAACAAACAAACAAACAAACAAACAAACAAACAAACAAACAAACAAACAAACAAACAAACAAACAAACAAATAAACAAACAAACAAACGGAAATAAATGTTTTCCCATAAGTGACCTAATTCAATTTTTTTAGTTCATTTTGACGTAAGTACAACCTTAGAAGGGCGCTCAGCTGCCTTTCTATGGCAACTCCCGAAAGTGCGGGAGTGAAAGCAGCGAAATATGCAAAAACAAAAAACGCAAAAAAGCGCGAGCCTAAACCGTGGCAGTCAACGATCCGCAAGTCTTGCAATCGTCAGCGCGTGTCCTCTTGGAAACAGTGGCTGGCGGCAGAGAAGCGCGAGTTGGGTGTGACGCCTAACGAAGCGGACGCGCCGCTAACGAACGGTGAATCCTAGTTGCCTGCCACCGCGCCTTCCGAAAGGAAGGAAAGAAAGAAAACAAAGGGGAAATACGGCAAACAAATCGACCAGGCAGCAAGTGGGGTGCGGTAACAAGCACGCGTACTCGTCGAAGTAAGGGTACAGAGACAACCAAGAGCCCCGCTCTGCCTTGCCATCGACCGCAAACGAACTCGAGCACATCCGCACCTCGTGCACTTTCCATTTTCTACCCCTACAGTGTGCAGATCTGCTATAGCTGGCCTACTGGAAGCCCATTGGCGACACAGAACCTGCAATGACACAGCGAGCGAGTAAAGAACGTCCCTTGATGTAACAGACGTTTCTAGCATAACAGAGAAGTACTACCGGAGACGTAAACTGATATACGTCTCCGGTATGCTAAAAACGTCTATTAATGAACAAAACCGGTTATGACGTGCCTCAAATTGTATCTTGGTAGTCACTGACAAAGAGGAGTGGGAAGATAAGGAAACATACCCCTACAAGCAAAAAAAAAAACTGTCCTCACTACGCCTCCCCCCTTCCCAACCACACACAAACACACGCACGCGCGAGCAGCAAAAGGTCACCGGGCCAACTGGACAACGGGACACACAGTAATAATAAAATGGGGGGGGGGGGGAGGAAGGGGGGGGGGGGGAGTGCTCCCGGTTGATGTCGACTGTCCCTGTGCTGTTCAGTGTGAACCGAAATCTGGATGCACGGGCGCTCCTGTACCTCGCCTCCATAGAAATGCGGCCTTGGGCTGCATGCCGCCAAATCCGTCAGCGAGTGCTAAGGAGCCGAACGTCGTAGCCGCTGAACTACCGAAGCAACAAATCCCACTTCCTCACGCCACCTTCTTCAACTCAACACTGACCACGCACCGTGAAGGAGTGATACGTTTCTAACCCAACAACCAGCAAGGCGCTGAATCGCTCGAGCACGAATGCAACGAAGCGTGATCTTCAAAGGCACTACAGAAGCGAAGTGCACAGACTGCAGGAGATAGCTCTAAATATCAATAAAATATCCTGTGAAGTTGGTTTTGGTTTGGTTTGGTTTTAGGGGTTTAACGTCCCAAAGTGACTCAGGCTATGAGGGACGCCCTAGTCAAGGGTTCCGGAAATTTCGACCACCTGGGGTTCTTAATGTGCATGGGCCTCTAGAATTTCGCCCTCATCGAAATTCGGCAGCCGCGGCCGGGATCGAACCCGCGTCTTTCGGGTCAGCAGCCGAGTGCCGTAACCACTGAGCCACCGCAGCGGGGGCCTGTGTAGTTGGTGTATTTATATAAGAGGTTGTGGCCGAGGGTGGTCAAATCCTGTTCTGATGAGAGTGCGTTGTAGGCCATGGTCACCGAGATCAGGTCGCATCTCAGGTCTGATTACGCAGTTCTATATCGACATAAGTTTTTCTTTTTGTATCCGGTGGAGAATTGCGCGGCACCGCGATTCGAACCGCAGTACTCTTGCACGCGAGCCGGATGCTCTACATAAACGTCATGGCTGCTCTCAACGCGAAACGCACCAGTCATACATGCGTTATGCATAAGGGTGTGGAAGAGCCTGATGTAAAAGTACTGGAAGATAGCTATAATGGCTGTACAGCCAGCATATAGTTCTCCATAAGGACAGCTACAAAATGCCCACAAGGAAAGGTGTGAGGTAGAGAGACACAATCTCTCTAATGCTATTCACCGCCTCTTAACAGGAGATTCAGAGATCTGGATTGGGAACAGTTGGGGATAAGAGCTAATGAAGAAGACTTCAGTAATCTGCGATTCGCTGATGACACTGCCTTGCTAAGTCACACAGCTGCAAAAGATGATCGATGACCTAGACAGGCAGAGCAGAACGCTAAGTCTTAAAATTAATATGCCGAAACCCAAAGTAATGTTCAACAGTCTCGCAAAGGAACAGCAGTTCGCAAATGGTAGAGAGGTGCTGGAAGTGGTAAGGGAATAGGTCTACTTAGGGCAGGTAGTGACCGCCGATTCGGATCAATAGAGGGGAAAACTAGACGAATAAGAATGGGGTGCAGCGCATATGGCAGGTTCTCTCAGATCATGAATGGCACTTTACCAGTATCCCTCAAGACAAAAGTATAAAAGAGCTCGATATTACCGGTACTCACCTATGGGGCAGAAACATGTAGGCTAACAAAAAGGGTTCAGCAGCTTAAGTTAAGGGCAATGCAGCCAGCTATGGAAAGAAAAATGACAGGTGTAACCTTAAGGGCAGAGTGGGTGAGGGAGCAAACGCGGGTTAATGACATCCTAGTCGAAATCAAGAGGAAGAAATGAGCTTGGGCAGGGCATGCAATGCGAAGGCAAGATAACCGCTGGTCCTTAAGGCTAAGATTGGATTCCAAGAGAAGGCAAGCGTAGCAGGGGGCGGCAGAAAGTTAGGTGGGCGGATGAGATTAAGTAGTTTGCGGGGATAAAGTGTCCACGGCTGGCACAGGACGGGATTAATTGGAGAGACAGGAGAGAGGTCTTTGCACAGCAGTGGGTGTAGTCAGGCTGATGATGATGATGACACAGTGAAGTAAATCCTGCCATCAGTGAATTATTGACCCTTATTCGGATTATTTATCTGTAGTTTTACTGAATATTGCGGGTGAGTGCGGGAAGCCTGCAGAACAAAAACGCACAATGACGCGTGTACCGCACGAAACTCCAAGTGCCGTGATCGTCGCATTCCTCTGAAACTCCCATAAACGTTTCCTGCAGCCTCACAATGCCTCGCGTTTACTATTCTGTTCAGAAAGAATCGGGGAAGAAGTGCACCGCACCAAAGCGTTTCCATAATCCGAAATGAAAATAAAAAGCCAAGCAACGAGGAACGCGCCACGTTATCTCACACTCCTACCCTTCCATGCTCCCCGCATTTGTATGGAAAGCGCATGCACGGCACACGCCGCCCACCGACGTTCACTCGAGCGATGCAGCGCCCGCGTGACGGCCGCGATAACCGCATAACACATTCACGTCGCTCGGCCGCGCATTCCAGCGAAGCCCAAGTGACGTCGCCGCCTCTGAGGGCACAGAGGAGCTCAGCTTCGCGTCGCTATGGCCCGGGCGATGCCGTAGCAACACACTCAGGTTTCTTCATTTTTTGGTTTGGTTTAGGTTTGGTTTATGGGGTTTAACGTCCCAAAGCGACTCAGGCTATGATAAACGCCGTAGTGGAGGGCTCCGGAAATTTCGACCACCTGGTGTTCTTTAACGTGCACTGACATCGCACAGTACACGGGCCTCTAGAATTTCTCCTCCAAAGAAATTCTCTGGGGTTTAACGCGTCAAAGCTGACGGGCTATGACAAGCGTCTAGTGGAGGGCTCCGAAATGATTTCGACCATCTGGGGTTCTCTAACGTTCACTGACATCGGACAGCACACAGGCGTCCTGCATTTCGCCCCCATTGAAATACGGCCGGCGTCACCGGGATCGACCTCCCGTCTCGGGTTCAGCAGCCGAGCGCCTTAATCGCATGTGCCACCGCGGCAACAAACTGCTTATTCGACGCGGCAACATGGACGAGACTAGACAAGAAAAACACAGTCAAGAGCGTGCCGCCATTTTTATTCTTATGTGTGTCGAAGCACCTTTATCGAGCACGACTACGGCTCGTGGAAAACGGGCGAAGAGGTGAACACAGCCTTCGGTTACAGAACGCTAAAACGCTACGCGACGCCAGTATTGCTTAGAGAAGGTCCCCTATCCTCGGAAAAAAAATAGAGGGAGACACTGACGATGGGTCCCCATGTGCGTCTCGATCATCTCAAGGTAAACAAGAGAGCAACAACTCCGTCGCGATGTTTAAATGTAAAGCTACAGAAAGCGGTCTTGCCTTGGTTCAGCGAGCGTATAGCTTGGAAGTAAACAAACACAAAGTAATGGCGGCTCCAGAACAAGGAGTAAGGTCCCGCTGGTACCGTAAGTACAGTACGTCAAATCTTCGAAAGAAACGAGGCAAGCCAGAACTCGGTGGCCTTGGCGACTGTAAACAAACCGTCGGAAGATCTCTGGCAACGCACAGACATTTTTCTGTTTGACCCGACCTCTTGGCTCATTTAGCCTTACTCGCCGGCAAGCAACTGTATCACTGCATCCTTTCCCCTCACATTTACTGTCCGACGAAGCAAGCCGCCACAAAAATAAACAAAGACAAAACGAAAAGTTTCGTTTGCGCGGCTTGTTAAGAGTGGACGTCGAGGCATCGTTGTTCTGACAGCGCCGACGGCAACGTCGTTCCGACAGTGAGTTTTGAGAGCTCTGCGCACTGTCAAGTTCCTTACGAAACGCAAAAAATAAAAAAAAATAACAGCAATTTGCGAGGACAAACACTGAACTCGGTGCTGTACTGGAAGATGACTCCACTGCAAAAGGAAAACAAATATTTCAAGACCTAGCTATGAGCGTGGAACGGTGCGCACTCAAGGGTGGAGCCGGGTAATGGAAGGCCGAAAGTGCAGCAGCGCAAACATTGTCTTGGTGCAGCCCTGAAGGGAAGATTCGAGTCAGGGCGACTACGAGCGACAGGCTTCAGTGAAGCGGGCCTCGCGAGAAAAGTTGATTAGCTTCGAGGCAAGAAAGCGGGCGTAAATTAGGGGCTAACGCACTACTCGAGATGCAAGACGCGACCGCAAGAACGATGTCGCTGTCTACAACACGCAAAAAGCTAAAAGAAAAGAAAAAATCTCAGTGTCATTAAACTGAGTGCAGGGTCATTACCAACGCTCATAATAGAGACCCTTCACTAAAGGACAGCTCAGCACACACTGAAAGCAACAGACGCAATGGCCGTTCGTGTTGCTAGGCACGAAGTCGCGAGACCGCAGACCCCGGCCGCGGAGGCCGCACTTCCATGGAGGCAGATTGCAAAAAAAAAAAAGAAGAAAAAAGCTGCCTCTCTCGTCGTGGACAGCAGGTGTCAAAATGAAATGGCTTTGCAGTAACACTGGCGTGGCACATTCTATAGGGTGGCTTATAGATCGTGCCTCCATTCATGAAATGGGCTTGTTGCAGCTATTCCACGGCGCTAGGCCATGCCACGCCATACTCGAGCTATTTTCTGCTCTGGACCAGAACTCGCGTAGAGGTCCCTAACCAAAAGACGCTTCCTAGTTCTTCTCCACCGTTTGGCTCAGGTATGTCGCCAGAAATTTTGTTCGCCAGGGGCCCACGGTAAATTCTGGACGGCAGTTGGCTGAGCGCTGCCAAAAGAAGAGGGGGGGGGGGGGGGGGGGGGTCTAGGAAAGAGGTTTCAAGTACGCTTAAATTTATAGAATGAGCTTTCGGTGCTCTGACAGTATGGAAAGTGAAGTATGTTTAGTGTGCACTCCCAGAACTCCGTTCACGACAAGGAACGGCGGCTTTGTGTAAATGCCGCCCCTAGGATTGCGTCCAACTGCCCTGGGTACTGCTGTGCCATAAGTGACAAGACGAAAAACCACAGCTTGCGGGGCATTACGCTGAGTACACACAATACTTCCGCTCATGCACGGAACATGGCGCAATTGAAACACTACTTACAAAATGTACTGCAACGCTGTCCTGCACACTACCACACAGGGCTGACGCTGTTTTTCGCCAAATCAAACCCGCTACACTAAAAAAAAAAAGAAAAGACCTTTCCCAACGGTCTCAAACTGCCCGTGTACAGCCCCAGGCATGAATACTCTATCCCGGCAAACTAACAAATTCCACCTCCCGGCCTAGCTCCATGCCGTTCGAGGCTGCAGCTCTGCCTTCCGTTGGAATCAACTGTACTAACCACCGCTCAGCTGGTTTAGGTTTAAGTTCGCTTCCGCTTTAGGCTTAGTTATCATATCAGTCACTCGAATTCGCTATCTAACCCAAGCCGGTCTCTTTTCAACTCTTGCTTTTGCTCTAACCATCATAATTCCCGCCGCTCCCTGCAGTGTCCTTATAGCGCAGAGAAGGAAACACATACCCCTAAACTAAACCAAGAACTGCCTCCAGTGACACGCGCTAGCTTCGTTCGCGTAAGCACTCATTTACCGGGCAGCGACTACATTTCGCCTACAACCAATTTACGGAGTCGTTAACTTGTCAACGCGTCAGCGTTAAAAAAAAAAAAAGAGGGACGTCGAAAGGGGAAAGACGATACAACGATAGGTGCCGCGTTCGGTTATTGCCTCTAACGAACGTCCTATACGTAAGGCTCAACGTGGGGGGAAAAAAAATACGAGAAAGAAAAATACGGACACATCGCGAGCTTAGAAGAGGCCCGGCGGTCTCGTAAACAAGCGGGCGCTCCTGCAGTTCGAAGCTGCCTACTTCAGCTTGCTAATTACTCGCTGGCTTAACTGCTCCAAAGACGGGACGTCACGGGGCGCGCTTTGCGACGATGCGGAGAAAGCCTGCGCGCACATCGTTGATAGTTCAGCCTATGGCAGGAAGAAAGGAGGAAGAGGGGAGAGAGGGCTGTGGTGAGTTGATCAGCCCCGCGCTTAACGAGTTTGGATATCGTCTAATGAGAAACTGTAGCTCGCGTCAAAGCCGGACTGAAGGTTTCTATATGCTATATATGTATACTCTTACGCTACATTTCTTTTCCAAATCATCGGTGCTAAGCTATACTATAGTCACCATATGCAGAACCATGCTGTTTTTGCAAGATATACCGGGCGTTTCAGCGGAAACTTTCAAAAATTTTCAAAAATAGGCTTTTTAGGGTAAAATTATGGCTTTTGCGGCGTGGTATTGCCAGGCCTGGCGGACACCAGAAAGCGAGTGAATCATCTTAATTAATAAGCTGGTTAATTAATTTCTAATAACCGCCGCAGCGGCGGCTCAGTGGTTATGGTGCTCGGCTGCTGACCCAAAAGACGCGGGTTCGATCCCGGCCGCAGCGGCTGGAACTTCGATGGAGGCTAAATTCTAGAGGCCCGTGTACTGTGCGATGTCAGTGCACGTTAAAGAACCCCAGGTGGTCGAAATTTCCGGAGCCCTTCACTACGGCGTCTCTCATAGCCTGAGTCGCTTTGGGACGTTAAAACCCCATAAACCAACCAAACCAATTTCTAATAACCAACTAATATGGCTAATTAAATAATTCATCTGGCTATTACTAAAGACCGGTTACAAATCTCTAATTACAACTAGGCACCTAACTCTACTGGTTAAAAAGTTATTTACTAAAAATTAGATAGCCAGCTTACTACCTAAAACGATTCACCAGTTTTCTGGTGTCCGCCAACACTGGTACTACTATGTCGCAAAAGCCACATTTTTGCCCCAAAAAGCCTGTTTTTGAAAATTTTTGAAAGTGTTCGCTGAAACGCCCGGTATAAGATCGTTCCCCGTCGTTCGTGCAAACGGAATGCATACTGCATGGTCACAACGGCCGGCGCGGAGTAATACATGGCTGGCGCCCACAGTTAACCGGCGACTCGTGATTTCAAAAGTTACAAAAGAAAAAAGCAGGTCCGGTAGGCGAGGGGGGAAGGTTGAAAAGTGAGTGAGTGAGTGAAAACTTTATTAGCTCTAGATTCGGATTGTGTTCGGCGGTTTTGAGATGGCTTCGTCCATCTTGCTCAAAGGTCGGTTGCCCTTAGTCCAGGGCTCCGCTGGATGCTGCTGCCAGTTTTGCTCGCCGAATCAGACCTTCTTGGTCGACCCGACGATCGCTGGAGAGCACTCCCTCCCATTGCTCCGCACTCGGGTTTGTTATCACTGGTACCACGCTTATCCTGTGGCATGCCCACGTTATGTGGTACAGCGTGGAAAGAATATCCGCCAGTTATACACTAGCCACAAAACAAAAAAAGTAACACCGGAAAATCGTGAAGAAGTGAGTATGGCAAAAACCGTACCATCTCCACCCTCTTGAGAAGTTGTAAAAAAAATGTGGGCGCCTTGTGCGAGCACGTTTTACGGTGGAGGTAAAAAAACAAAAAAGAAGAAAGCGGATTCGCGTGGATTCCAACAGGCGGTAAAGCCCTCTTAAGCACTTACTAACACCTGCAACGGTGCGAACACGTAAGCCCGCAGCGTTTCGTAAATAACAAATTTTCCCCAAACTCGACATTTCGCAGCCCACACACGGCCAAAAGGTTGAAGCGCCACAAAAGACATTAAAATGACCTTTTTCTCCCAAAATTATCATGTCCTAGGCATTTAAAAAGAACAAATAAAAAATCGGAAGACACAGTTAGCACATTGGATCTAATGAGGATATATGGGACTCGTCAACGTAGCCGGGTACATCAGCCCCAGCGAGCATAACACAGGCTCTACAACTGAACTCCGCAACAACGCAACGACATGATGACGTCTCGCGACTAATGCTTTCAGCAATCAGTACACGCGAAGCGCTTTGCTGCTGTTCTGCTTCACTGAGCCTTTTTGTTTTTTGTTTTTTTACACACTTACATACTTTGTTTTTTTACATGCATACTTTTGCATACGTGAAACAACTCCAGACTCCGAAAGCCAGAACAGCGCGCGTTCATTTTTTACGGGCTTCTTTTAGAAGCCCGTAAGTTGCAAGCCTCCACGCAGTGGCGCGCGTCAAAGAAACGACAACACTCCAACAGCTATACGCAATGTTCCGATCATTCGCTAACGCTCAACACGCAAATTATGCGAGATGCCGGAGCTTAGCAAGCATATATTTACTTATGATACTGCTAAACTCATGACAGTGCCTGCTGCGGAGTGAAGAAAAACGTCCATAAAAGCAGGCCAAAGTACAAAAAGCATAACATCGACGTGACTTGAATAACTGCGCAACAAAAAATTCGCACGGAGCCAGAAGAATACATACAAATATTGATGGCTGGTTGGTTTATGGGGTTTAACGTCCCAAAGCGACTAAGGCTATGAGAGACGCCGTAGTTGAGGGCTCCGGAAATTTCGACTACCTGGGGTTCTTTAACGTGCACTGACACCGCACAGCACACGGGCCTCAGCATTTCGCCTTCATCGAAGTTCAGCCGCCGCGGCCGGGATCGAACCCGCGTCTTTCGGGTCAGCAGCCGAGCACCATAACCACTGAACCACCACGGCGGCTCATACAAATATTGACGTCGGAAGAATAACCATACAGAACAGCTTACGCTTGATATCGAAAGTCCAAACAGCGTCTTAGAGTGCTTGTTCAAGTTAAAAGGGCACAAGCGTCAGCCAAAGAAAATAAATTACCAACATCATTTCGTTGAATTTAAGCACAAACACCCAATGACGGTACCGCGAAAATGCAACTAACCAGCGATAACACCTACGCGTCGCTCACCAAATCATTCCAACGGCTCAACGCATTTGCGGCTTCAGCGCGTTTTCTGGACTAACAAAGCCGCCACGACTGCACCCAATCAAAGTCACAAAGCCGTCGGCACCGATCTCGCTTGGCTCGTTTGTGCTAACCAGACAGCTTGGTATAGAAAGCTGTTCGTGGTTTAACGCAGCTAACTTCAGTGCTGCACCACTTAATTATGCCAGGCGAACTGGCCTCATTCGCAGCGTTACCAATGGCTTACAGCCGCGCACAGCTGCCTAGGTACGCGCTTCAGAGGCTTTCAAATACACTCAATTAGCGAAGCCCTTACAACGTGCTGTCCAATTACCCAGCTCTAAAGACTCTTAGACTCCCTAGCTTACTACAAGTAACCTTCCTATCAATACACTTTGCATCTTTTCTTCCAGAGATTATTGTAGATTTCTAGTTTTATTCCCCTATCCTCTGATGGTGATATCCTCCTGCAGAGCAGCGTCCCACACAGAATTCGCCTTCGTGACCACCATGCACCGTACGGTGCTTGAATTTTAAATGTAGCCCCCTCTGGTTCCTACAACAAGGAATTCTTTCGAAAAATATTGCCTTCAAACCGCTGCGGCAGCGGACACCCCGAAAAATTACGAGGAACTTTAGCGGCTAAAGTGCTGAAAGGCGAAAGCCTGAGTGCTGCATTCTGCTACGCGATTGTTCACTTCACATTTTGTTGGTGCATTAATTAACTGCCAATTAATGACGCTTAAGCTTCGCCTTTAGGAGTGGAACGCGACAGCGTGTTGTAGCGCTGCCACGGAGCCCATTGAACGTAACGCTTTTTAAAGAAAGGAAATGGCGCAGTAATTCTCTGTCGTCTCGGTGGAGACCTGAGCCGCACTGTACAGGAAGGGAGGAAGTGGAGTGAAAGAAGAAAGAGGGGCCGTAATGAAGAAAATGAAAATTGTATTTGAGGAAAGGAAATTACGCATTAACTGTCTCGCATATCTCAGTAGCACTAGTCGAAAATTGTATTTGACGAAAGAAAGTTGCGCAGTAACTGTCTCACACATTTCGGTTGACACCCGTCAAAATTCGCGCGTGGTGACATCACGACAATTTGGACCAATCTGAAACGCGGACAAATACGCCTTGCTCGTCAGTAAATTGTTTTTTGAGGAAAGGAAATGTATCTGTCTCGCATATCTCGGTGCACACCTGAACCTCGCCGTAACGGGAAGGGAGGAAGATGGGAGTGAACGAAGACACCGTATTCACTAGACTCACCTTTGTTCATTCCAAACCATCGAGTTGGCACAGCGGAGTGGTAGCGTGCTCGACTCGCACTCCGGAGACCGGGGTTCGATTCCCAAGCTCGGCCAATTTCTTACTCGGTTTTATTTATTTATCTGGTCTGACTAGAAAGGTTAATTGGACTAAGTGGTTAAGTAAGCAATTAACTAAACTCAAACTTACTTGGAGCATCACTATACGATCCCTTTAATTGGTTGCATGGTTAGTAGCCAAAGTACAATTGGCCCCGTTTGAAATTCGCGCACTGTGGCGTTACGACCGTTTCGACCAACTGAAAAGCGTGACATTTCTTGTCGACAGCTCCTGCTTACAACGATGAGGCATTAAAGGCTTCCGCCTTAATGAGGGGCAGGTATTACCTCGGCACGCTTGAGAATTTCGCGAAGTGATAGCGACGCTGCGGATCCGTACCTTGTTTCAGCCCAAGAAGACTTTTGTACAAAAGCTCAGGCTGTTGAAAGTCACAGGTAGGGCTAGGCTTGCGTACTTCTACCGTTACCTGTTACACCATAGCGGCGCTTGTACAGTAACTAAAGTAGCGCCACCTGTAGCTCAGTTCTGTGATCTATCAGCGCTCCATGATCACTCCCACAAGCACCCAGAAGAGTTTTGAGCTGTCAGTCACCGTAATTACGTGCAGACTAGCAGGGGCCGAATTATTCATCCCCTGCTAGTCTAAGCCCTGCTCCGAGCCTGGAGTTTCGAGATTGTCTCTAGATTGAGAGCGTTCAGTAATTCTGCTCCAGTTCAGTGTCCTGCAGGAACCTTAGGGCTTATTCCAAACGGAGATTCAAAGCGCCGACCTCAATCCGAGATGGAGAAGAATATCCGTAGCGGGATAAAATCAGAACTCAGGATCTGATTCTAAAACACCCGCTGAAAAACGCTTTTCGGTTTTGCGGAGCAAGAAATCTTGCTCCGGATCGCCGAATGGAACAAGCCATTAGAAGGAGCCGGTCAACGCCTCTCCCAACTGTCACGCGTTCCCCCGCGGACAAACCGTGTCTTGCAGAGAAACCATATGGCACCCTATCCTGAGGTGGCAGAAACACGGAGGATAACGAAGAGAGTCCGGCTTTAGTTAAGGACAACGCAGCGAGCTATGCAAAGAAAAATTATAGGTGAAACGTTAGGAGACTGGAAGCGGGCAGAGTGGGTGAGGTAACAAACGCTGGTTAATGACATCCTAGTCGAAATCAAGACGAAGAAATGGGCTTGGGCAGGGCATGTAATGCGAAGGCAGGATAACCGATGGAACTTAAGGGCAACGGAGTGGATTCCAAGAGAGGGCAAACGTAGCAGGGGGCAGCAGAAAGTTAGGTGGGCGGATGAGATTAAGAAGTTTGCGGGGATACGGTGGCCCGCAGCTGGCAAAGGACAGGGTTAATTGGAGAGACATGGGAGAGGCCTTTGCCCTGCAGTGGGCGTAGCCAGGCTGATGATGATGACGACCCTGAAGGGAAAAGCGAGCGGGACCCGCCTTTACGCCGTGTGATCTGGGTACCATACAGGGTAAACCACCGCAAAACACCTCATGAGGAACACAGCGGAGACGATGTCGGTCCTGTCTTAGGAACCCACGCTGGAGTCCGAGCAGAGCTCGAGCGAATGCCATGTAGTCTAGAGTGGCTTCAGTCGACATTCGCAGTAACTCGACCTCCCACGCGGACACCATTACCCCGCACACCGCGGCAAACCCCCATCGCCTCGTGGAGCCAGACTGTATACGTGTAGGCGTGCACATCAGCGTCCGGTGTGTGCAGCAGTTACCGGCCGTCCCCCGCCGGCGTCGCTGTCATTTGCGGCTGACAGTGTACGGGGTAACAGATTGCCCGCAGGCGGCGGCCGCAGGACAAATGTGCGGGGCGGGGCCGGAGGCAGGGCCGGACAATAGGCGATCGCAGCAGTGCTCGTCTGTCTTTGTCACGTCTGCGACGCCTGTATCCGCTTCCTCCCGTTGCTTTATTTTCGTCTACTGCGATAACCGTCTATCGGACATCTTCTGTCCGTGTCGTAATATGCCGTGATAGAAAACGACCTTGTTCACTCGCCGGCCGAAGAGAATTTCGACAATACAACTCAAGAACGAAGCGGAAAGTGCCACTAAAAGGACCCCTTCCAGCCAATGGCGTCGACCGACTGTCATGGCGTCGCGGTTAACCCGTGGTTAGTCCCCTGTCACGCTAGCGTTACATGCGGTTAAGCACGGATTAATCGCTACGTCATAAAAATCAGTCGACGCCATTTACTGGAGGGCTTCATTGGAAGGGTATTTGCCGCCTTGTTCCAGAGTTGCATTCGACTATAGGCCAGAACGGGAATGGACCATTCATTGCATAGTGGAGGATACTGGTATACATACTACTACGAGCACACTGCTATGCTCTGAATCTACTCAGAATTCGGTTTCTGTTTTCTGCAAGGCTGCCATCGTCCCCGACAGCTACGCGCAGCTTTACCTTATAACACTTTTCCGTTTATTGAGGGTTTGTGCTCGTGCGATGCGCTACGACTTCGCCCTGCGCAAAGTCCTTACTTAAATCTTTTCTTTCACATTTCCCTTTATATTCGCCCCATTTTTCCAGACAGTGCTGGGTTGTAAACCGGCACCTTCGGATCAACCTTCCCGCTGTTTCCTTCTCCACTCTCTCACACTATTCAGCTTCCCGTGACTATGTGTGTATTGCATGAAAGGGGCTGAAAAAAAAATGTACCTATAAATTTGACCGGTATACTGTACCATGTCAATGGGGAAGTGGAAGTGAGTACTTGCTGACAGATCGGCATTATGAGCTGCAGATTTGAAACGCTCTGTTTCGTTTGTGTTCAACTGCGGCTCATTTGGGCCTAGGAACCAAGTGTTCCTATCCCCCCCCCCCCCCCCCTAAACGTAAATACGTCATGGGTGAACAATGAACTGTTTCGCGCCATTCTTCTCCTTCTGACGTATTCGGGACACATGCGCAGAAAAGGCGCGAAACCGGGAACAATGAGCCATTGTTCACGATCGCTCTGCTGTTTCCGCAACAAGAGAACTACACACCGAACAGCAATCAGCACAACCGTTGAAAGCCCTCGGCATTAATGGAAAGAAAATGAAAACAGCTACAATAAAGAGAAGCCAACCAAAAAGAAGAAAGTTCTTAAAAGTTAAAGAAACAGCGCTCATGAATTATATGAACCGGCGAGCGAGATATTTTTTTCACTTTGCGTTTCCTTTCTTTTTATTTTTTCGAGTAAAGTTCGAAGCATGCTTGGCGCATTTGGAACCCCCCCCCCCCCCAGCCGACCCCTGCGAGAGTTTCTTCCGAGTCCACGCCCGGGGACGTTCCTGAATCTTTCTTAGCTGTGCCGTTTGTTTTCTTTATCTTCTTTTATCGCTTGAAGTTTCACTTCACACTGGCCTGCTTCTGCCCCCCCCCCCCCCCCCCCTTTTTCTGACTGGCTTAAGCCCATTTTACTCAGCGGCACGAGTTTGGGAACTTTGATTGACTATATTTGTTTTAATATTCACCACTATGACTGCGCTACGTTGTTCTGCCGTGGGCAGTAAAGGATGTTATAAAGAGCTCGATCAGCTAGCGGCACGCCCTGCTTTGTTACGAAGTCCCTTTCAACACCGTTCGTCGACGAAATTTTTCTCAGACCAGAAGAATAAGGGACCATCACGGCAGTGAACAGCGATCGATAGGAATTGCTCTTTCCTGAGGACCACGAGCCGACGTGAAAGCAGTTTCGACGTCAACTCTTTCGCCCCTCTTATTTATTAATTTACTTCCTTCAGCGGGTGGCTATACAAATCGGCAGACGACAGCGGCGATAAAACAGCCCACGCGTCCTTATCTATACCCAGTGGTTTCTGTTTTCAATGCCACGTGCAACGTGTGCCAACAGCCGAGAGCGAGGTGGTTTCAAAGACATCTGACGTCACGTCTTCGCGTTTCGCCTTCGGCACAGCACAGGGCCGGAGGAGGCGGACCCCTTTAGTTCGCCGTGCAGCAGGATACCGGGTGTTTTTTTTCTAGAAGGTCCAAAATTTTTAAAGAAAGGTAAATTCCTTCATATTTATTTTAATCCTGGGGCTACACTAAGGGCTACGGCGGACGCAATGTAAGAGGCAAACTACTTTAATTAGTTCGCTGATTAACTAAATACGTTAATTAACTTTTTTAATTTTTATTTTAGGGGATATGTTGTATTCCCAGAATTGGAGATCGTCTTCCAAAGCGTCCAGCCAAGAAAAAAATTTTTCATAAATTTTTTTGCGCGCGTTACGAAGCGAGAAAAAGTTACCCTGGTAGGCAGCTTCACACTGTAACACAGCGTCTGTGAGCGCCTGTGACGTAGCTTACTCCGCCCTGCGCTTTGTGTCAGTGCGTTTTTGTTCCAACGCGGCATTCCGAGAGGCCGCGGAGCGAAGCGAAACAAGCAGCGATAGCGCAGGCCGCTCGTCCGGGCTTCAGGTGATACCAGCCGTGTGACGCAAAGCGCAGGGCGGAGCGAACTACGTCAGAGGCGCTCACCTCCACTGAGTTACGGTGTGGAGATGCCTACCAGGGTGACTTTTTCGCGCCTCGTAACGTGCGTGAAAATTTTTTAATTACAATTGTTTTTTCTCGGTTGGACTGTTTGGAGGACGATCTCCAATTCTGCGAATACAACATAACCCTCAAAATAAAAATGAGGAAAGTTTATTAACACACTTAGTTAATCAGCGAACTAATTAAAGCAGTTTTCCTCTTGCCTTGCGCCCGCCGTAGCCTCCAGTATAGCCCCAGCGCTAAAATAAATCTAAAGCAATTTACCTCTTATTAAAAATTTTGGACTTTCTAAAAAAAAAACACCCGGTATATTCCTGCTATGGTCTTAATTCAGTTTTCAATGCTCTATGTGTGACGACGCAGAACAGGCAAAGCTGCAGATCAAGCGTTCGGCGCAGCTAACGCCTTTCTGATGCCACTCGTTATTACCCATGCTGCAATCACGCTATACACAAGCGCACACAATGTCATGATAATAGGCGGACCTGTGTACGTCCGCCAAATATCATGAGCTCGACAACGTAAACGGAGCGTCTGGGGCAAAAGCCGATACTGATACGCAGCAGCAACCACCCAAAGTCCAACACGCCAATCTAATGGAAACGGCATTCCTTACCTCACCAGCTGAACTTATTAAGGACATAAAAGACACGCAGTTCTGGAGCGTGTTATTCTCCATTCCACGGACTTTTCTGAATATGCTTCCCAGACATGTAAAGTCTTCGTCAAAAGTAACCAGGCTGCATGGTTTGCTTGTAGCTCGTACAGTGGAGCCCTTGCAGCTTCCCTGAAGCTGATATGGTCGTTAAAGGTAGGGACTGGGGGTCTTCTTACCTCCCAACACCTTTTGATCTTTAGGAAAGCCGCAAGGGCTCCACTACACAAGCTGGAAGGAAACCATGCAGCCTGGTTACTTTTGACAAAGACGGTACGTGATCCCAAGTGCTCCATTGATTATCCTCTATTTATTTATTCACATATTTTATGCTCTAATAACTCCAGTAGGTAGTTTCGATCAGGGTAACTGATTTGCAATGAATAACTGGCCCCTGAGCACGTTGCCAAACTTAAGAGCCACGGTTCACACCGACGCATCACCAACGGAATAAACACTGACAGGAAGCATAGTCAGACATACGCGGCGCTGTTTTTCCGTACTTCTTGCCTGTAGTTGATCATTAGGAGCGTCAGCTATCAAGGAAGGTCACCAGTATCCCTCTACAGGGGAAGTATATACAGTCAAAACTTGACCTAAAGAAATCTGATTTTACGGAGTTCCCGATCCAATTCGAACAAATTTTGATTCCCCGGAAAGTGCGCATAGGGTTCAATGTTCTCGATAACCCGAAATAACGAAACAAACGGCCACTAAACCCGATTTAACGAAGTATTTCCTGGAATAGATGAGTAAAAATATGGTTATTTCGCACTTATTTTGACCACAATGTCTTGCAGCGTGCTAGCAGTAACATCAAGGTCACGGCCTTGGTTTTGAATGGACAGCCCCGCTGCATGGAACAAAGGACACGGCAGTCGGCGGCGCTTTCAACCTTTGCTCCGAATCCGTTTTACCTTGTGGCGCTTTCATATTCAAGTGATTCGGGTTGATTTCGCGGACTTTTCGTAAGCGCAGGCGCGGGCTGTCAGCAAATGCGATGCCGCGGTAGCTTTTCGGCGCCACTACGTAACACTTTTACATTTCAAAGGGCGGAAAAACGCCTTTCTCGATTTTACGTAGTTCCCGATTTAACGAATTAATTCGGAGCTGCTCGTTACTTCGCTAAATTGAGCTTTAACAGTACCATAGTTGGACCTTGTCTATCGCTCACTTGTGGGGCAGAAGTCTACAGGCCAACGAAAATGCTTGGAATAAAACTGCGCACAATACAGCGCGCTATAGAAAATAAGTGTAACGTCGAAAGAAAGAGAGCGGGTCAGCGATCAAACGCGGGCTGATGATATCACAGTGGAAATCAAGGAGAAAATATGGGAATGGGCAATGTGATACGTGCAATGCGAAGGCGAGATAATCGCGGTGGTCTCTCAGGATAACACACTGGATTCCAAGAGAAGGCGAGCGTGGCAGGATGAGGTAGATCGTGAGGTCGACAGTTGAGTTCGTTAAATATGCGGGAACAAGGTCGCCGCAATTTGAGTCAGGGCAGGCTGGGTTAGCTAGACGTCAATGGGGTAAACATTTTTCCTGAAGTGGCTTATCTATAAGCTGGTGATGATGGCCATGATGAATACCCGCTATACACAATGGCGCCGCCGGTGTGGCCTTCATATGACCGCCCAAGCACATGATACGATCTGAAAGGGAGGCTGACTACTACTTCAACGAGTGAAATTCTTCGAAAAAAATAAAAGATGAAGAAGAAAATAAAAATAAAAAACTAAATAACTCTGTACTGCGCTCAACACGCTTCGGATAAACGCCCACTCCGCGGAAAACTCGGCACAGCTATTATTGTTTCAAGCAAATGCGCCCCAGGAACAGGCACAGCGCGTACAGTTTCATCATCTCTCATAAAACGCGGAAGTCCGTCAATGTTTCGCGCACGAAAGGAAAGGAATAAATAACAGAACGAAACGAAGATAAGGACGAACGGGGCGCACCGCGTCACAACATATCAATAATGCGCCTCAAGTGGGGACTCCGAAGCAAAGACAAACGCCAGCGCAAAAGCGGCACCACGAACGCAAGCTAGCAAGCGGTCGATACACAGCCGAGAGCAAGAACAACGCGGAGGAGGGGAGGGCCGGAAGAAACAAAGGGATAAACCGGAACGACATACGCTGCACCGAACCGAAGCGAAACAGCCGAGGCAAAACACTGCCGGCAGGCACACTGAACCGGCCGCCGCCTTATCTTGCCCGAGGCGAGTGGTGCGGAATGCAAACAGCAGCGCGAAGCGTATAAGGAGCCGCTCATACACAGTACAGGCACGGAGATGAACGGAAGCTGCAGGCTCACGCAAACAGCGGCGTTTTAAAAAATGAGGAGTGCTTTTGCGTACACAAACAACCAGCAGCGTGATCTCGCCTTGTATACAAAGTAATACGTACAAAATATGTATCCAAAGTAGGGACGTACGTGCGTCCATCTTTCTTTTTTCTCTTTTCGGGGAGGGGGGGCGAAAACTGCTTACGACGGAAGCATAAAGCATAGAGGTCAGGGTAACAACAAGAAAAACAAAAAAGCAGTAAAGAAAATGCAAGCCAAACCAGAGCGGAAACTTCACTTTCGGAGAATCTGGTCTTGCAGGAAAAAGATTAAGAAAGAAAAACCTGGCGGCGAGGAGGCGCATCAAACGGTTTCCTTTTTTATCGCTTCGAGAACTTTTCCAGATTACATTTCGTGAAAGACCCGGTATGTAAACGAAAGTGGGGCTCCCTTGTCTGGGCGAGCTTTTTAAGCCATTTCCTGCATTGATGTTTTCTGACGTTAAAGAGACGAAGACAAGAGAAGTCGGGACAATTCACGCAGTATCTTTCGACAGGAGGTTCCTATTAAAACAACAACACACGAGGCGAATGCGCGCAGAACAACGCGAACAAACGAAAAGCCAAACGCAGTGAACATACAGCTGCTACAGTCTGGGATCTAACTCAAGAAGGAAGCGGCCGATGTGACTCAAAGCAGCCCCCTCCAGCTAACGGCGTCGGACAATTTTCATGAAGTCGTGGGTAATCCCTTGTCCCTGCTAGAGTGACATGGCAGTGGGTGGCAGATGAAAGGGGATTTACCATGCGTGAATCGCATTAAACATGGCATCATGAAAATCGCTCTACGCCAGTGGCTAGAGGGTCTCCTGCCGCTTCTTTCTTGAGTTGTATCCGTCTATAGCACAGGCGGCGTGTGCGCAAGAAAGAGCGATTGCGAACGTTTAAGACTGAAGTTGAGCTCATCACTGTACTCAAGACCGCACCAGCTAACTTTAAAAAACCGGCTTCCACGACTTCTTAATGATCTATTCAGACAGTATGTATGTCACCTTTCAGAAACTCTTAGCTTACATTCCTTCTTAAGCTTTCAGTGGTCATTTTTTATGCAGCGAAAGCCCCAGTCGTTTTGCAGAATGCTGGTGTTATTCTATGTTATTCCTATGTTTTTTTTTTTTCCAAGTGTCTTTGTCATGTCATTGCATTGTGTAAATCGTGAGAATCTTTCGGTTTTCTTTTGCCATGTGATTATGGTTTCATTCTTTTTATACATATGCGTCAATATGCAGCTCTTGTGTAATATGTTTGTATATTGCTCTGTAGTGCTGTGTGATCACCACGAGTAGTGTTTCTTTTGCCTGTATATTGCTATATTGTTGCGTCACTTTGGATGCTGTTGCCGAAACGGGGGGCCGCTCGTTGCTCTGTCAAGCTGTTAAAACGCAGCTTTTACTTCGGTCCCCTTGCATAATCATGTATGACGTGATGATCAAATAAAACAAACAAACGTACTGCCACGATTACCGTAACCCACGAAACCTACAGCACAAGGTTCCAGACTGTATCATCCTCAAAGCTATATACAACTGGAATCCAGTACTACCAACAAAACCACCCATACAAAACAACCTACTAAGATGTCACTAATGAAAGACAGCGTTGTTTCAGGCGCCTAACCATCGATTAAACAACCCTACTTCGCCTTTTTTGGTCATAAAGCAAAACTAGAAACTAACGAGCGCAAAAAAAAAAGCGAAGCTCTCAGGCGTGCGCCTCATACAATGCAGCCGCGTAGGCGCCGTGTATTCTCTACGCGTCCTGAACAAAAGGCGTACGTGCACAAACAGTGGCTAAAAAATCGAACTTGCACACAATACCAGATCGGAAATTCTAAACCTCGCCCGCGTTCTCGCATTTCACATCGGCCGCCGTCCCAGGTTGTTTTCTTCCCGGGCATTGAGTTGCAACTGAACGAAAAAAAAAATAAAGCCAAATCAAATACAAGTAAACCAAGACCGAACACAGTGAAAGACTCGACAAACTAAAAAAAAAAAAAGAGGAGGTCAAGGGGGGGAAGCGGCCCTTGTTCAGAAACGCCAAAATGTCAACGGGGGCGGTGTGGCCCACCATTTCTGATGCTGCCAACACCACGCCAGCTGGTCCTCCTAAATCCTTTGAAAAAGCGAGCCCCTCAAAAGCCCAGCACGCCACAGCATTGGACAGAAAGAAGGCGCTAGCAGCTGCTGTCTCAACGGGTACGAAGCCCCAGAAACGGTCCGACGGACCCTTTGCCCCCTTTCCTGCCCTCTCCACTTCGTGCGACGCACCTCGTTGTAATACGAAGACGACGCCGTTATTATTTCGCGCGCACATTCCTCGACCCCCCCTCGCATCCTTTTAACGCCTCCAAGACCGGCTGGCTGTTGCGGCCCCTTGTCTCTGGCGCGAAGGGATTTCAAGCTCGCTGCCACCGCCGCCGGCAACGAAAATCAAATCCTCGTCAGGACGTGCTCGAGAAAGTCGGAGGGGAAAAACAAACAAAAGAACACACGAAAGAAGAGCCCGGAACAACAACTGTAGGAACAAAGACTCCCTCGAAATTGCTTTCATGCCGTCTGCGCGCCACCGCAATATATATCGAATACATTTCTCCTGACGATGGTTTCTTTCTCTTTTTTTTTTATTGCGGGGGGGGTCTTTAGGTTCGTTTTCGTTTTTATTTTAATTACTTTCCTTTCGCTTACCTTTGGTGCTTCCTTCACCGTTTCGCACAACCCGGATGGGTCGAGCTATAGGCGTCAGATTCCCCGCGTTCCGTAAAATACTCACGTGCGCGCCAAGGAGGCGTTTCGTATTCCGGAGAGGCGTTTCTTCCACTTTTTTTTTTTTTTTAGCGCCCAACAATTCACGGCATAATATCTCGCTCCGTATATGTACGCTTATCCTTTCTTCGTTGTTTTCCGCCCGAAAAAAAAAAGTACCCGGAAATGCCGGCCCCAGGTGTAAGCGCGCATCCTCTCATGCATGCGGGTGCGAAATCGAAAGGGAGCTCAGATTTCGTGAGGGTAAAAAAAGCAATGAAAAATAAATAACATCACACAGAAAGCAAAGAGAGGAAGAAGGACAATACACAGCCGCAGTTAATGCTCGCAACCAACAGTAAATTCAGAACCGATACGCTACGTATGCACTGATCTGCGTTTGTACTCTGCTTGTATAACCCTCCCTCACTTCCATTTCCTCTACCACGCCTCTACCGTCGCAAAACGTACGTTTTTGCCCCCGCAGGCTGTAACGCTTTTGCTAAGTTACGGAACCGAAAGGTGCGACATTCAAGTGAAATGTCACATGTGGGAATGCCCTCTTTCGCTGGGAATCATTTTTTTGGCGTAGTTCCGACACTCTAAGCAAGAAAAGACTAAAAGTTCGACAGGGGCTAGCCCTGTGAGAGTAACTGCTCCCCACAAACATTAGCCCGCAAAAGAGAAGCTGTTACTCCCCAACAGCCCCCCAGAGACAAGGGGATGTCAGCCACAGTTAGTCTGCCCACCTATTAACCATTCGTCACGAGGAGCGAGAGGGGCAATTACTCCCATTTTACCCCGTACAAGGGCAACGTACTTTCGCCAGTCATGCACTGGATTCGGCATGACGCCGTGCCGGTTTCGGTGGAGGCGAAACGCAAAAGTCACCCGTGTGCTATGCGATATCAGTGAACGTTAAAGACACCCAGGTGGTTGAAATCACTCTGGAGGCCTCCGCTACGGCACCTATTTTTCTCTCTCTTCTTTCACTCCCACCTTCCTCCCTATCGTAAGCTGGGCTAGTTGGTACGTATTCATGGTTAACGAGCGGAAAAAAGGCGAAGACGAAGAAAAGACGACAACACGACACAAGCGCTCGTGTCGTGTTGTCGTCTTCGTCTTTTTTTGCACTCGTTAACCATGAATTCCTGACGGCGCGGTTGGGGTGTCCACCGAGATAAGTGAGGCAGCTACTGCGCCATTAACCTTTTCCCAAAACCATAATATATGACACCGCAGAAAAACAGGGGCGGCTGCTTACGCCAAGCCACAGCCCAAATTAAGCACCAGGAAAGAGGACAGCTACACATGGCGGGTAAATGTAAGACGAGCTTAAACGAAGCACGACGCAAGACCGCTATTGACTCGTCCCCAAATGTAGCACAGAACGCATGCCTAAAAAACCGGTTCTGCGGCATTAAAGGCGCCGCTGAATTGCGAAAGTGCGGCCGATCCAGTAGGCGAACATTCGCCACGTCGGCCTCGCGATACCGGAGAGCAGACCACAGGTCCAACGCTTAACGCTTTCGTACTCTCGGCCAAATAGCTCAGGGCAAAACCCCCTGATTTCACTGCTTGCTCACAAATGCACTGTGACGACACACGACATAGAAGTTATTTTTTTCTTTGAAAGGGTTTTCTTCAAACACGACGAGTATCGCCTCTAAACTTTACCACCAGCTCCGCGCGAATGGAGCTTCTCAAAGCCCGTCCACATCACCGTGCGTGGTAGACTGTTCTGCTACTGTTCGCGAATGCGCGTGAGCAGGAAACTAAGGAAAGATTTCTGGCGGGAAAACCTTGTACGAAGTCCGGCGCGGAAATAAGAAGTTGCCACGAGGAGACAGGGCATACTTCCAAACTATAATCAGAGTTCCATTGTCCATACTTGCACAGTTCCTTCGTAAACCTGCGGCTGTTGACGTGCGGAGTACACACTTCGGATGAAACCGGGTACAGCGCAGAACAAAACGTGAAACATGCCACTATAGAACTGCACGTGGCGCCGGTCGGATTCCGCGAGAAACACGTGATCCGTAACAAACAGCTTCGGGAGGACTGTTCTCGCGTTCGGGTAAGTTCGTTCGCATAGCAGTCAAAAACAGCGAAACAAAACGAAGCTACAAAAACTAGCAAAATATGAAGAAAACAGAGTAGACACAGCGACCACAAAGAGCTACTCTATAGACGGCGATGACAAAGCTACCACTTTCAGACTGAAAGATCATCACGCGAACACTCACTCACTCACAACGCACTCGCGCACATGCACACACGCACGCACACACACGCACGCACACACTTTAAGCATTCTTCGCGCCTATACGCTTGTTATTACATCCTTGCCTCTTAAGTGCTGCCACTAACCGACACCGCTATGGCCTCCTGCGAGAACACCCGTATGCACGTCGATCCAATTAGGCCTACCTGCAACTTCACTGCCCCTTTAATCACCGAGAATAGAGAAGTACGACGGGCAGAAGGGAGACACGTGGACGCCAATTATGCTGCCAACTCCCCTCTCACGCGCTGGCGTAGAGGTCCACACGCCTCAGCCCGCATCTCTGCCTCGTGGGGGTCCTTCTTCTCTCACCTGTCGTCGATGCTCCCCAGACGCAATCCTCCAGTAAGCCGCGCTACACCGTTCCTCGTTTGCACGCAACGTCCTCTGCCTGCCATAGGGAGCCGGCGGAGGCGTCGCGTGCAAATTAGGGGGTGTACCGACGAGGCTATCCGAGTATACGGCGTGTGTCGCAAGAACGGGCTGCAGCGGAGGGCCAGAAGGGAGGCTCCAAGGTATCGAACGCGTATCGGCGGACCCGATCGATAACACGCGGGGCTGTACCGGAGTCGGCCGGTCTTGGTCGTCGTCTTCGCTACACTGGCACACAGCGGCGCCGCCCTACTGCGGTGGCGAACGCGGCCCAGGTTCCAGGAACCCTATAACCGGCTGACGGTGGAACGCAGTCAAGAGCACCAATATTACCGGCCGCCTGGGCCTCTGTCCGCGAATGACCTTGGCACACGGTCGGTGATTACACTCTTAACGAATGAGCCTATATGGCATGTCCTATATGGTATATGTCCTAAATGTCCTAGATGGCCTTTATAGCCATATATGGCCTATATGGCCATATATGGCCTACATGTCCTATATGGCCTATATGGTATATGTCCTCTAGCGCTCACTCCCTTTTTACTCCACTCTGTTTAGAGCGTACAATGTGACAGCG
Source organism: Amblyomma mixtum (assembly GCF_055824585.1). Classification (NCBI taxonomy): domain Eukaryota; kingdom Metazoa; phylum Arthropoda; class Arachnida; order Ixodida; family Ixodidae; genus Amblyomma; species Amblyomma mixtum. The sequence continues at coordinate 61,894,650 of NC_143013.1, read as the reverse complement.
AGAGCTGCAGATATATATATCTTCATAACGCAGCCCACAGGTCACCTAATCAATAGGACAAGCAACACGGCAGTCCCAATACAGAAGCCAGCAAATGTCCCGAACTTGCATTATTATGCGGCACCGAGAGCGGAAATCGGTAGTACAGAACCGCAAGTGTATACAGTCTTTGTCAAAAGTAACCAGGTTGCATGGTTTGCTTTGCTTCTAGCTCGTACAGTGGAGCCCTTACAGCTTCTCTGAAGCTGAAATGGTCGTTAAGGGGAAGGACTGAGGGTTTTCTTACCTTCCAACACCTTTTGATCTTTAGGAAAGCCACAAGGGCGCCACTATACAAGCAAGAAACAAACGATGCAGCCTGGTTACTTTTGAGAAAGACGGTACGTGTATTCTCTGAAGCTATATAAACGGCTTCTAACGTAAGAACGGCACAGCCCGACAAAACAGCCCACAGTATGGTGCTGAACAGAGTCCCCGTTCATTTATAATTCTGATAAGTTGACACGGCACAATGCGCCCGGGGAAATGGAAGAGCGCGCTCCAGTACGATTGTTCTATGCGTCAAAATATACAAGAAGGCCAAGAGCCGAATGCGGGGAGAATTAAAGGCCGCTCGGTTTCTCGTCGAGTCGACGTGAATGATCAGAACGAAGGCTTATATCATACAAATGACGGTTGGGAAACATGACTACTTCTTATATTAAATATTTAAAAGGACAACGTCCTCAGGGGCACTTGAAATATGAATAAGCACCCCAGGCCCTCTACGTACGAACATCAATCCAGCGTTCTTCTCTGACTTGAGAAGCAGCGTAAACTTCACCTTTCCTTAGCGATCGCGGCTCATGACGATTCCGTGTAACACTAGTAAAAAAGCTTTTGCCAAATGTGTACAGACCATGCTGTCCGTGAAGTGTCGGCAAGGCGTGGCGATTATCATATGTAGTTTACTTCATAGAAATTTTTATTTCGATAGCAATGGGAGCCTCATTAAAAGGGGGGGGGGTGCGTTGTAGGTCACATAATTCCGAGAACCGGCAGTGACGTCACTGGACCGGAAGTGACAATTACACGTTTCGATGCATCTTCATCCCGCCTCTGTCGCCCCCTCTGACACGTTCGAGGAAACATCTAACCACAGACAGATGACCCGAAAAGATGACTGGTTGCAGACGAACACAACCGTAAAATATAATAACCCAAAACTCGATGTAAGGGCGTCAACAACTTCTAATATGCTATCGCATTGCCAACACATAAGGTAGTTAGCTGTCCCTGTGAATTTTTTTGGTCCCTATTCCGCAATAAATTTCTTCGTGAACACAGGTGCATGGACCAGTAATCGGCCCACCTGTCCAACACCCCTCCCCCTTCAACCAGCCTCACCTGATCCACTGAGGTGGGTATAATGAAGTTATTACAACCAACCATCTGTCCACTCGAAATAACTCCGAAACAAAAAGAGAGAGAAAAAAGGTTAAGCCTGGATATCTCAAAGCGAAAAGCTGCGGTGATGCTTATGGTTTAACTTATGGTTATGCTTTATGATTTAGCCTATGGATATGCTTACGGTTTAGCTTATATGTTTTATGATTTATGAGTAGTAGTAGCAAGATGATCAGCCATAAACATTGCGATTGTCTTTGCTGCGTCGTTTAGCGAGACGTTCTTCTCGTTGTTCGGATGTCTCTGACGCTCGTTGAGCTTTCAGCCTTTCATTTCTTCCCTCTTTTTCAGCGAACTCCCGTGGTAGCACTTCTGTATCGATATTATCACTCTCTTCTCCTTCCATGTTGAATGCGCACGCCTATTCTCTGGCAAGCGGTTATACAGCCGGCCTCCGCGATAAACACGCGCTTGCGGCGAACGTCAAACGATGACGCATAGCGCGCGGCAGCGTGCGCCTGTTCTTTCAAATGCGCACTGCGCACGGCTGCGACGAAAGGTCCAACGGTGGCGAGGAGGAGAAGCGGCGGCGCACATGCGCAGTGGCCTGCGCCGTGCGTGATGTCACTCGTGCTCCGACATACGCCGGCTCACGCGAAGCGCGGTGTTGACTAGCGTAGTGAAGCTTTTCGCTTGAAAAAAGACCTCCTTCCAATGTGGTAAAAACGGGACAGGAACTAGCATGACACGACGGCGTAGGGCGCTCCTCTGTCCTAGAACATGTACAGAGAGCAAAACATACGTCTAGAATGACCGAACTGTGTGTTCCGCAGGTCCCAAAGCCGCTGCCACCAGGAAGGCAAACAAAATGACGATGAAATCCTACAAGTTTAACCGCACACGCTTACATCCAGACCATTTTTAACCAAGTGTTAACGCTAGATATCGCGCTTTCAGCCCGAAACACGCCCAGAACGTGTTCTAGAGAAGCGTTTTGAGTTCTGTACAACATATCAAGAAGTAGAACTGAATGCGGGAGAAAAAAAAATCAAAGGAAGCCACAAGGATAGATCCACGTGAGGTCTACGAATGCCAAACTGATAAAAGCCTATAAAAGCGACGTTCAAGGTGATGCACTAACGTCATCAAAAAGATGAAAATAACAACGCGGGAACAAAGGGCCTCATGAGTGCATGCGGTGGAACCGCGCCAAACAATAATCCGCCCACGTGACAGCGGTCCAATGCCTCCGGAACACCGTTTCAGCTTTACTTTCATTACGAAGGGCAGGCAATCGAAATAGAAAAAAATATAGAGTAATGAAACAAACTAACGAGAGAGTAAAAAAGATGAACGGAGATTGCCGTGTTGCAAAGGACCCATTGTTCCGGAAAGATTGGCGGAGCCGTCGCCCTTAATCCTCTTATCCGCCGACCCACGGTTCTGATCCGCCTTGGAGAAAGCGGCGCCCGACATTGGGGTATACGGGGAATTGCGGCAGGAAGAAAGAGCGTGTCTTTGCGTTCGGCTCGTCGGGAAGTGGACGGCAAGGCGTCGGAGCACGCCTTAGCGATTGGTCCCGTTTCGCTGCGCCGGCGTAGGACACGCGGAAACCCGGAAGCATTCCGCCGGCTTTGGGGCACGAGATCCCAATCCCACCACGCTCACTGGCTGGCCACGCTATCTGCTCGCGCGTCATATGACGTCGACAGTGGTATACGTGGAGACGAAATGCTAAACTTGGGGACACGCCGTGGCATACCCAACCATTCTGGGCGAAAATCATTTAGCGCTGAAGCACTAATGAAATCACTCATCCGGACGTTTAGAGCACAGCAGAATCGCCCCTTGCTTCTATGCGCGGAGTATGTGCCTAGCGCGAGCGATCCGCCCTAACAAAATTTTTTTTAGACAGTCTATAGACTGTCCATACATTTCTGTCTATACAGTCTCTATAGACAAATCCTAGAGAACAGTCTATAGACAATACAAATGCTATAGACAGCCTACAGACAATATATAGATTTATGGCCATACACTTTTAATTGACTGAATTTCTTTGGAGGAGAAATTAGAGGCCCGTGTACTGTGCGATGTCAGTGCACGTTAAAGAACCCCAGGTGGTCGAAATTTCCGGAGCCCTCCACTACGGCGTCTCTCATAGCCTTAGTCGCTTTGGGACGTTAAACCCCATAAACCAACCAACCAACTTTTAATTGACTTTTTTCTATAGATAGTCTATAAACTATGAATATAGAACAAGAGATACCAATAGGAAGGCAATTGAGTCTATAAGAAGTCTACAGACTTTCTATAGACCATTTTTATATCGCCGTCTTCTATATACGCTGCACTAATCCGGAGGTTTTGACCCGAACAAAATCGCCTCCTGCAAGTCAGCTTAAAAAAAAAAAGACACCAAACTGAATCAGTCATCATGTGCGTGCCTCAGTTCATGTCATTCATGCACGTTAAATCAGTAAAAACGGTCTTTGTCAAAAAAAAAAAAAGCCCTTGCTTTCGCACTGAATCGAATGTTGTAAACATTTTCAGTCATTCTGGATGAAATCATTTTTTAAAGGGAAAGAGTTGATGAACGCATTTTTGTTTTCAAATATTGTAAGCTTTTACTCTAACAATGAATATATCTCCAGATCTCCCATCGGCAGGCTTTCCTATTAATTAACGTTTTTATTATCGTCAAAATCGTTCCCCATTGTTTTTCCATGGCAGTCATAACTGCTCGATGCGACCGATGGAAACGCTACAAAAGAAAGATTTTGCTACACATCGAAAGAATAGGTCATTACTTTCAGTATTTCCATCACAATGCATTACAACTTTCGAATATTATAAAATTTTTGTTCAAGAACGACATTTTTCCAAAGCCACGTATACAGATAGACACTATTCTTTGCGACAAGCGCTGTGCAGGTCATTTTGGCAAAGCCCATTTTGGGTCGCACTATTGCATTAAGAAACCGGCAGTGAGACGTCACTAACGGAAAGGTATCAACAGCGTCCAAAGCCAGCGTACTGCTAACACAGAGGCAATTAGGGGTCCCCGTAATTTTGGGGATACCCCAGCCCGCCCTTTGCAGCAGCGCTGTGCACCGAGCTTTATATTTGCGTAGCTGGAGGACGCTGCAGTAGCTGACAAACTTTAAAAGCTGCTTGCCCCTCAAAGTAGCTACAGAAGAAAGGCGGCAACAACGCAGCCAGCAAAAAATAAACACGCTGGGAGTGTTTCTGAAAAGTAATCTACCAACCTACGCTCTAAACAGTAAAATGATGTCCGCTAGGGGACCCCTTGTTCCCTTTCCACTCCTCCCATTTATGCGTATTCAAGCTTAAAGTGACAGCACAGCCGCTTTCAGCTTCGGATCCGCTGATTTTCCCTTCAGTGTTATCTTATGTTTTATTCCTCAACAGGAATTTATTCGGAACTCGACTAAGTGTATACTAGATTTATTGAATTGAGATGAACAGCGAGCTATACCATGGCGAAGCGCAGGAACCAATCTCACGGCGACTGAGTTCTCAACTTAGTCGTAACAATATTCCAGTGACGTCTCTGCATTTCGTCTGCAAGAAAATGCGCCCGCCTTGTTCGGGTTCGATCCTTGATGCTCCTTAGCAGCACGCCGTATAGCCGTCGTGCCGTAGCAACTGAGTCCCTAAGGAGGGTTACGTAAACCCTGCAGTGAAGAACAGCTCTGGGATTACTATCCACTCCAACTCACTTTATACTACAAGGCATGCCCATTTTGCACAGAAGACCAGCGCAATCCCCGGAACCCCCAGCCCCCCCCCCCCCCCCCCTCCCAATTTTCGAGCCGTAAGCAAGACGAGACCTACGTGCAAAACGACGAAGACTCTCAGGGACTCGCTAATGTCGCGAGCTCAGAGTTCCTGGATCCCACAACGGCCAACTGATAGTACCGCGCGAAAGTGAGCTTTCGAAAGCAAAAAAAAAAAAGTTGCTCGATCCTTTCTAGCTATAGAACCTGTTCCAGGTGCAGTTGGCGAGCACTTAGAGCCGGGCGCTTAAGAAGGCTTAAGGCGACTCCGAACGCACCTGCCCATCGTTATTATTATTATTATTATTGCCATCGAGCTCGGATTGCTTTGGAGACAGCTCGCAAAGGAAACCTTCCCGGCAACGTAGCCGAACTGGCCCATTCTCTCCCCCCCCTCCCCCACTTCCCCCCACTTCCTCCCCCCTGCACTTCTCGGCACTTAAGAGGAAGTTCTCATTAGGCGCGTTAGAGCTGCCCTGGCTTCTTAATTAGCGCCGCGCTTGGAGCTGTCTTAAAGAAGTCTCGCTCTAATATCTGTCCTTACGCTCATTTTCCCTTTTCCTCAACATCACGAACTAGCGAAGAAGCTGTCCCATATCAACGCCGAAGACTGCAACGTTCCACGGGCTATGCAATGGCCACGAGCAACAAAGTCGAGCAGTGAGACTCGGAAAAGCGGCTCCGGTTCAATCATAAGCGTGCAGGCTCAGGGCACTTCGAAGGTGCTGTCGTTTAAAGCGGCTTTCATTCCGTTTATTAGCACAGTACGACAAGAATAGAATCGACGCTCCCAAAGGCATCGGACGAAAGTCCCGCACGTCGTCTAAAGTAGCAGTCGGGAAACACTGAAGGCATGTGTGCTGCACGAAACTATCCTAAGGCAGTTGCAAAGTACGTGCAAGCGGCAGCGCCACCTGTGAATGGTAATCACAAGCACGAAGACAGAAAAAAAAAACTATTATATATATACACAATTACACCATTGCCAGCCAAATGTTTCAGAGGCTAAAAATTAAGGCTAGAAAATAAAAGGAAAACCTCGGATGGCCGAACCCACAGCTGGGTGCGCGTGGATAACATAGATAACACAGACGCCTTCGTCGCGCGCCACTCGCAGAGTCCAAGGGCTCTCCATTCGTGCCAGGAGTGTGCCTATTTTGTGCCCATCGATAAAAACGACGCGACAGAAACAAAACCAAGAGAGCGCAACGAATAGAAGTATAGCACGTTGTCGAAATCTGGCGCCACTAATTTGCATACGGAGCCGTAACGGGAAACAAAAAACAAACAAAAACAGGGCAAAAGGCGTTAGCGCGACAGTGGAATTACCCCCCCCCCCCTTCCCTTCCCTTCACCTTCCCCAGAAAAGTCAAGCACCCTTGCGTCATGGGCGGGCGCTTTCGCCACACCGCAGGCGACCAGGAGCGCGGTGGACTGGAACGCCCGAGCACGCGCGCGCTCTCACCTCAGCGGCGACCCCGCAGAGTGAGAGAGAGAGAGAGAAAAGAGCGGAGAGGAAGGGCATCGATCGGCTCGGCGGTTGCACTGTCTCCACCGAGTTATGTCAGCCGCGGCCGCCAAAAGTCCCCTCACCCGCAGCGTGGCAACAGGTATGCAGGTACGGGCTGACGGCGCATGCCTGTGCTTATAACATAGGCAGAACAAGCACTGATTAGGCCAGATTACGCGTTGACTTTTCACCACCGTGCGTTTCGTTAGAGTCCACATCGAAATCTGAGCACATGTGCGCGGTTTCTTCATTAGCCTCCACTACGTGGCAATGAGGTGCTGCTTTCATGCATACAGTCGCGTGAAAAATTAACGGGATGGGTGCGCTCAGGATTGCATTCACTATAGCGCTGCCCCGCGACTCAGCCGCCTGATACTGACACCAGCTGATGAAACATGCACGTCCCCTCAAGCGTTCAAAAATCTCAGGCGGTTGACTTGAATCACTTCGCCCGAACAACTTTTCTACCGCACAGCCGCATCACGTAAACTTCTGCTGTGTAATATACGGCAAAAAAAAAAAAGAATAAGATCAAATATGCTTAACTAATAATGCCTAGTCACTAAAATTCAATACCCTCCTTTGAGAGTGGGCTGAGAGAGAGATCGGCTAACGCGTCCCATATGCAGTTCTATTCTCGTGATCCTCTGTGCTTGAATCTTCTCCCTCTTGTTCTAACTCGTGACACACACACACCATCCGTTTGTTTCTACAAGTCGCTTCAGAAAGTGCAGAGTATAGGTAGTTGCAACGAGCAGTGAGAAACGCTATTCCTGAAGCCAGATGCGCGCCTGCTAATTAGACCTGTCTCATTCACTGAGCTTTGATTATAACCTCACCTATTATAACCTAACCTAAATTTTCTAAGAAGAAATTTTAAAATGGCACCACTAAAAGTTAAAGAGCTTCTTTATTTTACCTATATTCGGCCAATATTGGAGTATGCTTGTGTTGTTTGGCACCCCCCTACTTTAAATTTAACAGACATGCTTGAGCGTGTTCAGAACTTTGCCGCTCGGTTTGTTTCAAGTAATTATGATTTTAACAGCAGTGTTACTAACATTAAACTAACGCTGGGATGGGAGCTGTTACGGAAACGCCGTACCAACTCCCGGTTAGAAATGCTGTATAAAATCTTTCACCGAAAAATAAAAATAGATAAAGAAAATTATTTACTTCCACCGCATTTCAGGTCAAACAGACTTGACCATGGGTGGAAGATTAGAGAAATTAAATGCAAAACTAACACTTATCAAAACGCATTTTTCCCATCTACCATTCATGACTGGAATCGCCTGCCCCATGAAATTGTTGAGTGCCGTTCAGAGTCTATGTTCCGCGCGTTGCTGTCGGATGTATGAGTGCGCAGTTGGCTTTTTTTTTTTTTTCGTCATGTCTTTTTGTTGTTTCATATTTCATTCATTTTGTACTTGCTGTGTCATGCCTTGTTGTATTGCTTTTTTTTTCTTCCTCTTTTTTTTCCGGCCTAATCTCCTGTTATGTATCCTCATCCCCCCTGCAATAATGCCTTCGGGCGCTGCAGGTATTTCCAATAAATAAATAAATAAAACGCCTGAAGGCACTTAAACTGTTAGTACCGGCTGCTACGAATAATAACAAGACGTCCTAAAGAATTGATATCAGTCACAACAAGTTAGGCGCTCGAACCCTTATAAACGTGCTCTGAAACACAAAGCGAAACTGACACATTTGTTAAGATGAAACGGTTTCCTGGATAACCGCTTCCAATAATTTAAATTTACGTAGACGCTGTCAACGTAATAAAATATGTCGGAACCAAACAACCTAAGCAAGCGGAATGTCCGGTATGCGCGCAGGCCAAACAAACGAAGAGTGATGGTTTGGGCGAGTTGGATATGCATTGGCTGAACAGCTTATGTACGGGGCGGGACGCGGTAACAAGACAGGCACACGCAGGCGCTACCTTGTCGAATGCAGTAGCACAGAGACCGTGAATGGCACGCAACGTCCGCCGCGATATATCTGAGGAGGAGGAGGAGGAGGAAAACTTTTATTTCTATTTGCAGCGAGAGGTAGATGGGGTGAGCCGGAAGGGCCCGCCCCTTACAAACACTAGGAGGGATCCCTAGTCCGGGATCCCCGTATATATCTGAGCGCGTGCTCATTAAAGAACCCCAGGCGGTCGTAAGGAGCGACTCACTACGGCGCCTCTTCCTCTCTCCCTTCTTTCACTCCCTTCATCCCTTTCCCGAAGCGCTGTTTAGAGTGTACACCGAGAGTTAGGCAGATACTGAGCCCTACTGTTACAGGACAAATCCGAGTGTTTTAAACATATTGAGTTTATAGTTACATTACGGAGTTTCCTCTCTCCATTATAGAGAATAGTTTGGTTTAAAGCAACTCAGGCTATGGAGGGACGCCGTAGTGAAGGGCTCCGGAAATTTCGACCACC